>NC_138370.1:164881159-164913792 GCF_054177405.1 Leptonychotes weddellii | reverse complement strand
AAATAAATAAATAAATTTATATACATCACCACTACTACATAAGCTTCTGAAATATCATTTCTGCCTATACAACTGTGATTTTCTGTTTATTTTCAATCCCTCAGTATCTGAGGAATATTGTGCTTCATTAACAGTGAATTCTAGAGCTGGCATTCCAGTTCAAGGAGAGGACTAGAATCTCCTTGGTTTGTTGGAATAAGGATGTGGAGGGCAATGCTACAGGTGTCTGAAAAAGCACCCCAGTTGATGTTCTTCTGTAGAGGCAAGCACAGCAATCCTCTTCCCCAGCCTCACTGAGACTCACTGAGTTCCTTGGCATGATCTGCTAGCCTTAACAATCAGGCTAATTAGTGCATTTCCCTGAGTACAGTGTCCTTTTTAGTAAAATCAAGCTAACAATACCTGTTTTGCAGGGTCGTTCATTATAAGTACTTACAAAATGAGGTATGGGTGGTGCCTGGCACAGTGCCTACAAGGAGTAAGCACTCAATGCCTGAGACTAGAGGGCCCTTTATGGTCTGGCTCTAGACTAGTAATCAATTTATTTATCTCTTCCTTATTCCTCTCATGTACCATATGCTCTAGTTACACTTTCCAGGATGACTTTTTGTCTCCTCATCTGGCTAAAGAATATTTCTCTGTTTTCTACTGTTTTTAAACCAGTGGGCTCCTATTCATCCTTTGCTGTCCAATACAAATGTTAGTTTTTCTCCTTAGCTCTTTTGTTGGATTTACCCACCAAAGCACAGGGGAATTAATCCTGATCTATGCTTCCTGTATTTACATTGAATTTTCTGTATTTCTTTATTATAATAGAAATCATAATTTTAGACAGATAAAGAGATAGATTCATGGATGATAGAAAGGCAGGTAGATAGATGATAGACAGACAGAGAGGTAACTCAAGCACCAGAAACTCTCTAAGATCAAGGACAGTTTCTTATTCATCTTTTTTTTCTTTTTAAATTAATAAACTTTGGTATTTTTAGAGCAGTTTTATGTTCATAGCCAAACTGAGGAAAGCACAGAACTTACACATACCCAACCTTCCCCTCCTACACATTGCCTCCCCACCATCAACATTCCCCTTTAGTGTGGAACATTCATTATAATTGATGAACCAACATAATTATCAATGCAAGTCCAATGTTTATGTTAGGGTTCATTCTTTGTGTCATACATTCTCTGGATCTTTACAAATATATTATGACATGTATCTACAATTACACTGTCATATAGAATAGTTTCACTGTCTAAAAATACCCCCTACTCCACCCATGCATCCTTCCTTCCTCATCCTTGACCTCTAACAACCTCTAATCTTTTCACTGTCTCCATTATTTTTCCTTTTCCCCAATGTCATACAGTTGGAATGATATAGTGTATACCTTTACAGATTGACTTCTTTCACCTAGCAATATGCATTTAAGTTTCCACTGCGTGGTTTTGTGACTTGATAGCTCACTTCTCTTTATTGTTGAATAATATTCCATTGTTGGATATACCACAGTTTGTTTATCCATTAAATCTATGGAAAGATATCTTGGCTACTTCCAAGTTTGAGCAATCATGAATCATATTTATGTGGGTCTAGTTTTTGGTTATCTTCTATGTTTCATTGATCTGTATGTCTATGCATGTCTATCTTTCACCAATACCACACTATCTTGATTATTCTAGTTTTATAGTAAGACTTAAAGTTTGGGGTCTTTTGCCTTTCTGTATAAACTTTAGAATTTGTTTGTCAATATCTACAAAATAACTGGCTAGGATTTTGATGGGGATTATCCTGAATCTATAAATCAAGTTTATCTTTATACTACCTGAAGCCAGCATAGTCCTTGGCATATTTGGGGGGCTCCATTTATTTTTATTGATTCTAGATATCCACTGAGACAAATTAAAATGGATAATTTTCCACCTCCCCTAAATCTTAAAATATGTCTTCAGTGGTTGTTGTTGCAAAATAATCATCCCCTCTTCCCTATATGGTTGGAAGGAGGAGGGAAGGGGGGACCATGAAGAAGGATTGTGTCATATGCTCCACAAGGACAAGGAAACTTCTTTGCCGATAGTCATACCCTAACACCTGGAGCACTTCCTGCTCTATCATAGAACAAAAAAATAGATATTTTTGAATGTTGAATGAATATGTTTTTTGGCCAGAGACCAACATGCTGAAACAATTGCAGTTCCCCAATACACCGTGATTTCTCTGCTCTAAGTCCCTGGCCTGAGCTATTTCCTCTACCTGGGACCCTCTTCTTTCCCCACTTTTCACCTAACTAAATTCTACTCAACCTTCAAGTACCTGCTGCTACATTGCATCTTCCTTGTCTATATCTTCCATGTGCTTTGTTCCCTATTCTCTTTCCAAGGATTAGCACACTTTGGCATGCATTAGGTACTCAACACATAATTACTGTTCAAAATAATATATTTCACCCTGTTCAAGGATTCACTCAATATCATAAAATACATGTTTATAAATTGTAATTCCTGAATGAGTTATTCATACACAAAGGCCAAATCATTACTCTAGATTAGGGTCCATAATATGTTTTTGGATGTAGTATTGTAAGAGTATTTGGTATTTTCATATCCCAGATCTATGGTGCAAACAGAATGGACACTCCAGATTTAAATTCTCTCTCTTATTGGAAAAATTGTCTCTAATATAGGAAGGCATCTTTCATCTCATCACCTTAAAGGCAGCTGTACTCCATTTCCTGACTGTTCCAGTTGCAGCTTCTGGTCTTCTGCTGAAAGATTTCATTCCATTATTTATTACTTGACCTATTTTTTTTTAAATTTTTTTATTGTTATGTTAATCCCCATACATTACATCATTAGTTTTAGATGACGTGTTCCATGATTCATTGTTTGTGCATAACACCCAGTGCTCCATGCAGAACGTGCCCTCCTCAATACCCACCACCAGGCCAACCCATCCTCCCACCCCCCTCCCCTCTAGAACCCTCAGTTTGTTTTTCAGAGTCCATCGTCTCTCATGGTTCGTCTACCCCTCTGATTTCCCCCCCTTCATTCTTCCCCTCCTGCTATCTTCTTCTTCTTTTTTTTTTTCCTTAACATATATTGCATTATTTGTTTCAGAGGTACAGATCTGAGATTCAACAGTCTTGCACAATTCACAGCACTTACCAGAGCACATACCCTCCCCAGTGTCTATCACCCAGTCACCCCATCCCTCCCACCCCACCCCCCACTCCAGCAACCCTCAGTTTGTTTCCTGTATTACTCGACCTATTAAATGTCAGTGGGAAGATTCCCTGGAAAGGTGTGTTACTGTGGTTACCAAGGGCTTCTCTCATCCCAAGAAGAGTCTGCTTTCTGGGGTGCAGAACAGGCTTTAAAATCAGCAGGAACAACACATGCTGAAGCAGAGATGTATGAAGTGCACAAAGAACCTGCTATTATTTTTAAAGCATCCTGGGAAATGCTGGAAAGGATTCTAGAGTTTTCTTTCAAAATGATAACTTATGGACAGTTTGAAGCAAAGCCATGGAAATGAAAAGACTTGATTCTCCTGCCATAGATGGAACAGTGACTTTTTATTCTCCTGCTATCTTCCCCCGCCTCAAAAAATGCATTTTTTATGAGAAAGTCAAATTAGCCTTGTCTTGCAGGCAAACACTCCTCACAGAACAAATAAGCCTTTTTTGTTGTTGTTGTTAAATTACAGAAACAGTGAAAGATTTATGATTCTCCTGGACAAAATCCTTTTGTTTTAAATAGTTGCCATTTTTCCATAAAGAAATCAGACACCTTGTTGGTGTTTTCTTATAGTAAACATAAGGTCACTGAAAGAACAGGCTAGATGAAAGATCACCCTGGTATTAAATTACTTCCATCTGCAAACACTGTAAATCCCGTAGACATAAAAAGAGAAGTTATGGTTAGAGTTCTGAAGTGTCATGTTTTTGGACTTGAAAAAAGTCCTTCTGCTGAGAACTTTATTCTATTGCCAAGATTAAGAAACATAAAGTCGTGACGCAGTAACTGGACCATGTCAAAAGCATTTTGCAGTAGAAATCTCTCTTGCTCACTTTTTCTCGGCCTTTTCCCTCCATTCACTTCTTGCATTATCTAACATTCGAGTTTATATTGGAAGAAATTGCTATGAATTAAAGTCCCATAGTGTTAGTTCTCAACAGGTTTTTAAGAACTTATTCAAGGCATACAACTACTCTCCTCGGCTTTTCTTTTTACTGATTATACATTGTTTATGCTTGGGATAGAAGTCAAAATAGTATTTTTTATAAACAAGGTCATTTACATTTGTAATCAATTAATGTTATCCACAGTTGCAATTTGACTAAATTGCATGGTAGTCTTTAAGTAGGACTTTTTCTCATCCAAGGTTATTAGTATTACTGTAAGAGAGGGCAGTGACTGTTGTGCTCTTTTGGCTTCTAAGCATCTGAACTTCATTCCTAGTTTTGAGAAATATATTATTGCATGAGTGCAACCATCTAAGGCTGGATATTTGCTTCTGAATCCCCTGAAGACAGGACATGGACATGAGCTATCCACATCCAAGATTTGAATCTGGAACAAGAGATGCAAAGTGGTGGGCAAGTGCCCAGCGCCCAGTGGCAGTAAAGATGGTGGTGAGACAAGCACTTCATGGTCGGTAGTAGAAGAAGGCATCATGAGAAGAATATATCCTATGATGTGGTCTTTACTGCTGTCCCAGCTCTCCCATTCAATAGTTCAATGTTTCTGGACAAAAGCTTTAATAACTCTGCTTCAGTTCTTTCATCTGTAAAGTAGGAGTATGAATAGTTACTATCCCACAGTACTGATTCAAGGGTTGAATGTGTTAGTGCACGTTGAACAGTATCTAGCACATAGGAAGGTCTTCACTAGCATTACATGTATGAGACACGATGACCTTCCTGTGGGTGTCCGCATAGACTGAACCACATTCCTCAGCCTTCTTATTCATTCTCTCCAGTGTTATGTTTCTTAAATTAACCAGAATAATTTTCGGTTGAATACAACCAAGAATCCTGACTGAAGTCCATCTCTAAACTGATTTGTATTTTCAACCATGAAACACTTTCACACTAGAGACTCATTTTAAGTTCACAAGTGGGGTATTTGTGAAAAAAATTGTTTCTCTTGATAATGCTCTATTTGTGAAATGCTATTACATAAAATTTCTGTGTTTGGCAGTAGCTATTCTGGCAATATTGCCATGTTTATTTCTTTCTGTGGGATAATTAAGAGGTGAGTTACAAGCATGCAGGTAACACTGAAACAGGAAAGAGTAAGAGCTTCTGTTTGTGCTAGAGGTGTTCACGTGGAAGGACAGGAAAGAGAGGAAGAGAAAGGGAACATGGCAGACACACCCAAGAGTGCCAATGCCCTGGGCAGGGAGAGGTTCTGCTTTGGCCCATCCCGGGGTTGGGGGGGCGCTGTGGACTTTCCCCCAGCCGCTTACAGAGTGCCTAGGAAAGAGGGGGGGGTGGTTTCTGGACACAAGACAAAGGGTTAACTCAAACAAGGAAGGAAAAAAAGCAAAAAGGTTCCTGCTGGACACAAAATACTTCCTTTGAGCTGGACTTAATCCAGTTTCACCAAGTCAACAGGCTGGGCTCTCCCAGGGGCTGGGCTAGGGTTGGGGGTGGCACGAGGATATGGAGTATGATCGCAGTGAGACATGGGGATCGGGGCTGGGGGCAGATGCACAGGATACCCTCACTGTCCTTCCCCTGGATGGCAGCTGGGGCCTCCAGCAGACCGTCAGCCCTGCAGGTGCCCGGGTGGCTGGCACCTAGGCAGTGAGGCCAAGAAGGTAGGCAGGACCGGTGCTGGCCCTTCACTGATCCTGCAGGCAGCTACAGAGCTCCCGCAGGCTCCGCTCCCCAGCCCAGCTGCGGGTCTTGAGGCGGAAGGTCTTCAGCTCATCCCTGAAGGCTTCGTGGTTCATGGGCCGGTAGTCCTGGGGCTCACAGAAAGTCGGGTGCTGCGGGAAGAACTCCTTGTAGCCGTCCTTGAGGATGTACATCTCAGGATAGCAGAGGCTGGGGTAGTCGTTGGCGGCTCTGTCACGCTCCCTGATGAAACGACACATGCAGGGACCACGCTCAGATGAGAATTCACAGTGGAAAATGAGGATGATTCTCTTGTCCAGATTACAGGGTGTGATGGAGCTCTGTAGCAGGAAGGTCTCAGCATCCCGTTCCAGGGGCAGGGTCACGGCAGTCTTGATGTGCCCACCTTCATACTCGTAGGGGTACCTGCAGTCCACAATCACAAACCTCTCCACGATGTTGCTGAACTTGCCTGCCAGTAAGGCTGCCATCGTTTCTGGTGAGATGTACTTGAGATCTTGGTGCTTCCCATCCACAGCCTGCAGAAGGAAGGCTTTGGAGTAATCCCCAATCAGTTCCCAGTGGTCACTGTCCAGGATAGTCTCAATCTCCTCGTGACACAAGGACTTGGAGCGGAGGACATGGGCTTTAGGTTCTTCGGCCTCCTGTTGCTCCTCTGGAGGGGTCACGCTCCTCCTCCACTTGTTCTGTATGGGCAGGTCCCTGTCGTGGGGCCGCTCCAGCCTCTTGGGGCCGCTCCAGCCTCTTGAGGATGGGTCGGATCACGCTGCAGGGCATGGACGGAGAGCGGAAGAGCCTCTGGCACTTGCTGTACATGATGAGGTCCTGCTCTTCCTCCTTTTCTGAGGTCTTGACCAGTGGGGCACTAATGAGGCTCTCCATGCCTGGGGGTACCGCGTTGTCGTCCTTTAAGTCACTCTCCAGGATGTCCACAAATCCATCATCTTCTTCAGAGGCCCCCTGGGTGGCAGTCAGGGAGAAGCTGCATCGGGCTGGGGGACTCAGCTCCTCTACTTCCATCTTGCGCTCAGGGGTGAGACACATCAGGTCGGGAGCTGAGTTTGGTCTCTGGGCAAAGGCTTCTCTGCGGTTGGCCCACCCTGCCAAAGCATGGGCATGGCTGGGATGCGGGGGTTTCCATGGCATCCTGAAGACAAATCCATCCTCACTCTTCCTGCAGCTGCCAGGTGCTTGGGAGTTGGTGATGTTCCGTAGCACAGGGCTGTGGCCCAGAAGCCTCACCAGCAAGGACTGGAAACATCGAATGGTAAACTGCTAGTTTCGGATGACCCGGATGGCTGCTTGGATGGTCTGCTCAAACGTCTGCTCTGCCATTTGGGGGTCCACGGGGCTGGGAGAATCCATACACAGACCTGCATCAGAAGATTCAGAGGATTCAGACGACAGGGAGGATTCAGATGCCCGCCGCCGGGACAGGGATAGGCATGTGAGCGGGCTGCCTACCTGATGCTTTGGAGGCTCACTGCCAAGCCCGGCGAGGTCGTGCATGGTCTGGGTCAGGGTGGTGACCGGTGAGGAAGCGGCCGCGCACTCCGGGGACCCCACAAGGGCGTGAGCTCCCAGCTGGAGGCCCAGGAGGTGGCTGGGACGTGGGACGCCACCGCGCATGCCGGCAGGACTGAGAGAACTTCTGAAGTTCTTATGTCAAAGCAGAATGATTTTTTTAGTTCTGCTGAAAATAGAGAGGTAGTTTGCCTATTTGTATTTGCCTATGAGTCCACAAATATGCCTCAGGGAAAGAAGAATAACAAGCAATATTTATATGCTCATAAGGACGACATGGATCTTCAACTCCTGAAAACACAGGGCGTAGGTCAAAGCTCTGTTTGGCTTTTGTCCAACACAGCCTGAAGATATTATGGAGACATCATCAGGGAGAAAACACCAGTGCAAACCACGTCATGACTGTCAGAAATCTGGTTCCATGTTTTAAGAATTCCAGAAAATTGTCTGGGAAATAGTAACACCAGAAGCTTCCTTTGATTCCCTCTTTGATAAGATCTCTTCTCAGAGGGCTTGAAGGGAAAGAGAGAGATAAAAGATGATATTGACAAAAGTTCTAGCTGCTTCAAAGGAAATCCATGTGGTTTGCATGCCTTATATAACTCTTCCTAAAAAAGGAAGACAGCTGTTTGCTGTACAAAGTTCCAGACTGCTGTGGCCAGTAGCTTCAGGCCACTAATTACAGTTTCAGAGGCATGACAGAGGCACACTCTTTTAAATCTATCTCATATCCTTCAATATCCTCAATTTCTTCTAAGTGTGGGCTGCTTCTCGTGGCCTGAGATTAACCTAGAAGAATCAGATATTTCTCTAACTTGCTATATAATCGTTATTATAATTTTTACTGATGAAGGGTAGAATGTAGGGCTCTTGATGGGCACTTGTTGAGTTTCTACCCTGCATAGAGTACTAAGCAGATGTTGCACACATTTGAATAACCAGTTATCTGGAAAAGCTTTTCTCTATCAACAATGACATATTTGCACTGCAGCAGCGTGGTGGGGCTGGAAAGCACTGGGATAGGATTCAGTCCACCTCAACTCTTGCTCTGGCTCAAGTACAAACTGCCAGTGTGAGTTTAAATGAGACCTGTCCCTCTTTGTCGTCGGTGTTCTTACTTAAAAAAATGTGAGAGCTGACTGAGATCACCTCCAAGACAGTATCCAAGTCTAAAACATACATATAACACTTAATTTCAGAGAAAACTTTTTCCTAGTTAACAACAACGACAAAAATTCACAACACTCAGGTAGACCATATGTATCAGAAAATAGGATAATACCTTCCTTGTAGTTACAATCATTCCATTTATAACATGGATACATATTATGTTTGATCTGTTATGAAAAATACTTTACATACAAAATATCAGCAAATATTTTATTAATAATATCTGGTTATCAGGGAATATATTGAACCATTCATAAATATCATACAATGATAATAATACTGAAGATAGTGTTTACAGAGTATTTATCATGTGCCAAGCCCTGGTATAATTGTTTCAGTTATATTCACTCATTTGGTCTTCAAACCAGCCTTGGTATCAGACAGAATTTATAACTCTTATTTTAGAAATTAGAAAATTGAGACAAGGCACAGAATAAATGTGTAGGAACTGGGATTTGAATTGTGGCAGTCCAGCTCCAGATTCTCTGCTTTTCAGCACTCTGTTACTTAAAGTTGAAGGTATATCTGGAGAGCAGGCTAATCCAACAATTTATTTTGTAAGACTTGGATGAAAGAGTTAAAGCAGAATTAGTTCACATTCTAATTGTATAGTTTATTACTTCTGCGCCTGAGAAAACTATTTGATTCTTCTAATATTTAGTGCCTTCACCTGTAAAATGGGGATAATATTATACAGAATCATCAAATGGATTTGATGAGAGTAAAAAATGTAAAATTGTCCAGCTCAGTTAACAAAGTAACTTATTCATTTTAGCAAATACTTATGGAATGCCTACTACGTGCCAAGCACTGGTATAAAGGTTATAGCAATAAACAAAATTCATGCCATTATGGAACTGACATTCTTGTGGGGAGACAGAGACTTTTAAAAACATTAAAATAAAAAAGATAATTTCTGTGTAGCAAACATAGGAATTCTGTAAGTCAGGAATTCTGAAAATATGTTCCATGGAATAACATGAATGCTTGAGATATAGAACAGCTGGGACTGGAGGAAGACTTCCAGGACTGTTTCTTTACCTACATACCTGTTATCAGGACTGAGATACCTGACACTCAGGCTCAACTGGGTTGCAAACATGTGGCATCTCCAACATGTTGAGATTTATGCAGAGAATTAAAATAGGATGATATGATACTGAGTGACTGGGAGACTGGAAAATGTTCAAGGAAAGCCTCTCTGAGGAATTAATGAAGTTGACACCTGAAGATGAAGGAGGATCCAGGTAAGTGAAGATGAGGGGGGAGGATTCCAGGCAGAACTAGTACAAAAGGCTTGAGGAGAAAACATGGAGCACAGTAGGATATAGAATGAGATAAGGCCAATGACGTGGACAGGGACCAGGGTAACTGTGGCTCTCTAAGCCAGGTTAAAGGGTTAGGATGCTATTTATAAATCCATGGAAGCCATTGTGAAATTCTAAGTTGGAGAATGATAGGATATTAAAACAAACAAACAAACAAACAAAACACAAACAGGGGCGCCTGGGTGGCTCAGTCATTGTGTCTGCCTTCAGCTCAGGTCATGATCCCAGGGTCCTGGGATTGAGCCCCGCATCAGGCTCCCTGCTCGGCGGGAAGCCTTCTTCTCCCTCTTCCACTCCCCCTGCTTGTGTTCCTGCTCTTGCTATCTCTCTCTCTGTCAAATAAATAAATAAAATCTTAAAACAACACAAACAAAAGAAAAGAAAACAAAGAAATATAATAAAAGAAAGAGCAATAAAATGGAATCCTACTTCAATTTCTTCTGGTCATGTCCACTACAATCCACTTCTAGTATATTCACAGTGGCTCTTAATTACTGACTTTCTTTGTCTCCTATTCTGATCATTTATGAAGTAGAACATTCAAATCTCTTTCCTTTTCCAACAATATGCATAGATCATGTTTACAAAATTAATGTACATCTAAAATGGGGTCAGAATATTTGGGGGCTGCTGAATCTTATAAAAAGATACTACTGGTTTCACTCCAAATCTAGACAAAAACATGTCATTCATGTATTATTCATTCAGACATCTATTTACTCAGCCATCTTTCCATTGATCACCAAGTATCAATAAGTGTCAATAACAGAAAAATGACCATGACACAGTTTCTGTTTTCATAGCATTTCTATGGTACAGAGTAATTTTTTTTTTTTTTTTTGGTACAAAGTTGTATTGGAACACAAAGGAAGAAAAACAGTATCTGATACCTCAAAGTAGTAAACATCGAAGACTGTTTAGCAAGTTATGTGCCCTGGGAAAATACACTTAAGCTTATTAAAGTGGAATTTATGTCAACTGCTTATTCTTGACCCGAGAAGCTCCTGTCATACTCGTAGAAAACACTATATTTGGGTACTTCTATTAAGATTACTTAAGTGAACTGAAAATGGAAGTCTTCCTTATGGTCTTTCTGTGCAGTGTTTGTCCATCATCAACAGTCCTCAGGAGCTGGATTCCTTCCACATGAAAGGAATTCCAAAACTCAACACATTCCTTAGCTTCCAAAGCAGAACCAAAACCTTAGACAATTGTTCCAGATGAATGGGAAAAACCCATGTGCTTGCACACACACACACACACACACACACACACTTATTTTGCAGAGAGCAGACTGGTGAGAAATGTGCCTTAGCAATTACTTCCTTCAGTTTGTTGTTATCTCTTATCTTTCACCTAACTCATAAATAGTTTTTTTCCAGGTAAATATATTTGTCCAGACTTCAAAGATTTTAAGGCTAGGATTGACCAAAATAAACATTTCAGACTTGAAATTCTCAGTGGTCAATTTATTCTCCATAATTTATTACTGGCTTTCCAAATGGAATGGATCACCCCACAGTCAGAGGTGGTGTCAAAGCCTCAAAATCAAGGTCATTAGAAGTCTGTCATCCATTTTTATTTTTTCTGAATTTGATATTTAAATATTTGGAACTAAGTTTTTTTTTTTTCCTTTCTTTGTCAAAAACATAGAAGCAGAATTTATACCAGTACCTATCCTTCCATAACTTACCTTCCATAACCCATGCAGGCACCCATTGTTATACCAATCTTTGTATACACAATCATAATAATCATGTTATCTCATTTTCTCTTTCTATGGTCATAATGCCTAATCATTTAGAACATGGTGTCTAGAGTCGAATATTTGGAAGCTAATCCTGTCTGCACACTTGCTATGTGACTTGGGCAGAATGACTTAACCTCTGTGTCTCAGTGTTTCAATGGAATATAATATGTTATAAAGTTATTAAGAATAATTAACTTGGTTAAAACACATGAAGTATTTAGAAGTGCCTAGAATACCATTTATATTTAATCAATGCAATATTACTAGAAATTCAGTTTTTGTTTTGTTTTGTTTGGGACTCTCATTTCCCGTTCTACTGTCCCTGTCTACTTTCTTTTTTTCTTTTTTTTTTCTTTCTTTCTTTTTCTTCCATTCTTTCTTTCTCCCCTTTTTCTTCCTTCCTTCCTTCCTTCTTTCCTTCTTTTTTCTTTTCTTTTCTTCTTTCTTCCTTCTTTTTTCTCTTTCTTTCTTTCTTTTTTTCTTTTCTTCTTTTCTTGTAGGCTTCACACCCAGCATGGATCCCAGCATGGGGCTCAGACTCAGGACCCTGAAATCAAGACCTGAGCCAAGATCAGGAGTCAGACATTCAACTAACTGAACCATCCAAGTACCCCCATCTCTGTCCACTTTCTTATTTCCAAAACTAAAATTATAACCTCTTATTTTCAAGAATATACCTTTTATCAGGTCTCATTGTAAAAAGCCTTATAGCTTTGCACAGGAGTTTGAGCATTTCCTGCAAACAAGAAGAACTGAGAAGCAAAGTGAGGGAGGTAGGGAACTCTAGCATTAGATGTGCAGGAGCTGTCAGAACACCAGGAACTCTGATATAATTAATGGTTCATTGTTATAGAGGTATCTGACCAGTTATCATAAGGACTTTCAAACAGTCTTCTACTCATACATTTGTCAATTCAACATTAGTGTTAGAGCAATGGTAGATATGAAAACATAAAAGATAATTCTCTAGATTCTAACAAACTCAGATGACTGTATGTATGTGAAGAATAGGGAGAAGAATGATAAATCAACTTCTTAAGAATTAGGTTATTAGTTACATTCTTCTCAGGGAATACTAGAAGGATGAGAGGCAAGAAAAATATAGCTTTGTGGAGATAGGATCAAGGAAAGAAAAATTAAAATATCTGAGGAATGAAGAAATTTCATGTACGAATCTGAGTATTAAGGAATAGTAGAAAGATGTTGGTGGAAAGGGAGGGTAGGTTGGGATGGTAGTGAGTCAGGCTTCAAAAATACAAATGATGGCCTGATACGGAGTCAAGAATCCAAAGACCTGGTTCTCTTAGCTAATTATAATTATGTCAAACACCGATTTTGAGAACACAAAGCCAGAGACTGTTATTTTAGTGACAGTTACTCTGACCTTGCTCAGGAGCCCAGAGAGGTTCACCGATTCCTATTTTCAAACCAAATTTAGTTTTCACACTTGCCTGGCCAGTGAAGTATGAGATGGTACCATACAATGTCTTCCACGGTGATGTTGCCCAGTATAAAAACAAGTTGGCTGGGAAAAAAACTCATATTTTTCTGAGACTAGTAACACAATTAGTCATTAATCACAGATTAATACACAAGGCATAGATTTTGAGCTCAAACACTCCAACAAGTCTTGTACTGGTAAAAAAAAAAAAATGCAACAGTTGAAAATGTGGCCCCACACATTTGAATGACCTGAAGTCAGATTTCCAGTCATCGAATTAGTCTCTTTGATATCACAATTTATCTGCCTATACCTAAGGTGATCATCAGTGGATTATTAACAAAACATCCTACTTCTGAAACCTATGTTCCTTTCTTAGAGACTTCTAACTGAAGAATGGCCCAAAAGATGGGTTTCTAGAGCACACATCTATTTGATTATTTTTTGTATCTCCAGTACCCAACATAATATAAACAGAAGTAAGATATTCAATGCAGCTTTGTTGAATGAGTGAATTAATAAATATACAAACTGGCTGTTGAGAAAATGGAAAAATGAATGATTACATGAATGATGAATGAAAAAATAGTAGCTTTGTTTAGAGATCTTTGACAAAATAATGAGTAAATAAATCAGTGAGCTAATGAGTTATGCATTATCCCCATTATTACTACTCCTGATAGCTACTATGCTATGGAGAGTAAACTGTATATTTTGTACAGTTAAGTCAGGTGCAGTCAGCTGACTACTTTTGTTAAGTATGTGTGGGTTCAGCATATTTTTCTGCCTCGTTGAAAACAGTTTTGTTGTAGAAGTCAGCTTTAAATTGATCCTTGAAGAAGGCCATCCAAAAATAGCCCAGCATGAGAAGTCCAGCATGCTGTTTCTTTCACTTCCCTAGGCTACTCCCCTATGAAAAATATTTTGATTTAGTTGGTTCATTTCATGTGATGGCAGTATGAATGATCACTTTATAACGGACACCAGCAAAAGGATAGGAATTTACCATTAAAACAGAGTGAAACTGAAACTATTTTGGCCTCCTTCTGCTTTCCTTGAAGATAAATGATTATGATGTCAATACAATTTGAAAGAATATTAAATCAGAAGCTGAATATACCTAACAGTTCCAACTCCTTCATGTCACAAGAGCTGGATTCTCTTGAACTCTAAAACTAAGATGATTCTCTCATCTTCAAAATCCAAATGGCATTCTGTAACTAGTTTCAGGACACACTGAGCGAAAAAATTCACTCATGATGGTTTTACACTTAAAATTGACTACATAATTTGGTTTTCTTCCAGATGTTTCCCAAACATAACTCAGATATGGAAAACACACCAGACCCTAAACACTCATTAAGGAGGAAACAAATATACACCATAAATATAAGACTTCTTCTTTCTTATGGTTTTTAAGGCTTTCCCATTTTGCTCTTAGAGGATCCCTTTGGCATTTCTTTTTGGACCTCTGAGGATTTTGTTCAAGGTGATGGTAAATTGGGAGAAAGAGCGATTAGGTCCACCTTGCCTCCAATTCTGATGGGAGAAGAGGAGACAGGGGCTGAAATTTGTTGCATGCCTGTTTGTGCTAATACTTGTGCTAAATATTTGTGGTAGGCTGCATCATAGCCCTGCAAAGATGACCACATGCTGATTCCTGGAACCTGTGACCATGTTACCTTATGGAAAAATGGACTTTGTAGATGTGATTATGTTAATGATTTGGGGATAGGTAGATTATTGTAGTGGATGTGATGTAATCACAAAGTTCCTTATGAGAGGAAGGTAGGAGGTTAGAGAGGGCAGAAGATAATGTGATGACAGAAGTAAAGATTGGAGAAAGGTGGTCACAAGCCAAGGAATGACAGATGACAGCCTCTAAAAGCTGAGAGAAGCAGGGAACGAGTTCTCTCCTGGAGCCTCCAGATGAAACCCTCTCTACTGACCCCTTAATTTTAGCCTTCTAAGACTAATTTTTGGACTTCCAATCTCCAGAATTGTCAGACTATAAATGTGTGTTGTTTTATACCACTAAGTTTGTGATCATTATTTACAGCAATAATAGGAAACTAGTATAGTGTTTTGCAGTATTTTATGAAGGATTCATAGCACTATGAATGAAGAGTACCTTCTCCATTTTATAGTGATATCAAAGGCACAGAAAGGCTCCTTAAGTTCTCACTGCTAATTAATAATGGGGCTAAAGCTCCAATCCAGATTTGTCAGCCAATAAAGCCCATGATTTTTTCCCCAGGACTATGTAACCAATAATTTGGTCCAGATTTCCCCCTCTCATCTATGTCAACCAGATAGATTGTTCACACATATGAGTTACCTAGGAGTCCATTCTGCCCCATAACCCATTGCTTCCATTGGATAAACACCACTCTTAGTGGATTATCCTGAAATCTTGCTTTAATTGATGTCTTCCTTCACCCAGCTACAAATTTTGGAAATATTTGCTTTGCAAGGGGAGGCAGGGAAGAAAGGAGAAAAAAGTGAAAGTCAAGATAGACCTTACTGTACGAATCATGGCCCAGAATTGTTTCCCAGCATCAGAGTGTGGAGGAATGAATATAGGAATTTTATTTTTCCTCTATAACTTCAGCAGGAAGTTACCCAACACCCACCCCCTCCTGCCAAAAACATTGGCTTTGAGGGATGTTCTTGGAAATGATTGAAAAGGATCCCTTTTCCCTGAGCTACTAGGAGCTGTAGCTAACATCTTTAAGGGCAGCTTGGCCTTCTTCCAGAAGAGATGCTATCTGATTTACTGCAATGCCTACTGTGATGCCTGCACGGCTTGACTTCCCACCTGAGCAGTGGGAAACATCTGCAAGAGAGTGCCTCCCTTGGCAGCTCTGTTGTGAGGGAAGGGAGGAGGCCAGCCCAACAGCTGTCTTTCTTATCTGTTACTGATGTGCACAAGAGTGCACGTTTCTTGGTTGTTGTTTGTCAAAGAAGCTTTCAAGCATGGAAGTCATTCCTGCTCTACTTCTTGTTGAGATCCTTCTGCAATTCATTTGGGATCCTCAAAAAATAAAAACAATTCCTCCTTCATAGAGCTCAACTAGAGGACGTTAAAGCAGAGACACATTTTATGGATTAGTCCCTCCCAATATATTTCCACTGTTTTCATTATAAAAATGAAGTCATGGGGAGCAGGATGAAAACATGTGGTTATGCAGCATTTCAGCCACCATCACACTGGTAATGAGACTTGGCATCTTGGCAAAAGTGAGATCGGGTGCTAAGAAGTGCAACGGTAATTAGTGTTTCCTTTACACGTTTCTTCCATCAGTTTTCCAACTTCTCCTCCCCCTGCCATCAAATATTTTCATTTGAGAGTGGGTGAAACAGTCTTCAGCAGCTTTTGTAACATATACCTAGCCTGTTTGATCAGTTTCAAACTTGGCTTATTTTACACAATCCTGTTGTTCTGGAGTATGCGTGCGGAAAAGGAAAGGGAAGGTAATGTGGAATAAGGGAGACTAAGGAACAATACGGAGTGCCTAATATGTTTCAATAAAACCTATTATTAGGTATTAAAGTTTTTTGGGGAAAAAGTAAAACAGAGCTCTAGAATGAACTCTATAACTCTAGAATCTTGAGCCTAGTAGTGCTTTCTTTTTTGTGATATTCTAGTTCTTTACCAAACAGAGGAGGGTAAAAAGAGAAATCTGTTGTGTATTTTAAGAAAAGTTGGAAGAAGATTTTAAATGGATAATGTGAATTTGGGGAGGAAAATGCTGGTGAGAAGCAAATAGGGGGTAGATGGTAAATAAATTTTTAAAAAATCAGCCATTGAGAATGTACCAGAAGTTAACATTAGTTGTTTTGATTTATAATTTTAAAAACACACAGAGAGAAACATTTGGAAAAAAGTGAAATTTACCAAAACATACATGCTTATATGTATTATAATTTGTTTCTTAATAACTGAAAAGAAATGCAAATTGAAAAATTCATGTTGATTTCCAGAGCAGAGAAATCCAGTGAGGTGAATTTTCTTAGAAGAAAATTCTAGAACATTTTCATACCCATTTTTAGTAAAAATTGAAGATAATAATGCATACCTTTGAGTAAGACTTTGGAGAGTATGCTGTGAATCAGCTTATCCTATGAAGCTTATAGTTTTCAGACTCTTCCACTGATTTCTTAATAGAACAACAAGAAAGTTTTATCTGCTTTGCTATCTCATGGGCTTTTCCATTTCAGTCTTATTGGGTCATATTTAGTTGCCATGATAGAGGCCACAGCCTTGCCTGGACCTCCTATTGCAGAGAGGGATCTCCCCCTTGCCTGGTGAATCCTGATTCATTTTCTCAGCCCTCATTTCAAGCACATCATCTTCCATATGGATACCTCTCTTCCTTAGGAATCCAACACAGGTTGCAACTATGTATGTCAAGGATGGCACTTAAAATCTACTTGGAATTATATTTATCTACATACTTACACTTTCTATTAGTTGACAAACTCCTTGAGAAGATGAATGGTGTCATTTTTATCTTATATCCTCTCAAGTAAATCCTACAATGCCTAGAACAGAAATGACATAAAATACATATTTATTACAAATGGAAGTTCACAGTTTTTTTTTTTACTTTCTATTACCTAATTGCATAAATATTCTTAAGTATGAGATATGTGATAGAAAAGGAACAACTATAAATGATAGCCACTTTTAATTGAAGGTACGATGCTAAAGGCTCTATGCCAATCTCTTTATTTATAATACTTCATTTAATTCTTACAATTATTTGTTTTTTCAAGAAAAAATGAGGACCTACTAAGTGCAAATCTAAGTACACATTATATGCCCATTTTGCATATGAAGAAAATAAGGCCTAGAAAAATTAAGGTCACAAAACTAGTAAATAGAAAGACCAAGATTCAAATGTGGGTATGTTTTAATCCTCATCTTTCAATCTTTTCATGAAAGTACTTAATTAGACGTGACTCTTCTTAACTGAAACAAAAAGATGACTTCAAAATTTATTCTTAGCACATCACTGGCACATTTATTTGTATTTCTTTTCTAAAAATATTAGAGGAAAAGCATTCTGAAACATCCCTCAAAAATATTTATGTTTTTAATTTCTATTCAATTTCTAGAATTTATTTTATAGACAACAAATTCTAACCCCCTAATAAACTATTAGTCTATTCCTTCTTGCAACTAAGAAAGAAGAAAACATATCACCATCTTCTATGGTCAATGTTTTATGACATTCATCTTTTGTTTTAGGATTCCTTTATTTAGAAATAACAGAAAATCAGCTCCAATTAGCTAAAGAAAAGAAAGACAAAAGAAAGAAGTGGTTTATTGGCTTATGGACCAAAAAAAGCCGAGGTAAATTTGTTTTAGGCACTGCTAAAACCCAAGGGTTCATATGTGCACCAAGTCCCAGTACCTCTTTCTCATTCTTGTTTTTTCTCTCTCCTTTTTTTCCTCTCTCTCTCCTCTATTTTTATCTTGTTCTATCTCTTAACTTTGATTTCTTTTCTCTTGCTTTTATTCTCAGACAGGATTTCTCTGACTTTAGGAAGGTAGCTACCAACAGCACTACAGTTCAATACAATCAGCAATGTGATAGAAAAAGTCCTCTTCCCAATGAGCTCAAACAAAAGTCCATGGAAATACAGTTTTCTTTATTTGCATTAACTATGTTCTAGACAGTTGCCATAAGCACTGAATTAATAAATTCTAAACTGTGGCTCTTAAGTGAAATACAGGGACACGGGTTCTGTTCCTGTGAACCTCTGGTCACAGCATTCTGATAAACCAATAAGTATTTAACCTTGTTTTACGTGGATTTCTATTTAATATGTATGTTGATTCATAAACATTAAACTCATAGCCAATAGCACTGAACCTCATGCTCAAATGAAGATTATCTAACACATGTATTTTTACATAAAGTACACCACACAGCCTTCTTGTTGTTAGGAACACTAGACAGCATTTCAGCTACTGCTTGGGGCCATTTTAAACAGTAAAGTCACCAACAAAAGTCACAAAAATGTGAAAAAAAAAACTTGGCACTAAATAGACCTTGGAAAGGAAACTTGTTTATAGTAGGAGAGCTGAAACAAATTCAGAGCTTCATCATGTTCGACCTCAGCTGGGAATGTATACATTGGATGACAAGCATTTTGCTGTTTTGTGCATGTCTGTGAATGACTGGGGAAACATTGGGAGTGTTTATTTGGGTATTACAAACACATTTTAGCAAGTAGGGGAATTCGAAATATGGAGTCCATGAGTAAAGTGGATGGACCCTAAATCTTACTGGCTGTGTGTGACTAAGCCTGAGTTACTTCTGGACAAAAAGAGAATAATATCCATTCCTTCTGAGTCACATGGACAGTTAAGTCAATTCAGCATAGTCACCTAAGGAAAAATAGATGTGATGAGATCAGATGGTAGGCAGGAAATAGATCTACTAAATATCCATCAAACACCCTCTCAGGCTTCTCAAGCAAGAGAGATCATTTCTTAAGACTTTGACCTTTTTAAAATTCTCTCCTCTTAGCTTCTAGCTTTCTACATATATAATTGAAAGGTATATCCTAAGTAGTATTTATTATTTTTTAATTTTTAAAAAAGATTTTATTTATTAATTTTACAGAGAGAGAGACAGAGACAGAGCATGAGCAAGGGGGAGAAGGCAGAGGGAGAGGGAGAAGCAGACTCTCTGTTGAGCAGGGAGCCTGATGTGGGGCTCGATCCCAGGACCTGAAGGCAGACGCTTAACTGACTGAGCCACCCAGGTGCCCCAGTAGTATTTATTAATTATAAAAACATCAAACTATCCTATATAATAGTATACATTCTATCAAAAATTTTTTTTAAAAGATTTTATTTACTTATTTGACAGAGAGAAATACAGTGAGAGAGGGAACCCAAGCAGGAGGAGTGAGAGAGGGAGAAGCAGGCTTCCCGCTGAGCAGGCAGCCCAATGTGGGGCTCTATCCCAGGACCCCGGGACCACGACCTGAGCCAAAGGCAGACGCTTAATGACTGAGCCACCCAGGCGCCTCTCAAAAAAATTTTTTTGAGGAAGAGCGGGGGTGGGAGAGACAGAGGGAGAGGGAGAGAGAGAGAATCTTAAGCAGGCTCCATGCTCAGCACAGAGCCTGATGAAGGGCTCTATCTCAAGACCCTGAGATGATGACCTGAACTGAAATCAAGAGTTGGATGCTTAACCAGCCAAGCCCCCAGGTGCCCCTATACTCTATCAATTTTATCCACAATTTCCCCTAAAGGATCAAATTTAATTTGGGATAACTCTGTTCTTATTTATTTTATTGGAGGTTAATAACTAGTGAAGTCCCTGTTACCTGAAAAAAAAAAAAACTGATTGCTTTGTACTTATGTCAGGCCAAATTCATCTTTGTTATTTCAAAGATAGGGTAATAATGCTATTTTGCCTTATTATGTATCAAGTCATGGATTTGTTGCTTTCATAGATGGTGTCTTCATCATCAGAAATACTTCTGAGATGAGCAATCTGAGGCTCAGTTTGGTAAAGTATTTTCCCTCATTTATATAAAGATTCAGTGAGCACTTATCGAGTATCTTCTTGATGTTAGGCCTGTGCTTGGTGTTGGAGATGGAGTGCTCCCAAAGACAAAGAGGTTAACAGAGGATTAATTAATGCATCCATTCAGGAAATAATTAATTCTTAAAGGAGGCTTCATGCTAACATTGGACTAGCTTGGGGGGGGGGGATAAAAAGTCTCTGTGTTTTAAGGAGTGTACAGTCAAGCAAGAAATACTTCAGCATAGTATGCAAAGTGCTATTTCAGAGGTGAGCACAGTTTACATCAGTAGCACAATATGGAAGCAGAGATGAGGATGGGCAAAAAATGACATTTTAGTAACATCTTAAATGATGAGCAAATGTGTCTGAGGTGATCAAAAGATTTGGAACTCAATATAGCAGCTTACCAATATTTGGTTGACTCTAGTCCTTTGGGTTTATATAAGATGGTATTTCCCTTCTCTGTTGACCTTAAGCCCTGTGAAATCTGAGTGGGAGTGGTACTTCAAGGTAAAAGCATTCAGAGCCAACATGCTGGAGGAACATCAGATGCTCCCATGCATTGGGATCATGGCTTCTCATGGTAATGCAGGACTTCTCAAATATTATTCATCAGAATAATAATTGACTGAAACATTGGGAATTATTCTTTTGGGCAAGTGGTTTTGGGACCAAATAAATACCAAAATCATTGTGTTAAAGAGGTTAAATGTGTAACTTCCTCAGTATGCTGGTAAGTCTTGTGAAGTAACAAGATGAAGCTCAAATATGTAGCATTCCTGATATTTGTTTTACCTACATCACTAAATCCAACATATATTTTCCAATCCTCACATTATTTGACCATTTGAGGATATTTGACACTATTGCCCCCCTTTACATTCATCCAAGTGTGTATTAGCTATTCCAGTAACTATTTGTTGACCATGTGGCATGTGCTAGGCTTTGTGCTCATCACCGAAGACAAAGCATGAACACAAATAGGCATGATCCATTCTTTCATGGAGCTTGCATCTACTGGTGAAGGTGGAGTTTACATCAACAAAAGGATGCTTAATTAAAAAAAAAAAAGGATGTTTAATTTAGTTCAAGATCAGTAATCTTGAAGGAAATAATCTTATAACCAAGGAGACTGATCTATCTAGAAGGGTGATGAAAAGGAGTTACTGAGGTTAAGAACATGGGGGTGATAGGACAGAGGAAGAAACATTTCAAAGGACACAAAATGGATAGGAAAAGATCAGAGCAAGACTAAGAAAATGTTAATAAGAGTAGTGTGGCTCAAGCACAGAGGAAATAATTACTTGGCAGTAATCACAGGTCATGAAAACCTGAGGTAGGTTGTTAGGATTTGGTTCTAAGCAGTCTGGGAATCCACTGAAGGAGTTTGGGATGGAGAGGTGCTTGTGGAGAAGAGGTGCTCTTTCTGGAATTTATCACAGTTGCTTGTTGTACAATTATATGGGAATAGGGACTCCACCTGTAAATGTTCACCATTTTGTTCCTGGAATCCACTCTAGTGACTAGTCCATAGTATTCTACACATTTTTTTTTTTTGTGAGACAGAGAATGAGAGACAGAGAGCACGAGAGGGAGGAGGGTCAGAGGGAGAAGCAGACTCCCTGCTGAGCAGGGAGCCCGATGTGGGACTCAATCCCGGAACTCCAGGATCATGACCTGAGCCGAAGGCAGTCGCTTAACCAACTGAGCCACCCAGGCGCCCCTCTACACATTTTTATTGAATGATTGACAGAATGAATTACGTAGTACTTTCTACCTTAAGTCATCTCCACAATTTGAAAAGAATTACCTTAAGTCATTTCCACAATTTGAAAAGAAATGGTCTGATTTGCAAATTTTCAAGTTCCACGATTTAAAAAGCAACATCCTAATTGAATGTTTTTCAAACTCTAATGTGAATATGAATCTCCAAGGGTCTTGTTAAACTGCAGCAAGTCTAGGGTGGGGAATAAGTTTCTTCAATCCTAACAATTCTTGGTGAGGGTGATATTGGCAGTCCCTGGAATACACTTGAATAGCAATGTCCTGTGCATTGTATCCAAACTTGGATGTACAGAGCAGAATGAATTCTGCATATTACCTTCTCTATCAGTGGTTCTCATAATTGACTGCCCATAAAAATAATCTGGAAAGCTTAAAAAAAATACATCTCTCTAGACCCCATCACTAGAGATTTGGAATCAATTGATCTGGAATAAGGTGTGAGCATTGAAAGTCTGAAACAGTTGCCCTTGGAAGCCTAATAAACAGGCATGGCTGAGACTTAGTGTTTTATATGAAAGTCCACCTCTGGATTGCTTGGAGTTAAATCCAGCCACCTTGCCCTCTCCCCTCACTGCCAGTCTCTCGCCAGCCCCTACTTACTTTGCTCATTAGCCTAGCTCCTGCACAGACGGTGCTTGTGGGCATGCTGATGACTTCCATCACCATCAGACTGTTCATTGCCTGAGGGTGTAGCAAATAAATCGTCTGTGCAGGTGTAATAGAGAGAGGAGGAATGTCTTCTCCTGTGATATATCCTATCAAAATCAAAATCCCCTTGGCTGACTTGCAAGGAAGTATACTTTGTCATGTTAATATGAAAGAGAGCAAATGACACCTACATATGTTTACTTTTCTTTCTTCTCCCTTTTTTAAAAAGCCTTCCAGATGTTCAGAAGCTCAGCATTTAATATGCCATCTTTGACCTTTGAGTCTTCTGCCATCTGCCACAAAGGGTGTTTCAGCAAGCTAATTTGAAGAGGCATTGGATAACAGACTAACTCAATTGTGACACATTTTGATGACCCCAAGTCAAGGTAAAGATTTCAATACTAATAATTAATTAAATAAGAGTTCTCATGTATATCTCCCCAAAATTTCCTGACAGCATAAGCCTCTTGCCACTGTGTGAGACAGGATTTCATTTCAACATAGTCTCTTAGGTTTTTGTTAAATTATACCTTTTCCCTATTACACTGGTGCCAAGGATGGCTTACTTCTAGTTTGTAAGCATAACTTCATTTGGCCTTTGAAGAGTTAAGAAATTTCTGGAAAATGCAATATCAGTAAGACTAATAACAAAATATCAATGATGAAAATTGAATATTAAGATATTAACATTCAAGTATAAGTTAGCTTAATCAATCAATAAAGTAATGCAAACAATTCATATTTTAGGGAAAAGGAAAAAAAACCCCTAAAAACTAGGAGTATTGTGTCTTCCTATGATCCATGCGCTTGAGCCCAATTGCTTACAGCATCTAACATGTTTTAAAAAGTCTCACTGACAGCTCATCATTGACATTGTCTCATGTTATAACTTCTATTTTTTAATCTTTTGAATGAAGTGCCCCTCCTTTTAGGCTGGGACGATTTTAAATTTCCTATCCGTTTTAAATTTCCTATCTTTTCCCCTCTGATTATTCATTCTGAGCAAACAAAGATCTCACCAGGTTTATGGTTTGCTCTTCAACCAGCACATGGATCTTCTCACTTTCACTTGGATGCTAATACAATTCATATCTCCTGCATTCAACTTGAGGACAAGTACAATTCCAAATTTTGTTTCTGGATATAAGAGGAATTTAACCAGTGCAAGGATAGCTGGTGGTGGGTGTGTACTAATGAATCTCTGGCCCATTGGATGCAAAAAGAATAATTTCTGAGATCATAGGGGAGTTTTGTGACTTGGAAAGTAGTTTTCTGGCAATTGAGTGGAGCAGATAGTAAAATTTTCAAGTCGGGGTAGGACTGGGGTCTTTCAGTCCTATCACTGAGATGTGTAAATGCCTTTTTCTTGAGTCTCAAGCTGTATTCTATTTCAGAACTTAGACTCTGAGCTGTGGACTGCTGGTTCCTCATTCATCCTCTGGCCTGTGGTCTCATTAGTAGGAATGTCTCCTAGAAACTAGAGTGTTGATTAATATTCTTAGATTCCAACTCAATTGCTATTTTGAGCATTTTTAGTGTGACTTTTGCAACTAACTGGTAAATTGGATTTTGAATGAAGTATTCTTGAGAGCTTATCTATTATGGTTATCAACATAGTACATGTCACTATTCATTGATCTCCTAATACTCATAAAGACAGGAGGATACTAACGAAATTCTTCTATAGTCAAAATAACTAGTTACCTTACCACAGAAAGTCTGAAGGAATTCTTCCTTGAGAAGGACATTTCTTCCTTCTTATAAGCTCTTCCTGAAGACATTCTTCCTCCTGAAATGGCTTCTAATCCTCTGAATTATTTTGTAGTGTCTTTTTATCAAGTTGGAGTTAGCTTATTTGTTCTAACATATCATTATACATATAGTTTGAATTAGAATCAGACTTTGAATCTGAATTTGAATCCTATTCAATGTGCGTAACTTTGGGCAAGTTTTTTCATTAACTGTAGTTCTGTAAAATGGAAATAAGAATACACGTTAACATTGAGTGCCTGGGAGGCTCAGTCGGTTGAGCATCCAACTCTTGGTTTTGGCTCAGGTCATGATTTCAGGGTCATGAGATTGATGGAACCCTACATGTGGCTTCACGCTCAGCAGGGTTCTGCTTGAGATTCTCTCTCTCCCTCTGCCCATCCCCCCCAACTCGCACATGCCCACACTCTCTCTCTGTCTAAAATAAATAGAAGTTTAAACAAAAAAAAGGATACACTTTAACTAATAATGTCATCTTAATTTTTAGATAGTATGAGGTATAGTAGATACATTACCTTGTACATAGTGAGTCCTAATAATCATCAGCTATGATTATGATTATCATCATTACCATATTGTCTGTGGCTGTATTAATATTTTAACAGGTTAGCATTATTGTGAGACATATAAATGAAGATTGTAGCAACTTGAAATATTAAGCAAGTAGGTTTATTTATATGAAGGGAGATTTCTTCATATGTACAGGTAGTAAATGTTTAAAATGCATTTATCAAAAATGAAAGAAACTGGGGTGCCTGGGTGGCTCAGTCGTTAAGTGTCTGCCTTCAGCTCAGGTCATGATCCCACGGTCCTTGGATCGAGCCCCGCATCGGGCTCCCTGCTCAGCGGGAAGCCTGCTTCTCCCTCTCCCATTCCCCCTGCTTGCGTTCCTGCTCTCCCTGTCTCTCTTTCAAATAAATAAAATCTTAAAAAAAAAAAGAAGAAACTGATCTATAAATTGATCGATGAGTGAATACATACATATAAACTACAAAAATGTTTACATGCTTATCATTGCATGCCAAAATTACATCGAGTTTCTTATTCTACATATCAGGATCTTCCAACCTTTTCTCAGCTGTGCTTTTGGATTCAGATAAACGTGATATATGTTGAGAAAGCAAGAGCACCATTGTTAGAAAACTCATTGTATTAAAAAGAAAGTTATCTCAATTTTATAACACTCATATCAGAACGCCTCCACCAGAGGCATGGACACATTTTTCAAACATCAGGCCTCTAGATGGAAACTCTGCAAAGTAATGGCCCTCTTTTAATTCTGTTCTTCATTCCCCTGATAGGTAAGGATCTCTAGCCCACTGACACTTGCCTGATTCCCTTCAAAGGTCTTTCAAATTCTCCAGCTATCATGCATCAATAGGTACCCCACATTAAGTGTTCCAAATCATGGAGATGGATAATCATATTCTTTTAGGAAATACCAGCCTGGGGATTCATAATACCGAAATTTATCTGACTCAGGCTCCCCATAAGTCACAAAATCTGAGCCTTCTTCTATGTTTTGAGTGTCCTACAGAGGCAGTTCTTATGCTCTTAGAGCCCTCATAATTATTGAGTTGATTCATACCTTTCTCTTCTATTCCAGTTCTCTTCTTTAAGAGAGGTCATTGTCATGGACAAGACAGCCCCTGACAAAGGCACCGTCACTCCTACCAGAGCTGCTAATACCCAACATCAAAAATTTTGTGCCCCTGTGAGTGTGCCACTGTGAGTAAAGTCTTGCATCTCCAAGGTGTGGCCATGGATGTTGAAACAACATTCTCTTATTATAAACCTCTGTAAACAGTTTGACTTGGAGGTTAATCTCAACACCAGTAATTCTGCAGCTAAGAAAACATCTAATTCTGACCCACAATTTTTAGAACTTGTATAATTCTTGGCTTTCTCTGACTTAAGCATAAATTATTTCTGGGCAGCTTCCTAATCCCTCTTCTAAATAGTTTCCTAACTGCCCCCTTCTCTACCACCAATCCCAGCCAACTGGCGTACCAGACATTTCTGATTATCAGGGGACATCTAGCTGACATTCATTATAGATGTTCCTAAAATTAAGCCCTGGTCACATAAATTGGAAGTATCCAAAAGCCCAGCTATCAGTACAATCTTAAACTCCATCAGTGTAATTTGAGTTATAAAATGCACAGACATGAGTGGTGTAGTTATTTATTCATTCTGGTGTGGTGTACCAGAAAGAACATTGAAGTGAAAATCAAGAAATGGATTAGGGCTTGTTGGTCCCTGAATTAGCTTTATAAGCCTGGGCAAGTCTCAAAATTCTTAGCTCATTTGAAAAATTAGGGGGTCGAACTCAAAATCTCTAAGGTTTCTTCCAGGTTCCTTTCAGATCCAAATGAAAACACTTCAAGGAAACTTATTTTGAGGATCAACAGAGAGAACATGCCTGACAACAGAATTTGGGTTCTTTCATTTAATACTGGAGCATCAGTTTGCATGATCTGTGCTAGCATAACCAGAGGGGGAAGCTCATCAGCCAGATGTTGTACGACACACTTTCGAATTTTTGTTTCAAAGCTTGTAGGAGGAAACAGGCTTTAACATTGCTTTCAAGTTATATTTATATCTATACAAGAGAAAATAGGTCTTCAAAAGAATACTAAAGTCTGAGGACTGTCACAATGCAATTTAGGAAAAGATGGCAAGCAAAACAGTTTAAGAATACAATATAAAGTAGAGAGCCAAATTCAAAGAAAAAGACATTTATAAGTTTAGCAAGAACATTCGGCCACTATTTATTCAATGAATATAAATCTTTTGAAAAAACTCCCACTGAGGGGCGCCTGGGTGGCTCAGTCGTTAAGCGTCTGCCTTCAGCTCAGGTCTTGATCCCAGGGTCCTGGGATTGAGCCCCGCATCGGGCTCCCTGCTCAATGGGAAGCCTGCTTCTCCCTCTCCCACTCCCCCTGCTTGTGTTCCCTCTCTCGCTGTCTCTCTCTCTGTCAAATAAATAAATAAAATCTTTAAAAAAAAAAAAACTCCCACTGAGATTCAAATTACATAGAGAAAGAGAATATATGAGTTATTTAGGGCAGTGTTACTAAGGTAAATGCAAATGGCACTACAAAATGGCTGTGTTCATAATAGTGTTATGTAGGTTATATAAATTTTTTTTTCCAGCATCTACTACTGGATTTGAAAGTAAAACTGCAATTACAATTTGAATTGAAGACTGAGAAGTTTTCCTACCTGGAAAAAAGATTAATCTCTCTTTAATTGACTCTTTGATCAGAACAAGGATTTATAAGAAAAAAATGCAATATGCCTTTGATAAGGAATTAGGAATGATGAATGAGGGAGTCATTAGCATTATGGGATTCCGGGAAAGCGTAAGTTTCAAGATGAAGTAACCTTTATTGAAGCAAGATAATTGAAGAAGTGAACGTGTTGGTTAGATTTGAATTTATTTGCAAAGTACTTCTTAAACTTCATAGTAACAAAATCCCAGTTCTCACATTGTTACAATAGCAATTTAGAACAAGTTCTTCTCCCCTTTATTAGGTACTTGACAAAAGCTCAGGGTAGCCTGTAAAGCTCCATAAAAGCAGGGAGAATGTTTATATTTTCCATAAAGGTCTCAGCTCACTATGAATGCTACGTGCATGCTAAATCCTCGTCATGAAAATGTCTCTCTAATGAGTACTAAAGAATTCCCAGAGTAAGATAATGTCTTTGTAACCAGTGTCAAAAATCAACCTTTCCTGTTTTTGCATCAAAATGGTCCTCAGAAGCTCTCTGCCCACAATCTTTTATCATCCACAGACCAGGTACTCGGTAAACGTTGATTAAATTAATTTGAGAGTTTTGTTCAAATAAGATGGTCCAGGAAAGAGAGGTCTTAGTAGAACCCAGATTTCCAGCTCTATTACCTTAATGAAAAGTTGTGGGTTTTTTTGTTTGTTTGTTTGTTTTTTAAGCTATGACACAATAATAGTAAAATCCCAGCTTCAGTTTCATGGGCAATCATTATAATCAATCCCTGCACACAGTCCCAACTTTTTCCCCTTTTGTTTTTTTTATTCTACTCAATTTACAATGCTAGCCCTGGTTAAATTTTACCTTGCATCTTCTCCCACACAGCTAAACATGGTTGGAGACTAGAGGCTATGCTGGCTGGTCTCATTTTAAATTCATGATTACTAACGTCAAGTGGGCCCCTAATGCTACCCAGTGGTCAGAACACATTTTCCTAATCTAATTAGTTTCTCTCCCTCCAAGAAAACTATGTCACACTTTCTCTTGTCTCCTCAATCATCCCACATATTGGCTCCCAATCTTACTTTCTGCTAATGACCTTGTGTCCTGTTTCACTTAAAAAATAGAAACAGTCTCACCATTACATCTACTCACATAATGGTATCAGTTCAACATATTCTGCCATCTCTCCTAACACTGTTGGTAAAATTTCCCCTCAAGGACATTGCTCTAGCAATTCCCCCCTCAATCCTCCAACATTTTTTCTCTCTCTCTACTGGATCATTCCTAACAGCATACAGACATGCTGTTACATGTCCCATATTAGAAAATAAAAACAAAACAAAACAAAAATCTTTCTACTTCTCTCTTTTAAAGAAATTATTTATTTATTTGAAAGGCAGAGAGAGAGTACAAGCAGTGCAGGGAGGAGCAGAGGGAGAGGGAGAAACAGACTCCTCGCCTGACATGGGGCTCGAACCCAGGACCCTGGGATGATCTGAGACTAAAGCAGATGCCTAACTGACTGAGCCACCCAGGTGCTCCTCTACTTCTCTTAACCCTACTCATCGAACCACATTCCCTCTTTCTCTTTGCCCTATAACAGCAAACCTCCTTGAAAGAACTGTTTATGCTTGCATCTCTAACTCCTCTTCTCCATTTTCCTTTGAACCCAGTCTAAAGAGGTTTTTGCCTCTACCACTCCACTGAAGCTACTTTGTGAAGATCACCATGACTTCCATATGTTAAGTCCAATGATCAATTTAGTCCTCCTCTGACTTGACCTGTCAACATCATTTGAGAGTCACCCCTCCTTCATCTTTATTCTTTTTCTTCCTTGTCCTGACTCTCCTAACAACACTTCTATCTCATTGGCCTATCTTCCTCAACCTTCTTTTCTGGTTTGTTGTTTTCTCTCCAATCACCTAAAGTAGGAGTTTCCCAGGGCATAATTCTTTGGCTTCTTCTCTTATTTATTTATGGTTCTTTCTCGGGGTGCCTGAGTGGCTCAGTTGGTTAAGCGTCCAACTCCTGATTTCTGCTCAAGTCATGATCTCAGGGTCATGGGATCAAGCCCCACCTCTAGCTCTGTGCTCAGCGTGGTCTGCTTGTCCCTTGTCCCTTTTCCTCTGATCCCCCTGCCCTGCTCGTGCTCTCTCTCTCTCTAAAGTAAATAAATAAAATCTTAAAGAAAAAAGTCTTCTCTGTATTGTTCCAATTTTAGTATATGTGCTGCCAAAGTGAGCACTCAAATGTCTGTCTCTGGCACTGCATTCTCACCTAACTCCAGACTCAAACAGAGAACCGCACACTTGATATTTCTACATACATGTCTAATTGGCTTCTCAAAATTAACATCCCCCACACCAAAGTCTTAATTTCTACCACTTCTGTTAGCTGCCAGACCTGCAGTTTCTTGAACAAAAATTTTGGAATCATTCTTTACTCCTCTATTTATCTTACACTCCACAGTTAATCCATTAACAAAATGTATTACCTCTACCTTAAAAACATATCCAGGAGCTGACTCCTTTTTACTTTCATATTTAACTCCCCTGGTCCACGTTCTCTACTCTCATGTAAAGATTATTTTACCAGACTCCTAACTAGTCCATCTAGTTTTACTTCTGTGCCATTTATTTTTAATACAACAAGAAGAGTGATCCTCTTAAAATTTAAGTCAGATCATGACTCCAATAATAAACCTGCAATAAATACTGTTATGACTATCTATTACTGCATAACAAACTACATTAAAATATAATGGTTTTAAACAACATTTTTTAAATTATCTCCTGTGAATCTGTGTGTTGACTGGTCTCAACCAAGTGGCTCTGCCTGGGACCTTTTATGCAGGTGCTGACTGATAACAGATAGTGATCGGGGCTGAAGTCATCTAAAGGCTTGACTGGGCTGGATGTCCACATGGCTGGCAGTAGATTCTGGCAGTTGACTGGGAGCTCAGCTAGCTGTTGATCATATTGCCTATCATGGTCTATCCATTTGGGTTGGGTTTCTCAGAGTATGATGTCTTCCAAGAATGAGTATTCCAAATAACAGGAAGTAGAGGCTTCCAGTCTGTAAAGACCTGGGCCCAGAGACTGGCATAGACACACTTCTGTTGTGTCCTATTAGTCAAAGCAGTTACAAACCCCACCCAGATTCAGAGGAAGGGACATGCACCCTACCTCTCCATGGAAGGCACAGCAAAGATTTTTATGACCATTCTTAATCTACCACAGCTTCCATTTCATTTACAGTATAAAGGTATATTCTTATAGTGGTCTTCAAATAACTAACTACATAATAAAAACTCTAGTTACTCCTCTGATCTCATCCTCTGCTAACTTCCCATTGTTCCACTATGCTTCAACTACATTGACCTCCCAGCTATTCCTCAAAGTTTTAATGTTTATAATTTTCTCTTTTCATATCTCTTAGGTATTTATATATCCATATCCATGGATTGGTCCTTTTTTAAGTATCTGTTCATATGTGACCTTCTCAGTGAGGCCTTCCCTGACAACTCTCTCTATATATACATATTTTTGGTTTGTTGTCTGTCTTCCATCACTAGAAAGCAAGATCCAAAGGATAGAGATTTTTTACTGTTTTATTTACTGCTGCATCTGTTATGTCTAGAATAGTTCTTGGAACATTGAGGAAGCGCAATAATTTTTTTGAATGAGAGAACATATGCCATATTAATTTAGTAGTTTTATTCCATTCAACTGCAGTAATTTAAGATTTAAGATTTTGCCTACTTGAGTTACTTTGACTTCATTAAAAAACTGTTCATGGAAGGGATGCTCATTCCCCAACTACTTGATCACACTCAGTGAACAACTCATAGTATATTTGGCATTAGGAGATTGACTTGTTCTGAACACATAAAGGTTGAACTATTGACAATGATAAAATGAGATCTCATTAAAAAACAAACATGGTGTTAGGAGATAATAAATTCACTCTCCAACACCACTTTAGAATTTGAAAAATCCAAATAATTAAAATTATTGGGTGTGGTATTTTAAGGTATACAACCCTATTCCCCAGGATTTTTATGTACATAGACTTAAATCAGGTAAATTCAGCCTAAATGTTATAAGCTCAGAAGCCATCCACTGAAGACTTTGTTTCTCCTGACCTTCAGTCAATCCAGACTTTCTCTCTCCATCCAACAATATTACCTCTAGCAAACAAATCAGGGCCTCAATAGGTGAGCACTCACTTTAAACCTTCACTTATAAGGCCTTCCTAAGATTTCTCACAAGCTCAGCTTGATTTAAAACTACAAGATATAAAAAAAACAAAAACTGCAAGATATATAAAGAAATTGTTGAATTGCCAAAACTGTCCTTTTCACCATGGACAAGAGTCATTATTAAAAATGGTAAATTCGGGGCGGAGCAAGATGGCGGAGGAGTAGGAGACCTGGATTTCGTCTCCTCTCAGGAATTCAGCTGGATAGGGATCAAACCATTCTGAACACCTACAAACTCAACAGGAGATGGAAGAAAAGAAGAGCACCAACTCTCTCATCAGAAAAGCGACCACTTTCTGGAAGGTAGG
>NC_138370.1:164858952-164880659 GCF_054177405.1 Leptonychotes weddellii | reverse complement strand
AAGGTAGCAGGAGGGGAAGAATGAAGTGGGGGAAATCGGAGGGGTGGACGAACCATGAGAGACGATGGACTCTGAAAAACAAACTGAGGGTTCTAGAGGGGAGGGGGGTGGGAGGATGGGTTGGCCTGGTGGTGGGTATTGTGGAGGGCACGTTCTGCATGGAGCACTGGGTGTTATGCACAAACAATTAATCATGGAACACTTCATCTAGAACTAATGATGTAATGTATGGGGATTAACATAAGAATAAAAAAATAAATAAAAAAAATGGTAAATTCCACAGTTAATTCAAATTCTATGGTGGCTGATGTTAATTATTTTTCAGAGCAATGCTGTCAATATACCATTGCTTAGAGCATGTTCATTAGTTAACTTACCAATAGTGCAGCCAGAAATATGGGACACAAAATGAAGTTGTCCAAAGCCACTTTTGCCTGAACAAAATTTGACCCTCGATGAGATTTCAGGACTACATGTCAAAGGGATTAAAGAGGAAGTTTCTAGTAAAAACATGTTATTGAAGGGGCGCCTGGGTGGCTCAGTCGGTTAAGCGGCTGCCTTCGGCTCAGGTCATGATCCCAGGGTCCTGGGATTGAGCCCCGCATTGGGCTCCCTGCTCGGCGGGAAGTCTACTTCTCCCTCTCCCACTCCCCCTGCTTGTGTTCCTGCTATCGCTATCTCGCTCTGTCAAATAAATAAATAAAATCTTTAAAAAGAAAAAAAATATGTTATTGAAGACAGAGTCACTGGGCTCTTAGCAACAGGGAGAGCTGAACCCAAGAAATGCATCCTACATTTTATCTGTAGATCAGCATAGAACAGCAGTCTCTGCTCCATCTATGAAAGGTTACACCAATGCAGAGGCAGAGTGCAAGTTCGGTAGGGAAAAGGGTGACCCTGCAAAGAATGTCATTCAAAACTGGTTTGAAGGACACCCAGAAACCATCTAGTGAGTCAATTCTCCTGGTATCAGGAGATGATTATTCACCTGGCATCAAATTCTAGGAACCATTTCAAATTCAGTAGGTCAATATGCTTCAGGATCCTGCATTGATTACAATAATTACAATTTTGTTAACCTTTATCGAGGACTTACTCTGTGCCAGAGCAATCACTGAATACGGGTGTTATGTCATTGATCCTAAAACAATACCAAGCCCTTTAATTTTTCCTTCTAATACATATTAATCTACCCATATAGATCCATCTTCATGACAAGCACCAGCCAGCTTTGTTTTTCACCTAAGTATCCAGGTGGATCTCCCTGCTTCCGTTCTTAATAGCTTAACCACTTCTCTATACAGGACACAGATTGATCTTTTTACATGGTCATGATCTATCACATGTGAACCAGCCCCTGCCTACCAGGTTAGCTTAATTTCATACCATTTCCCCCCACAGTTTCTTTATATTCTATTTGCATCAGTCTTTTGGTAGTTCCTTGAATGTAACTTTCCTCTTCCTGACTTAAAGTCACTTTCCTATATAGTTGGCATATTTTTCCACTTATTCTCACCCATGTTACCTGGCACACTCTTATTTTTTCATTTCCCCAAGTCTCAGTCTTCCTGTTCAACACTTCCTTAAGTTATCTCTCTCTTTCATAGCACTTACTGTAACTGAGTGTAAAGAGTCCATTTTGCAGCTGTTTTGTACCCATCCCCAAAGCACTAAAGTATGTTCCATGAGGGCAGGGGCCACATCTCTTTGTGAATTTCTTATATCCCTAGTAAATGAAGGGCCACATGGCTCGGACATGATTAGCACTACATATAAGGTGTTTTTGTTTTTGTTTTCTCTTTAGAGAGAGAGGGAGAGAAAGGGGGGAGGAACAGAAGGAGAGGGAGAGAGAGAATCTTAAGCAGACTCCATACCCAGCACGGGCTCAATCTCACAACCCTGAGATCATGACCTGAGCCAAAATCAAGAGCCAGGGGCTTAACCTACTGAGCCACCCATGTGCTCCTAAATGTAAGTTTTTGAAAGAAATAATGGCCTTTCATGCCTATAATATAAGGAGGAATTGACATTTTGAATGAGAAGCCTCACTTTCACAAAGAAGATATAACATACAAAAAATGGACACAAGAAAATATTTGAGAGGCACATCTCGCTAATATTATGGTCAATATGAGGTCATAGCAATGCCCTCAAAAGAAGGTGACCATGGAAACTCAGAGTCATTCCACGTGTATATGCAAGCTATTGATGCTGTCATCAATTCTTTTTAAAGGGATAACTCTTTCTTCTTCTCTAATTAAAAGAAATATATATTGACATATGAGACAAAGATTAATGATTGTCCACATTGACTTGAATTTTCTGAGGCTTTTGGCTGTGTCACTTACTCACTTTTGTTTAATATGTTTTTCTTCCTTAGCTGAATGTGCTACTCTCTTCTGTTGTTCTTGGACTTGCTTCCCTGACATGTCGTTCTCATTTTCTTCTCTAATGCAGTGGGGTTTCCATGTTCTATCCATAGACTTCTTTCTTTTTGTATTTTCTACTCATCCAATCAGATATTCTGCATTGACTGGGCTTTAATCATTAAAAAGTTAGAACTAAAAAAAAAATCATATTTTCTTCTTCAAGTCAGCACCTCAGATCCTACTCAAAGTACTTTTAAATGCTCATTGGGTTAGCCACTTGGAATAAAATGGAGATCTGTGTTCTCACTGAGTTACAAAAAAGCAAAAGAAAGACAGCAAGCCAATAAATACAAATATATTAATAAAAATTAAGTAGATTATTATTACAAAGAGAAATGCATAATATGTTATGAGAAAGGAAGACCCAGGAGACCTAAGTTTAACTGGGGTCAAGGATAACCTTTCTGATAATGAGTATTTTCAGCTGATTCCTGAGGGCAGGTATTCTTTAGGTATGCCAAAAACATGGAGAAGAGAGATCTGGCCCAAGGACAAGAAAGGGAATATTGTCTGAGGATGAATAGGAATCGTTGGGCTAGGAAGACAAACCCTGAAAGAACTTTGGTTACCAAAATCTCCAGTCATCACTTAATTAAACTGGGGCATCTGAGATGGAAGTAAGGGAGACAGGATACCTTATGACTAAGAGAGAGGTATGATCCTCTAAGAGTTGTGAGATTTCCAGGGTCCTAAAGGAAATGTGGGGCTCTGAATATGGACAGATCTAATGCCCTGGAGGTGGCAGGAACTTTGATAGTGATAATAGGTGGGTTCCTGGGTGGGCCAGGTACTAATTGCTACAGCTTTGGAAGATTTGGTGAAGTTTTCTGTAGTATAGCTTGACATTGAAAGGTTGAGACTACTGAAATAATTGTTCAGATATTTTCTGGTAAAGAATTCACTATTATAGTGATTAACAAACCACACTGTGAGCCATATCCAGCCCATTGTCTGTTTTTTCACATATAGTCTTAGTGAAAACAACCACACTCATATGAATTATCTATAGCTGCCTTCATGCTATAGTAGAAGAGTAGAATGCTGTAGGGCCCACAAAGCTTAAAATACTATCTAGGTCTTTTCAGTGGTTTCTAAGCACTGCTCTCATCCATACTTTCTGTATCTTCTGTCTGGATTGTCCTTTATGCCATCTTTTTGACCTATGGAACTCCTAATCATCCTTTAAGACACAGCCCAAGTGTCACCTTGGCTGAGACCTTTATCCCTACACCACAGAGTTGATGGCTTCAATTATTTCTTGCAATGCACTTATCACACAGTATTACAATTATTATGTATTTCTGCCTCCTGAAGTAATAGGCTTTGAGTATTTTGAGGCCAGACTCTGTGTCTCATTCCCTTCTACGTATCTTACAGTGTATCTAGTAAATAACCAGGCACAATAAATATTTGGCTGGGTAAGGTAAAGAATCAATGTTAAATAGTTCAGAGGTCCTTCACTTGAAAGATGTATTTCTCCTGCTTTGATATGTCAGAGTTGAATTGTAAATTAACATTATACTGCACCCATGGGTCTTTTGCAAAATGTTTTATAGTAGTTTGTTTCAGAAAGCTTGAGAGTCAACTGACCCTATTAACACAAATGACCAGGGAGATTTTCAAACAAAAGATTCGTTTTTGTTATTCTGTGAACTAAGTCATTTGGATACTCTTGCATTTCCATAAAATACTAATATATTCACTAATGTAATCCAACAGTCCTCCTCTAGACTTGCCATTAAAGTCCACTCCCATCTCAGCCACCATATATCAGAAACTTACTGGCCCTGAAGGTCATCAGAATTTAGCTCCAACAGAATACAGAGAAAGCAGATGTCCCTTTGTAGAGAATTACACAAATCAATTTGTCTGAACAACAAATTAACAGAAAGCATTATGATAACTCACAAATAGTGCTCAGTTGGAAGGTGGCTTTTAAGATAACTATTTTTAGAAAAGGATTTTAACCATAAATGTTCATTAAATTTCCTATTGATTTCAAATAGCAAATTAGTTGGAACTGATATTCATTGATCAATGTGTGCCAACATCATCAAAATATACTTACCATATTTCCATATTTGGCTTAACATAATTTTTCTGCTTAGCATCAATGAGACACTAGGGATTTCTCATAATAATTGTAGAAAAGTAGTAAAAGAGATGGTCCCCTCAGATTTTCCAAAGAAAGGCTAAGTCTGTCTCCCTAGATGACAATAGAAACTCTCTCAACAGTGACCTTAAAGTGTTAGTTGAGAGACAACAAAATGATCAGAAGTTCCTTTGAGGCAGTAAATTCTGAATAATGAAGCCAGTTGTTTTCCTTGAAATGTTTATCATTAAGTATTTGTGACATAAAAAAGTAAAAATATAGGGCAAAAGAGGTAAGAAGCAAAATAGCCTGGGGGATGTATTTTTTTTTTTTTTTGCAAAAGTTCATGTAGCATGCATATAATTCACACATCTTTAAAAGGTGTGGTATTGTTTATGTACCCATTTCTCCTCACTCCAGAGACAACTGGTTGGAAGGAGAGTCTTGGCCTCAATGCTGGTTCTTTTCCTTTTTTCTGTTTTTGTCTTCATATCACTAGACTTCCCTGTTAGCTAAGGGAGACTTTCAGATGCAGGTTTTGATGCCCAGAGATTGATCACAGCACATTAAGACCTTGTTATTTTCATCATAATTTCTTTTTTCACACTGTGGCTATTCTTGCTCTGTTTCTTCTGCCCTCTGTGCCTCTAAACTAAACTTCTTTACTGTGCTGCCCTCTGAAACTCCTCAGGATAACAGTTCTTCCTTGATTACCAACCTTAAAAAGAGGTTTTAGACATAAAGGACTCCACTCTTGGTGGAATAGTTTCAACGACCCCACTGATAACGTATCTCTGTACTACTGCTGACCGCTCTGACTGCTTGGTTTGCACCACCAAGTCTAACATTGTTGTGGTCTATCTTCCCTTCAACTACCACATCTATCCTTTTTGACTTTTAATATACAACATATTTTCTATATGCTCTGATGGCATGATCGTTCTATGAGGTCGAGGTAATTAGTTCCATTTATCCACTGCAGAAACAACAGCTTAGGGAAATTAAGTGACATGTCTAAGGTCATCAGCCAATAATTAGTTGCCAAACTTAGCATCCAAACTCAGGTATAATTTGAAAACATCAATGAGCTACAACATCAGAAACAAGTTTCATATGAAAACCAGGGTTTCCAGCTTTCTTTGAATTATCAGAAGTTCGTGGTACCTCATGAACTTGGGATAGCCAATTAACCAAACAGAGAGCACTTGTGGTATGCTTCTATGGTGGCCAGGTCTATGACAGGTAGTGTGAGGTTACAGAGAATTTCCATAACACACAGAAACTTCCTTTGGGAAGCCTGGGATCTTATTGAGAATAAACAATGGTATAAGGAATATTTGATAATCTTATATAATAGTGTAATCAGTTGCTAAAATACTTGGAAGAAAAAAAAAAACAAGTGGCCATCAACAATGAGTGGAAGAGGAAATGAATACTGGCCTGAGTATCAGTGAAAGCCACAAGAATGAGGTAACTGAAGGGAGATGTGTTAGTCTGGGTATTAGTGGGGGTTAGTCTGGCAGATTTGTCTGGGTTCCCTTGGAAGCAGGCACTGAAATGAAGAGTTGACTTCAGCAGGCTTATATAAAAGTGGGAAAGTGAAACAGGGAAAGGAAGAGAGTCAGGTAAAGTAAAAAAAAAAAAAAAGTGACAGACCAACTTGTATATGGCAGAATAAGAAGTTCCTACTGTGGACATCTGGGGCTTAATCCTAATGGGTATTGTGGCAGACCATATACAGCATACCTCACAGTTACCCTGACTGAAGGATAAGGAATTTGAGATATTTATTCACAAAATCCTCATCTGCTATTAGCTATGGGTTACCCCCCAAGAAGTATTAACTGTTTAGTACTGCTGGTTGCCTGAACACAGTTGGAATTGCTTCCTGAGCCAAAAAAAAAAAAAAAAAAAGTTCTTGGGTAGAGAGTTCCAGATGTTAAAAGTATTAGCCTCTAGGATGTGGAGAGGAGTGCTGTGAGGATGTGGGTGGGTCACAGATGGAGTCAGCAGTAAGGGGGCCAAAAGGCAAAGATTTTGGAAAAGAGAAGAGGAAAAGAAAAGAACTTTCATATGATAGATGCATAAGTATGCACGTGGAGGTGAAGGTGTTCAAAATAACCATTCTTCTTTAATATCATTTTATAATATATAAATCACTTTCACATATGAAATATTAAATAGAGTAGTTTATATAGGACTATGGGAAAACTAATGAGGCTAAATCTCAAGAGGTGCATAGAAGGGTGATGAGAAGTGAAAGGAAATAGATCTGTGCTCTAGATGCCCTAAAAGATAGGTCAAGACATTGGTCTTTCTCACAACAGAGAAAAGGGAGGTACTGGTGGATTTGAATATGTAAGGACTGTGATAAACTTTGCATTTTAGAATGGTCAACTGGACAACCATTCATTCATTTGTTGCAGAAGTATTTGCTGATCATCCTTAATATGCCAGATGCTGAGGAAGGATAAAAATAAATAAGACGCGAAAGATATATAACAGTAGGACTGTTTGGATAGGTGCAAAAAAAAAAAAAAAAGACAAGTATGATGCAAATAAGGGGGTATTGATTGGTGGCAGGAGAAACTGGTGTTCTGAATGTAACTAGTAAGTGTTTTTGCAGTGATTCCAGTGTGAGTCCTGTGGCTTTCTCAATGAAGAAAGTATTGGTAGGTATTATGCTAAGTGAAATAAGTCAATCAGAGAAACACAGTTATTGTATGGTTTCACTTATATGTGGAACATAAGGAATAGTGCAGAGGACAATACGGTAGGGGGAAACTGAATGGGAAGAAAACAGAGAGGGAGGCAAACCATATGAGACTCTTGACTCTGGGAAACAAACTGAGGGTTATGGAAAGGGAGTTGGGGGGGATGGGGTAACTGGGTGATGGGCATTAAAGAGGGCATGAGATATGATGAGCACTGAGTGATATATTCAACTAATGAATCATTGAACATTATATCAAAAACTAATGATGTATTATACCTTGGCTAATTGGATTTAAATTAAAAAAAAAAAGTATAGGTAGGAAGGAGAGAAAAGGAGGGAAGGTGTGGCAGGCATTGCTAGTTGCTCATGCTAGCAGCCTTGCTAACAGAGTCCCTGGTTGTTTGGGATTGCACTGTGGCCAGTCCAAAGATGAAAGTGCAATCAAAATGATTCCAGTCCCCTTTCCCAATATGATATGTCCAGGCTCCCTTGAAGCTAGAGGTGGCTGTGTGAGCTAGTTATGACCAAGGAGATAATTGCAGAAATATAATAGGGGAGATTGTAGTTTCCTATGATTAAAGATGTTTTGCTCTTACCTTCTCATTCTTGTATTGAAAATAGCTCCGAAACCTGATTCCTAGAGCTGCACTTGTGCAGAGACTTGGATGAAGAAAAAAAGGCAATATAATCATAATAACTAAGCAAAAGGGTGAGAAGAACCTGAAATCTTACTAACATGACTGGGTTACTAAATGAGCCCCGTAATTATAGGTCACTGTTTTGTTATGAGTTCAAGATTATTTAGGTTATTCTCCACACTGTTAGTCAATATTTTGTCACATGCAATCATAATTTTTCCTGTCATAATGAGTGAAACACTGTATAAGAACACTGCATAAAAAATAACAATGGTGGGGTGCCTGAGTGCACAGTAGGTTAAGCCTCTGACATTTGGTTTCCACTCAGGTCATGATCTCAGCATCGTGAGATTGAGCCACCACTCCCCCCACCCATGGATCCACGCTCATCAGGAAGTCTGCTTAGAATTGTCTCTCTCCCTTTCCCTCTGCCCCCCCTTAAATAAATAAAACCTTAAAAATTATAAATAGAAGGGGGCTTAGTTTGGGACATGTTTAATTTATTTGTGAATCTAAAAGTGAATATGGTATAAATGGCTCCAAAATTCCATGTGGATTATCTATCCTAAATTGGCCAATAGGGATTGATTAATGTCTCATTTTCAACACAAAAGGAGATTTCTAAGAATACTCAAGACAAGTTGCCCTTGACTCTTCTCTGGTCAATATTTTTTCCAAATTTACTTGACTAATGGGAAAGAAAGAGTACATATTACATGTTCAGATGAATCAAGTATTAGATAACTAATAACTTGCAACAATTGAGAGTTTAAAAATATTCTGGCTAGAAAAATAACCTAAAATTTGTCAGATAAAATTTAATATCAAAAAAGATTTATAGCTTTTATACTTAGGTTTATATCATTCAAACAATGCATCTAGAAGTTATGGCTCAACAGCAGTTGTGAAAATGACACGTGTTATTTGGTTATTTTAAAATTCAACATAAATCAGCTGGATGATAGTTTTTCATTCATTCACTAATATATTCATCCAGGCTTCATCCCAGCTAAGAGGCATGGACATATGAAAAAACGAGACAGTAAAGAGCTTAATATGTGCTCTTTTGGGAGATCAATAAGTAATCAATAAGTAATTACTGATTATAATATGGTTGATGCTTTAATGATGCTATAATTTAAAGGTATATACGACACGTTCCTTCAATAGGTAAAATACACTCTGATAAACTTACTCGAAATCAGTAACATAAAAAAAGTTCCCAATTCATGTAAATGGTAGTAGATTAATATCAGAACTCCTTCATTCATTTATCCCCCCCAAATTATTAAACACCTACTATGTGCTATGCATTATTTTCCTTGGGACATTTTAATATTTAGAAATCAAGAAAAAGAGAAGTAGCCAGGAAGTTAGGAGTGACATTCGCTCAAGAGAGAAGAGTATTTCAGAGCTAATGAAAGAGCAATTCAGAATGGAAAGCTTTATCAACTATGTGTTATGTTGGTGTGAGAGATTGTTTTAAAAAAGGAATGAGAATTGACCACTGTATGTGGCAAGATGGCAGTAATTGGAAACTTTGTTGATTCTGTAGACTGGTGGCAATTAAGAAATCAAAAAGAGAATTGGATGTAAAAAAGGGAAGGAAGCCAGCACAGAAAAATGTTATTTGAAGTGTATGTAGAAAGTAAAACCTGAAGATATACCTAGAGAAGCAGCTGGTCTGGGGAAAATTTTAAAGATAGATAATATTATAGTACATGTACATACTGATGGGAGTAATATCAGAGAAGGTGATTTAATGAAGAAAGAGGGAGAAGGGATTATTGTAAAGATAACAAGGCCTGGAGTAAGTCAGAAGGCATGAAATGACAGTTCTTTATACATACAATGATAGTTCTTCCATTTTAACAGAAAATAATGCGGAACAGATGAGTTCTTCTGAACGTGGGTTTGTAGAAGTGGTGAGAGCATAAAGAAGTGCTATTTTCTTGATGAAAAAAGAAGGAGTTCATCTTCTGAGCTGAGTGGATAGAGTGGAAGTGTTAAAAGTTTTAGGAGAGAGAAAAGATTTAAAATAGCATTGTATCAGTCAGGACAACCATGGGATGCTGAAGTAACAAATAACTCCTGAGTTTCAGTGACTTAACACACAACGTATTTTCCACTTATGCAAAATGACCAGCAGCACTTAGCAGAGAATCACCAGAAGATTAATCTTGATTCATTACTATAATAACACTGACATAATAAGAAGGGAATATGTTCACCAGTGTACTGACTGTAAAATTTTCTGCCTGTGCTAATTATTATGTGGGTTACAAAATAAGTGTGGCTATATAGTATAATATGCACATTTAACTTGTACAAATTCAAATATATGTTCTTGACTGGAAGTTAAGAGTGTTGATTGCATCATATAGCTATTTTACAATAGATATAATCAATGTGTTGTAGTAAACCTAAGACAAATAATTTTATGGCCATTTCCTGATCATTAATAGTGCTCATACTTTGTAGATAATCTTTTCAATGGAAAATTTGGATTGATTTTTCACTCTAAATATTAATTTTATAATCTATTCTTCAGGTAAGATGCAACTGAACTACTTATTATCTAAATGACAATCTTATTTGGTCAAAATATTTGACTCCACAAATCTTCAAAACAACTTTAGCGAGAAATGATTTTAAAGATTTATCTAGAATTCATCTTCACCAAATAGTCTATTTTGTTCACTTCTACATCCAAATGCTTACCACTGTGTTCCTCATACATACTGAATTCCATAAAGTAGAAGAACCTAAGTTGTGTGTCTAGTGAAGGGTAAATAAAATCTACATGGTAGAAGGTCACTTACCACAGCAAACCAAGGCCGACTTAGGGCATATTGTCAGTAGGGAGTATTTCAATTAATGGAAAGAGTAATCTGTTGGAGAAATATCAGCAAGAACCGTGAAAGGAAAGAAAATCTTAAATCAGAAAGAAACCCAAGCTTAACTTCAATATCTTAGGAATTGACTTCCAAATAGAGAAACAGAGCTAAGTATACATACCCTGTGACCCACTGAGATAAGAGGATGGGAAAACCATCTCACATTATCTGAAGCACATGATATGTAAATATCAGAGAGAAAAAGGAGTTATAAAGGGTGATCCATGTATACAACACACACACATATATTATGAAAACACTCTGGCAGGAAAATCAAGGAGGCATTGAGCACAGAGATTAATCTCTCACAAGAAGCATTAGAAACTCAGTTGCCTGAACAAATTAAAACTGAATTGACCACAATGACATTTTATCTCAGCTAGCAAATAAGGCTCAGGTAGGAAGGAGTAACCAATGAATTATTTCCCTACTCAGATATCAATGCTTCTGTGAAATGAATTTGCAGAAATCAAAGCACTACATTTCCAAATATTATCTATTCATCTATTTCAAATAAAGGATTGTTTCCTTCACCTTCTCAGTGTGGGAAGAGATTCTGTGAAATAAATGGAGAGGGACGCCTGTATGGCTCAGTCAGTTAAGTGTTGCCTTCAACTCTGGTCATGATCCCAAGGTGCTGGGATCGAGTCCCGCATTGTACTCCTTACTCAGGAGGGAGCCTGCTTCTCCCTCTGTCTGCTGCATCCCCTGCTTGTGCTCTCTCTCTCTCGGACAAATAAATAAATAAAATCTTTAAAACAAAACAAAAAGGGAAAATAAACAGGAGAAGGGTGGTACTTATAGAGGTAATGGCATTTGTAACAAAATAGAGCATGAGAAAACCCAGTGTGCAAACAGACTTTCAAGTAATTGATAAGAGAAGAACATAGTTGGATTAAATGAATGGTGAAAAATAATATTGGGAAGATAAGTAAAAATCCCCAAATTCACTCCAGTTGCTCAGAGAACCTCAGGTTATAAGGTCAAGATTAAAACCAAATTGAAGTAATGAAAACTTCCCATTTAAATTTATCAGTAAAAGCATCAAACCTGGGCATAGCCATTGGGAAACAAGACCCATTCAGCCAGAATACCTACACTGATTACTTTAATCAAGTGCTGCCTTCATTGCCTCAGCCATATGTTACTAACAACAGAAAAATACCTGAGGAAAGTCTACGCTCTTTATATGATACTCTAATGTAGAGTCACAGTATTTATGATATTGTACTTCTTGTCCAATAAATGCAATAAGCCACTCAGCCACGTAAGTTCACTGATGAGTCTCAGATCACACATCTATGTTCCTTCAAACCAGTCAAGCTCTGAATTTTCTTGCAACTTGAATCTTAATCTATTTAAGAGAGAAATGATGTGAGAATTTGAAAACAAAGTTTTAAATTCTGAAACTTGGTAGTTACTACTTTCAGATGCTCCTTTTTGAAACATCTGCTTGGGCTCTGCCTGTTTTCTCTGTTGCCACAACAATGCATTAGAACAATATAAAACCTTTTTTTCTTTTTAAAAGCAAGAGAAACAGGGGTGCCTGGGTATCTCAGTCACTAACGTCTGCCTTCGGCTCAGGTCATGAGCCCAGGGTCCTGGGATGGAGCCCCACATCAGGCTCCCTGCTCAGCCGGAAGCCTGCTTCTCCCTCTCCCACTCCCCCTGCTTGTGTCCCCTCTCTTTCTGTCTCTTTCTCTGTCAAATAAAGAAATAAAATCTTTTTAAAAAAAGCAAGAGAAACTAAGAGAATAAATAAATTTAAATAATAAACATTTTAAAAGTAAAAAATGTGCTTAGCACAACCTAAAACTAGAAGGGAATGGCATCACCTTCTCTACTTTTATAGGTAATTTTTCCACATCTTGAAGCGTTACCATGCAGTATGGCTTGGTCTGTCTTGCTGCTATAACAAAAATACCATTCGATTGGCTGGGTTTAACAGCAAGTATTTATTTCTCACAGTTCTGGAGTCTGGCAGGTTCAAGATCAAGGTGGCAACAATATTCAGTGCCTGCTGAAAGCTTGCTTCCTGGTTCAGAGGAGGCTGTCTTCTCTCTGTCCTCACATGGTGGAAGGGGTAAAGGAACTCTCTGAGCTCTGCCCTCATGATCTAACCAACTCACAAGGGCCCCAACTTGTAATACCATCAAATTGGAGGTTAGGATTTTGACATATGACTTTTGGTTTTAACACAAACATTTTGTTTATAGCACATTGGAAAACACTACTCTGAGCTACATAATACTGATAAAATATTAATTTCAAGTATAGTGTTTTAAAGCAAACTGTAAATAGTACATATAGCAGTTCTTGGGATGAAAGAGAAGTGGAGTGGATGTAGTTAGTTTATGGTGTTAGGTATAAAAAGTGCTCCTATTGTGGGTGAAAAGAAAGAAGCAAAAAGGGGGATGTCACTGGCCATCAACCAAAACTCAACCCTAAAAGTTTGGCATTTCCAAAAATCTGCTTTGCCATTTCCCAAAGCAATATAAGGTTTGGAAATGAGATGATTGTTCCTGGAGAGGAAATGGGTGTGGGTTTGTGGTTTCCAGACAAGCGGAAGGGAAAATCATTGTGTTTCATTGCCAGGGTCATGTTTTCTCAGGCTTGGGAATGTTGATAGTACTTAGGCAAACGCAAGAAGACAACCAGATCATTGGCCTTTCATTGTTCTTCACTCAGGTCAGCCCACAAGCAATTTGGTATGGAGAAAGGCAGAAGGAAAAGTAAAGGTGACCCATCTTTTAACCTCTCAAAGCCTGATTCAACATGCCATAAAAGTAACTGCCAGAAATGAAGAGAAAGGAAGTCTATCAGAGTCTAAGAAAAGCAGGAAAGGAAGGGAGCCTTCAAAAAGCCACCATAATATTCAATAATCCATTTGACATCTGGTGAGGAGATACATCTGCAGGAGGCAACAGGGATGAGTAACTGAACTTTGATTTTTACATTTTGACTGAATGTGTATGTTTAGCACCTAAGTTTTAAACACAGAACGATTTTAGGAAATGTGCTCTTCTCCAAACATTTGTTTCGTGGAATACAGGAAACATCTGGAGTAAGATCAAGTAGGTTTAATGGCCACCCGGGCAACTGGTGGTTGTACTGTTTTGTTATGGACCTATAATGGGTGGTTAAAATTAATTTGAGGGTGTCCCTAAATGTATATGATTATGCCAGTGCTTCTCAGAATCAAGTCTGGATTAAGACAAAAGGTACTCAAAACACATGTCAGACAGGGGAACAGCATCTTAAGCTGAGGACCTACAATGAAAGACTAATCTATTTAAAGTTAAAGGGGGCTTTTTTTTTTCTTAACATATATTGCATTATTTGTTTCAGAGGTACAGATCTGAGATTCAACAGTCCTGCACAATTCACAGCGCTCACCATAGCACATACCTTCCCCAATGTCTATCACCCAGTCACCCCATCCCTCCCACCACCCCCCCACTCCAGCAACCCTGTTTGTTTCCTGAGATTAAGAATTCCTCATATCAGTGAGGTTATATGATACAAGAAGAAGTTAGCAGGAGGGGAAGAATGAAGGGGGGGAATTCTGAGGGGGAGATGAACCATGAGAGACGATGGACTCTGAAAAACAAACAGGGTTCTAGAGGGGAGGGGGTGGGAGGATGGCTTAGCCTGGTGATGGGTATTAAAGAGGGCATGTTCTGCATGGAGCACTGGGTGTTATGCACAAACAATGAATTATGGAACACTACATCAAAAACTAATGATGTAATGTATGGTGATTAACCATTAAATTAAATAAAAAAATTTTTAAAAGCATATAAAAACAAAGTTAAAGGGGGCATTCAACGTATTAGAATTGCTGAACAAGAAGTCATTTATTTCAACAGATCTTATAATATTATGAGGAATACCTATGTTAATCAAACTTAATCTATTCTTTTATTCCCTAGTTTCAGATAACCTATAGCAAATGGAGTCCAAAATCAAGATGGTTTGCCAAAATAGCCTTAAGATAGTTTTTTTGAGGATCCATCTTTTAACCCTATATAAAGATAATTTGCTGGTTTATAATTAACCTCCCAGATTTTGCATCTCCCCCCCAAAAAAGGCCAGAATATATACACAAGAAGGAAACAGGACAAAAATATTTAAAAAAACAGCATTTCTTAAGTACATACTTTAATAATTACTATGGTATTATAGAGGAGGAGTCCTAAAATAATGAATATTCTTTGTTAAGTTGAACCAAAAAGAATCATATGCAAAGTTATCCATCACAACATTATTAATAACAAAGAAAAATTGAGATCAACTTAAGTATCTAAGTATCTGTCAAATGATTCTGGGATTAATATGGTGGGATGTTATATTCTAATAAAAATTATATCCTTAAACACTAAGTGAAATAAGTGAGCATACTCATAATATGTTAAAAATATTTTCCCTTCAGATGGATATACAATTATGTATAGCATGACTCCTATATTCTCTGTGTGTATGGGGTGTGTGTGTGTGTGTGTGTGTGTGTGTGTGTTTAGAAAGCACGATTGTGCATGGGGTGTCACTCAGTAAAGAAGAATTATGTTGTAGGTAGTCTGACTTCAGCCTGCAGCACTTTTATACCTGCCATTATATAATGCTAAATTAAACCGTTTAAGTGGAAAGTATTTTTTCTAATCAGGATTAGATAGCATTTTTGGATCTGTGTGAGTAACATGCAATATGGTCAGAGCTCCTAAAAGAAGGAGTTTTTTCACTGTAGAAAATGTCAGAGGACTTAAAAAATAATAATAATTGTTTAACAATAAGGAAAAAAGGAATCTGCCATTGGCTTTGGGTAATTTGCTTCATCTACTTCCCAGGTTCCCAAAACTCTGATCCAGATAGGAGTGAGTGACCCTTCAGGGCTGGAGAGGCAATGGAGAAAGTAGAGGGGGCATGTATCAGATTATCAGATAGAAGGGGGCTCAGAACTTTGCAAATCTTTTCAATAACTAATTTTTGTTTTTTGTATGCTGAAAATAGCAATGTCGTGGGGCAAATCTGCATTCACTCCATCCTAGTTGCTAAATTGGTTTGTGAAACTTGGATAGCTACATAGCTTGTTAGTGCTTCTGTTATTCTTGTTATCCAATCACACAGAGTATGATGCAATTGGTCACGTTGTGGTTTTAAGGCTTAAGTCAGAGTACACAGTTGTGTTCTGCTCTTATTCCTATTAGGGAGAAAAATAAGTCAAGGGCAATAAAGGACTGATTTGGTATAAATGGGAGTTTCTATTCTTTATGAATTTCTGAGGATTAAACCACAATGAATATAAGAGTGTCAAGCACAGGGATAATACCACAGTAGAATTTCAATAAATTCAAGATTCTATCCTTCTTCCTGACCTTCACCAGACCCATTTCCAAATGTATCCAATTATTCTCCTCAAGTCTCCATATGGACTACTTCATATGATAAAATAATTCAAAGGTGTTGATGTTTGGTGTCCCTATTCACTCTCTAAACATTTACAGAGAACCTACTATGTGTCAGATACTGTGAAAATCATTGGGTATATGGATGTTAAGCAGAAAGACATGTTCTCATTCTCATGAGATGATTACCTAACTTTTCGGGAGTGATAGGGGGCAGAAATGGAGTGCATGGGTGCTCAAGCTCTGCAAATAGATCACTTAGTCCAAATCTAAAACCCATCGCATAGTGGCAGCCATCTTCAAGCAATTGACTTGATGTCTTCCTGAGTCTGCTGTATCTATGAAGTGGGGGTAGGGATATTTGTTAATTTATATGGTTGTTTAAGAATGAAGCTAGTTAGCAATGTAAAGTACTTATAGTAGTACTCTGGTACCTAGCACCTAGTAAATGTTCTTAAAAGGTTAGTATTTTAACTTATTCCAGGAAACATTTTTTTAAAGATTTTATTTATTTATTTATTTGAGAGAGAAAGAGACCACAAGCGGGGGGGTGGGGCAAAAGGAGGGGGAAAAGAAGACTCCCCGCTGAGCAGAGAGCCCAACATGGGGCTCAATCCCTGGACCATGGGATCAAGACCTGAGCCAAAGGCAGATGCTTAACCCACTGAGCCACCCAGGCGCCTGCCAGGGAACATTTTAATGGAGGCCTTTGGCTTGGTGTAGTCATGAGATGAGATAATCTGGATTAAAGAAGACCCTTTCTAATCCTCTGGAAACCTGATTTCCTCATAAGAAGCTGCATCCTGTACTTGGAGGCAAGAAGAAATTTTAGTGTTGGATTAAAGACTGCATAGAGATTTTAGAAGATTTTGTGATCTTGTGGTTCCTAGTAGTAACACTAGTCTAGACATTGCAGAATTATGGAAAGAAATACAAATGACAGATGACAGAAAGGGACTTTAGCCAAGGCACTAAATAACAGCTTGCAATTATAGACTGCTTAGTTTGGAGAAGTTACTCTTAAAAACACTTTATGGGAATTAAATTGCTTAATGCTCACAGTATGGCTCTAGTAGTGGGTTTTAAACATTTTATGAATTAGAAATGGAGGGATAGAGAAGTTAAATGATGTAGTTAAGTTTACACAGATAGAGGTGGAGTCAGGTTTCTCACCAAAACAAACTGAACCAGAGTTTTAACCCCTATACCTACTCTCCTTGCTTGCTAATGCAATAAGGAACAGTGCAGAGGATCATAGGGGAAGGGAGGGAAAACTGAAGGGGAAGTGATCAGAGAAGGACAAAAACCATGAGAGACTTAACTATAGGAAACAAACTGAGGGTTGCTGGAGGGGAGATGTGTGGGGAGATGGGGTAATTGGGTGATGGGCATTAAGGAGGGCACTTGATGTGATGAGCACTGGGTGTTATACACAACTGATAAATTATTGAACACTAAAAAAAAAAGGAAAAAGAAAAAAAATCAATAAAAATATTCAAGAAAAAAAATACCCAATATGCTATCATGCTCTGGTGGGGATGTTAGACCATGAAAAATATGAGTTATTTCTCTCATGTAGAGAATATAAAACTGCTATTTTGAAAAGCAAAGACATTATAGTGCATGTATATAATATCCAGAAGAAATGCTGTGGACAAGAGGAAGACATTTCATAAATATATAAGTTCCATACTGTGAATAGATATGAAGTAATCACTAAATGAAAAGAAATGAGAGTAAGTACATACCAAAGGAAATACTAATGCAGGGTCATTTTTGTTCACTTTGGTTTACTAATACTGGGTCATGATGAATCATTTAGGTTGTTTCACTGATAAGGAATTGATTTTTGCAACTGACCTGAATCATTCAGCTAAGCATTCACCAAAAGTAGGAACATTAAATCTGGCTCAAAAGTTGGAAACCATAGGGTTGAACTTTATAAGAACGTCATAAGAACCATACTTATCCAAATCCTGGTTGTATCTGAGGGAGTTCATGAACCAAAGCTCATGAGGATATGAAGCTAGCTAGGAGACCCTTTGACAGAAATATTACAGATCCAGAATTGGGTAAGCTATTTACCTAGCTGATCTACAAATTACCTTCTAAGCCAGAGTCAGAGAAATCATTAATTCCTTCACTCATCAAATCATTCTTGAGAATCTATATATTCATCCCTGTGCTGAGTACTAAGAAAATAAGATGTGGCCCTTTTTAAACCATCATATTATCATATCTATAAATATGGTATCTTAGTGACACTGAGATTTTTCTTCCTGATTTGTGCATACCCTTATAAGTCACGTACTTAAACACCTACCAAAAAAAGAAATTATTGCATTTTGTACCTTTTTTTTTTTTGGCAGAGAAGGGTGGGAGGGGAAAGGTTTTGCAGAAAGTAAATGTGTCAGCTCAAAATAAGGAAGAGAACTAAGAATCCTTAAAGAAACGAACTCTACAACATGTGGAAAAAGAAAGAGCACTTATGAAGAATGACATCCATTTCCATATTTCTGCTGCCAAACACATGTGTGCACATGCTGGAAGGCACAAGAACAGTCAAACTTGGGCCATGTGCAGAACTTAGACTGGGATCTAATACAGGAACCCATCTGCATGTGAACAATGAGGTCATCACACTCTGTTTTTCTGACATTTTATTGACTGTGTAATGGCATGTGATATTGCTAAGACATGGCTATTCTAGAAGCACTGATGCATTACAGCAGAGAGGTGCATTGTGTATGATGAGTCATGCTCAAGAAATTTGTGGTCAGTCTCTATAGGGTAAGAAAAATAAAAAGAGCAAGATTGAATAACAGAGACCCGGGCAAGCGAGTTCTCATCACAGGCACAAGGGCATCTCCACTTTGTGTAAGTTGGAGAAGGCGTAAACAGACTCAGTTTTCCACAGAGTTCCAGGAATCTTCAATAGTTCAAGTTCTGGATCAAATATTAGTCTAGTAATATTTCCACAGGAGAAAAAGCACTTCACTTTTCATTGGTGAGTCACTATGCAGAAGGGATAACGTCTAAACATTGTAGCCTCTTCGGTTACCAGGAGGTTTGGATGCCTGCCCAAAAGGAAGTACAAGAAACAACATGACCAAGGCAAAAAGTTCGACGAAAACCCCCCAGTATTTTTGGAGGGAAGAGAGGAAAAACAATCTGAAACATGAGTATATAGATTAGTTCATTTATGTAACCCATGGTGACTGGCAGGAATTTTCTGGCTTTCATGAACCAATCCTCAAATAAGAAAATGGACACACCTCATGAGAAAAGAATCCTCAGAAGGAAATGTATGTGACCTTCTTCACCACTTAAAGAGAAGAAACCATTGCCTGCTACCATAGTCATTATTTGCTAAAGCAAATCTGCTTAACACATCCTCCCCCACCCCAGCCCCACAAACTCCCTTTTATTCCGTAGGGTGAGGTGCAAACATCTTTCCTGATACTTGTGAACCTTTCACTGTCTGTCCCTGCTTCTCTTACATAAGTTCCTTTCTTGACACCATTTCTTTCGATTTCTCTTACACTCCAGTTATGGGGCACTAGGAATAGTGTTTGAAGGAGCCTTTTTCACACATCAACCTTGGGTATGTGTTCATCTCTAGCCAGAATTCCCTCCACATTTCCCACTTGGCAAAATTCTATTCTCTCAAAATACAGCTCAAATAATCTCTCCTCTGGGAAAGACTTCCATGGGCAGACCCCACTCCACCCCAGTTTATCCTTCACTCCATCTTTTGTCACCACTTAAAAGCAAACTGTCTTGGCACTTACTTTGTACCAGACACAACTTTATAAATTAACCTAGTTAATTCTCACAAGAACCCCACAGAGTACATACTAATATCTTCTCCATTTTACAGGTAAGGAGACTAAGGCATAGGGAGAATAAATGATTTGCCTAAGATCATGCCATACATACACAACAGAGCTGCAACTTGAACTCAGAAAGCATGCCTTCTCCACCCAGCTGGGCTGCCTCTTCCCTTGGTTCATACCCCAATGATATCACAAATCACAATTTATTTCAAATATTTGTTAGGTGTGGGTGCCTTGAGGGCAGAGTCTGAGCTATGTCCATTTGTACTTTGAGCACCTTTTGCAGGAACTGTAGGTAGTACTAAGAATAGAGAGGGAGGTGGGTGTAGCAGACAAGTTCTGAGATAGAGATAAAAAGCATGAAAGCTCATCCTGGGAAACCAAGGTTGTTGTGATTTGTATATGTTTGTTTGTGATTTTTCCAAGTAAAACAGAGGCCATAGTGAAGATGTGGCAGACAATTAAGGAATGAGTGAAGATGTGAAGGAAGGATACACTCGGAAGGAGTTAGAAGAGGGCCTGTGGCTCTGAGGAAAGAGCAGAGCACCCAGCTGGAGGGGAAGATCCCAGAGCCACCACCATGTGATCTCTACTTGGTGCTTGGCTATGGTGGCAACAGGTTTTGGGCAAGGGCAAGTGCTGGGAGGGCTTCCTCTGCAGGGAGGTGCATGGTGCAGTCACAGTGGGGCAGGGCATTGTGGTTTGAACAAAGGAGAATAAAAATTCTCTCATCTTGGGAGAAGTGGGAAACCTTGAGGACTAGGTCAGTCCTTTGCCCAAACTACATGATGGGAGCACCCTCCAGCCTCCTTTCATAAATTATACCCTGGGATGTGGGACACAGGTGACAAAGGGCCACATAGACCTGGAAAGAGTATTCTTTCCACTCAGGTGAAGATGGTTTGACAGCTACCCAGTAAAACCCACAGGAAATGTGGCGATGTGGACATTGATAGGAAGCACTCATGTTTTCCGTGGAGAAGGAACTTCAGCAGTAATTGCACTCTCTCTAGAAAGGCCTATCCAAAGAGTGTCTCTTTCTCTCTCTCTCTTTGTCTCTCTACCACCACCCCACCACTGCCTTCCTTGTTAGAAGGGGCGAGCTATTTGATAGGTGGGAATGCCCAGAGCTGGATTTCACTTGTTTTGTGTTTACCGTGAGGTACATTTCTTAATGAAATTCTGCTGGGTCATTCCTTCTCTTGTATCCTTTTGTTGTTGTTGTTGCCATCATCTTGTTCTGTTTTGTCTTATTTGTACTGCCCAAGCTTAGGGAAGGATGGAGTTCCCTTGAACTCATTTTTCATGTGATAAACAGACTAAAAATGACTTGCTGCTGGTCTCTGCTTTTTATGACTTTTTTTTTTGAGATTTTTTTTTATTATGTTAATCACCATACATTACATCATTAGTTTTTGATGTAGTGTTCCATGATTTGTTGTTTGTGCATAACAGCCAGTGCTCCATGCAGAACGTGCCCTCTTCAATACCCATCAGCAGGCTAACCCATCCTCTGACCCCCCTCCCCTCTAGAACCCTCTGTTTTTCAGAGTCCACTGTCTCTCATGGTTCATCTCCCCCTCCAATTCCCCCCCTTCATTCTTCCCTTCCTGCTATCTTCTTCTTCTTCTTTTTTTTTTCTTAACATATATTGCATTATTTGTTTCTGAGGTACAGATCTGTGATTCAACAGTCTT
>NC_138370.1:164789460-164858452 GCF_054177405.1 Leptonychotes weddellii | reverse complement strand
GACCCCTTGTGGAGTCTCCAAACCCAGCAGATCCCTGTGGTGCACTCCCACGCCACTCCTCCCGGGGGGAGGAAGGTGAGTCTCCCCGGATCTGCTGCTTGTTGGGTCCCTGCTGGAGGACCAGTGGCCCGACTGTGCCACGGATCACAGTTTATGGCAACCCCGAGCTGAGAGCCCACGTCTTGGCTCTGTCTCTGCAGCCGGCATCCCCGCTCTGATCCCTGGGAGCTCTGCCGCACTCAGGCACCCTGGGTCTTTCTGTGACCCCAAGTGTCCTGAGACCACACTGTCCCGGAAGGGTTCCACCCCCTGTTTAGCCACTGGAGCAATGTCCCTCAGCGGAGCTGACTTCTAAAAGTTCCGATTTTGTGCTCTGCGGCTCTATCACTTGCCAGAAGTGGTGGACGGAGGCCCCTCCCCTGCCGTCTATCCTCCCAAATATCGCCTCGGATTCACTTCTCTGCACATCCTACCTTCCAGAAAGTGGTTGCTTTTCTGTTCAGAGAGTTGTTGCTCTTCTTTTCTTCGATCTCCTGTTGAGTTTGTAGGTGTTCAGAATGGTTTGATCCCTATCCTGCTGAATTCCTGAGACCAGATGAAATCCAGGTCTCCTACTCCTCCGCCATCTTGCTCCGCCCCTCTGGTCTCTGCTATTTATTTATTTATTTATTTATTTATTTATTTTTTAAGATTTTATTTATTTGACAGAGAGAGACACAGTGAGAGAGGGAACACAAGCAGGGGGAGTGGAGAGGGAGAAGCAGGCTTTCACTGAGCAGAGAGCCCAATGCGGGGCTTGATCCCAGGATCCTGGGATTATGACCTGAGCTGAAGGCAGATGCTTAACGACTGAGCCACCCAGGCGCCCCTGGTCTCTGCTTTTTAGATTTAGATTTCTCCACTTGAAATTGGATGGGTAAGAAAGGCAAGCCTTTCATTGGGCACCTCGTTTTTTCAATATAGGAATGATTGGTTAGATCAACTCTTTCAGCCATGGGCACAAACTGGATGTTCCAATCAAAATGTTAACAAGTTTATAATTTAGTTCCTATATGGCCCCTTGTTTGTATTCCCACTATAGATTAGAACTTGGAGGAGGGAGGGCAGTTCCCTGGCACATGGGGCCTTCCCCCTGGGAACATCAGACCCAGAGGACACTGGGGAGTCACCTTCAGACTGCAGAAGGTGTTCACAAGGTTGCTGGGAGCAGGTAGCAAACCCTGAGAGGTGAGTCTGACTGACAGAGCTCATGAACAGGACTTCAAAACATAAGTTAAGAAGACTTTGCTGGGAACTATGTGGTTAGGCAGGGGCAAAAGCCAATGAAATGTAGGTTTTTCTATTATGATTAGTACCCCATACAGAGCCATCGACTGGTCAGGCCTTGGGAAATACAGTGTCACATCAAAAGAAAGCCAGGAGTAAAACTCATGGCAGATAGCCTGAGCTGGCCTTGTGATTCAAAAGGAGAAATTTGAGATGCTGAACTCTAGGAAACAAACTGAGGGCTGCTGGAGGGAAGGTGAGTGGGAGGATTGGGTAACTGGGTGATGGGCATTAAGGAGGGCATGGGATGTAATGAGCACTGGGTGTTATAGGCAACTGATGAATCACTAAATTCTATCTCTGAAACTAATAAAAAAAGAGGAAAAAAAATGAGTGAATTGTTACATGAGAAGCAAAGCCTTGTGTAAACAGTGACCCTGACTTCTCTTGGTGAGAGAATGAAGTTTGGAGATGGACAGATCTGAGTTCAAATATGAAATCTCCTATCAGGAGCTATGTGGTTAGATGCAGGTGCAGGCCCCGTGAGCTCTCTGAACACCCTTTCCTAGAGAAAATTTGAGCTCTGTAATCACCCTCAGCCTTCTCTGAACATTCTGGTAACCACGATACAGGTCGTGGTACCTTGACATTGCATTCTGTCGGAAATTATAGTAAATGAGAAATCTGGTGTATGAGAATTTTCATTATTATTCTTTAAAAAAAATTTAATGTCACATAACTTTACTGGATCAGATCACAGACTTCAGAGAAAATCATAGAAAAATCCTAAGTGAAAGAAGACTGATTTGCATTTGAATCTCCACTGTGCTGCTTTTAAGTTATAAGACAGGTTGAGTTAGATAAGAAATTCAGTTAGCTCATCTGTAACATGGGACAAATAACACCCAGATTAAAATCCTGAATGCTATGATCTAGCCTCATCTGAGCAGCTAATGAGCAATAACCTTGTGTAGCTCAAGCCTTCGTTTTTGCTTCTGAACAAAAGAGATCGAAATATCCAAAGGCAACGTCTGGTTATAATGTTTGGTGGAACCAAGGATAAAGATTTTTCTTTTCTGCAAGTGATTTAATCTGGTTTACCCTGTGGGAAAGCACTAAAGGCTATCATTTTGTTTTCCTTTGTTGAAGCTATTAACCGTAATTGCTTTCGTTAATAATACTTTACTTATTATAATAATCAAAACTCAATTTTTGTACTTATACCCTGGAGCCAGCTTGCAGAGGCACAATTTATAAATGGATGAAAAACAATTAATAACAACTGGAAAGAGCATTAATGATCTTATCAAAAAGTGCTACATAATCTTCAATTGCAAAACACACACAACACATATACAAAAGAGCACTTGGCCTCAGCTAGTGCTGTGGGCTCCACTCATATTGACCAAACACAGAGTATTTCAATAGTGGAAAAATAATACCTCCGAGGACATTCTCCTCTGGGCTTAACAGGGGATGTTTCTATTAATCTACTAAAGGTCAGTGCAGCCTATTACAGTTCCTGTGGGGTGTGAGCCTTCAAAGAGAGAAACCACAATAATTTAAAGAGGAAAATATTCCATTTTCTTCCCACACCAGCGATCCCTCACTGTGACCAGCAAGGTAGTCTGTAATAAGACTACTCCCACCCTGTCATACTAGGCCACCTCCTTGCCCCTGAAACACCCCTTTCACTCCAGACCCCACTTCTATTACTGAGACATGTCGCAATGTTTTCTGTCGAGAGTCTTTCATTTACTCTCTCTTTTGCCTGCAGTAATGTTTCCATGAAGGCCTCCTTCTTGTATTCAGATCTCAGCTCTGAGATACCTCCAGCTGACCCCCTTCCCAATGCTGCTCTCAGAAAGCCAGTCACTCATTGGTACAGTGTCTATTACTATCTGAAATTACTAGATTACTCAATCAGTGTCTTGTTTACTACTGTATTCCCAACACCTCGATCAGGGCCAGAATCGTAGCAAGTAAATACTCAACAAATATCTGTTGAATAAATGGACTTAGATGAATTAATGAATTCTCACTAGCTGTTGGGACAAAGTCAATAATTACTTTCTTATGCCTTTTCTGTTGGGAGAATATCACTTGCCAATGGTTCTTTCATCCCCTGCACTCTCTCATTCCACTCACCCCCTTTCTTTTCCCTCTTACCCATACTTTCTCACTAACAGCATAGGCTCAGGTGTCCAGAGCCTATGTTTGACTTTAGACTGCACTTGGTTGTAGCCCATGAATACAAGTGTTTGTAGGCTAGGCAGATGCCTAGTATTCGTCACCAAGTGAGAAAAAAATTTGAATAAACACTTCCGACTTTTCTACTTTCTAGTTGAGTGATATCAGATGTTACTTAACTTCTCTAACTTCATTTTCTTCATAAGGAACAATTTAAAAATACCATTTGTCATGTGGGGTTATTGCAAGAATCAAATGAGGCCATATATGTCCAGAGAGAGTAAGCTTTCAATAAATGATAATGGAGTTATTATTAAAATATCCTCCATTCATAATTAAAATATAATTAGCTTTGATCTAATCATTCTGTTTGGATATGTCCATCCCTGCTTCAGTGTATGGCCTCTCTCCCAAGGAACCAGGCCACCAACAAAGAAACATCTTCCTTTTCCAGCTTTGAAGGTGTACAGATCTCCTCTGAGCTGGGGTTCTAATTCCTAGGCCAGTTGTAACCTGAAGCAGGAACTTGAGAGGACCTCAGCATTTGGAGTTGGGGCTTGGAATGTCACTCACTCTCTCTGGCCACTCTAACCAGCTTCCCAAGACCCAAGACTTTCCCCATCAGCAGGGCCCCCATTCTGATAATGGATATTTACTTCCCCCACCTGCAGGGCCACTGTTCTGATAATGGATATTCTTACTTTGATTTTGTGCATTTGCATCCTTATCACATAAGACTTCTTTGATGCCAAGTCTGAACGAGTCTCATTAAATATTGGTTCAAAAAAAACCCCATCATTTCTTTATCTGTTAGCTCTTATCATAAATCCAGATGCAAAACAAGCATCCAGACCTCAAACCCAGTGTAAAAAGTAGCTGTAACTTCACACATGTGCATAAGTCACTGGTACTGAGCTGCTTCTGCGTGTGCACACCATCCTGCACAGGCCTCCCTGGCTGTCTTAGAATACACTTTTTCTGCACAGGGCTAAGGCTTCAATATGCTTCAAGCTTCAGAACAGGCAGTATTCCCTTTGTGGAAACTTCAAAGTCTCAAAGAAGGCAAGCAGGACCCTCTTCTACACACCTAGAGCTCTTCATAAATTCTTTCATTTGACATTTTTGTTTTTAGAACCTACATGTGGTAGGCACTCTTTTAGACATTAGTTGTACAGCTTTGAACAACAAAATAGGGGCACCTGGGTGGCTCAGTCCATTAAGCATCTGCCTTCGGCTCAGGTCATGATCCCAGGTTCCTGGGATCCAGCCCCACATCAGGCTCTCTGCTCAGTGGGGAGCCTGCTTCTCCCTCGCCCTCTGCCTGCAGCTTCCCTTGCTTGTGCTCCCTCTCTGTCAAATAAACCAATAAAATCTTTAAAAAATAACAACAAAATAAAACAGGTAAAAATTCCCATCTTCATAAACTTTACGTTATGATAGGGGAGAAAGACAATAAGCTAGAAAAATAGGTAAAATTAAAAAAAAATGTTTACATAGTTTCTGAGCAGAAAGGTAAAGCAGATAGGGAGCTAGGAGATGTCCAGGGAGATGTAATATGATATAAAGTGGCCTGGAAAGCATCCCTGGTTACAGTGGCATTTCTGTAAATATCAGAAGGAAGGGAAGGGTGACCCATGCATATCCCCATCTTATCACTAAATACATTATAGTAATGTCATCTACTCATGTTCCATTTACTACCAGTGCCATCCCAATGTAAGTCCTCAAAAGGGAGGGTCATGTGTACTCATAATCCCATCCCCAGAACTTAGCCTAGGACAGAGAATATATTACGTGTTCAACACAAATATGTGGACTCCACTGCTGTTCTGTTGATTGTAGCCAAGAGCTAGGACCTGCTTCATCTTGGAATACTTTCTAGGTATGCCCACCCCCTGCCTCTCTTGGCATTTCTATATATGAATCGGATTCCTCATCACTGGGTTTCACGCACCTTGTTGGGGTACATGGTAGAAAAACATTACTGGAAATATAACTCACTGGACAAAATGTATCTCCAGTGCATCTTCTTTCTGTGGTTGGAAAGATCAATTTGATAAGCTGTAAAGAAGTGAGAGTTACTTTCAAGGATCATGCTTCTTAATACTTGATCATCATTAAACTATGCATTAGTCCATTCAGGCTGCTATAACAGGATGCCATAGAATGGGTGGCTTAAACAACAGGCATTTATTTCTCACAGTTCGGGAGGCCAGAACATCCAAGATCAAAGTGTCAGCAGATTCAGTTCCTGGTGAGGTCTTTCTTCCTGGCTTGTGGAAAGCTAATTACTCACCGTGCCCTCACATGACAGAGCAAGAGAGAGGGAGAGCTTTGGTCTCTCTTCTTTTTATAAGGACACTAATTCCATCATGGAGGTTTTCCCTTAAAACCTCACCCAAACCTAATCACCTCCCAAAGGTCCCCATCTCCAAATACTGTCACTTTGGGGGTTAGGACTTCAACATGTGATTTTAGGGGTACACAAACATTCAGTCCATAACAAACCACCTTGGGGAGATAACTGTAAATGATTATGATTAAAAAATGTATCACTCCTAATCTTTCAGGGTTGTAAAGGAGTGAGGAAAAATGGAATAAGTGAAGCCCCTAGCATCACTCAGTTGGGCCAATTTATTATCTAACTTTGGGTCTTTGAAGTCAATACTTCATTCATTATCTACCTTAGAAAGCAGAGTGTCACATAAGTGGATTCACACTGAAAATAGTGTGAACCAGTCACTATTATAATAATGTTACTTAACCAAATACTATCAAATCTTAAAAGCACTCATAATAAGCAATGATTTTTTTTTTTTTCACTCACACATCAGTGGTCAGCTGGGATTCAGCTGATCGAGGCTGGTCTCGGATGCACTTGACTCTATGAGTTAGACAAGTGGCTACCCTAGAAATGTTCTCATGGGGAAAAGCAGGAGCACATAAAGGTAAGTCCAATTGTGCAAATGCGCTGCAAGCATTTGCACATTCTACCATCACATCTACTAACATCCAAGACTTCGGATGACCCTTAGCTATCCAAGACACATCAAACCCAAAATCAAGGTGCAGGAAAGAATACCCCACCCACCAAAAGACTGTGGCAAAGGTGTAGAGGTATAATAATACTGTAGAATAATGAAGAATTGGCATCACTAATTCAACCTACCACATAATTGATATCATTTTAAGGGTTCATCCAATAGTTATAATGCTTGGGGTCAGGTATTTGACTAAATTTAAGTAATAACACAGTGAACTCTGTACATTTCCAGGTGCTTGCAATTTACTTATATACAACTACATTATAGTTTATTTTTTAGTATGGCTAAGATTTCTTAGACTTTCTAAAAACTTTTAATCTTTTTATCACGGAGGCGATATCATACTATGGAAAGGATGTTAGTGGGAATTCAAACACCCAGGATCCAATCCTGTATCTGCCACTAATTAACGCTGAGACTATCAGCAAATTATCTCAAGTTCTTTTGACCATGTTTCCCTTTTCTGTAAAATGAGAGCTTGGACTAGGTAGTTACATTTCCTTCCATTTCTTCAACTGCATGAGTGCATGTTTACTCACATGGTTGTAGACCAATAGACCTTGTCTCATCTTTCTTTTTTCTTTTCATTTTAATTTTATTGTTGCAGCATATTAAGAGTTCCCTGCACCAAAAATGCATTTGAAAAATAAAATGGGGGTCTTGTCTAAGGTCACGGACATCATTTAAACATCCCCTTGGGTGGAACCAGAGTGAAATGGGTCATGCACTGTCAAATGCGGAGGATCCCTGACCAGGAGATAAAGATCACCCATGATCCTGAAGTTCAAACTGTGTCCAGAACAGAGAGATTTGCAGAGTTGGAATGAATACAAAAACATGTTTATTTGTATCTCCTAGGTTTGCATGGAAATCCAAAGTACATTTTGTAAATGTGATGGTATTTGTCTTTCTGAAATCAACACAAATTGCATGTTTGTAAAGTTAATAATATCACAGATGCTTCTTTCAGTGACATATCAGCAAACTGATTGCATGGAGCATTGCATGCATTTCTACCACACCACAGCTGAGGTCTGATTCAAACTGGAGCCCCAAGTGACTATAAACCAAACAATTATTTTTTTAGTCCTAATGTGTTTGCTTCCTAATGACCCACAGCCTTAAACTCACACTGGGCAGGATGGCAAAACTTTCTTTTTTTATGCTCCAGGCCCCAACAGGGCAAGGCACATTCTGGAAGACTAGTTGTGGGTGACCAAAATGCAATTTAAAGCATCAGCAGCCTTTGATCAGGGCAGCTTGCTTACTTTTAATTGTTTCCAGAGTGCTTGTTTGAAAATTTGTAAGATTACACATCACATGCAATGCGAATTGACAGCTGAATTCACTGCCTTAATTCTTGGCTCAAAAAGGAGTTATGCTTATTTCAGTTACACTTAGGAAGCTGAGCTTTTGGCCAAGCAACATAAAGGTGATTTCAGTTGCTGTCTCTTCTCACCCAAACCCAAAATAACAAGAAATGAACTGAGGGATCTTTTAGGAAAGTGTGAGGTAATTGGTTCCTGGCTATTTTTCTCCAGCTGTGCTAACTTTAATCAATTTTTTTTCTTTCTTTTTTTATGGTTTTACGGATGTTAGTGGATACGAATACTATAAAGCTGTCCCTTGACAAATTTGAGCAGTTAGAGCACAATCAGCATCAAAGGAAATTTTCTTAAAACCAGGTCCGTCAACATCCTTCAAAGCTGGTGGGTGAGAATCTGTCTGTCCTGGCACTAAGTAAATGAAGAACCACAGTGAGTGAGAGAAAAACTCCCTTAGTGTCTCATGCCCAACACTTTCTTCTTCTATCCCTTAGCATCTATCTAGGTGACCTCACACAAGTCCTACAGATTCAACAATGACTTTTGTGCAGATGATGGTTAAAGTTTCATTTCTAGCCTCAAGCTCAGTTCTTCAACCTACACTTCAGAGCACGCACTAGACATCACTGACCAGACGGAGGTCACACATGCACCCAAGTCCATTGTAGGTAAGGACAAGCTGATTGTCTTTACCCACCCCACCTCCCATACCCAAACCCATATCTCTATATGTCTAATTTTGTTAACGGCTCCAACATTCTACTATTCGAACCATTGCCAAGAACTTAGACATTATCTTCCACTGTTTCATGTCCCCTGTGTCCTACCTTCAATCTGTCACTAAGGCTTATTTCTTCTATACTCCCACCAACATAGTTTTTTTTTTTTTCCCCTAAATTCAACCTACTTTTCTGTTCACCATGCCCTGGAAACAGATTTCTAACAGGACCTTGAGGCTTCTAACTTGTGTCAATCCGTCCTATATTTTAATATCAGAATTACCTTCTTTGAACACATTTGATTATGTCACTTCCAGGTTACAGTTAGGTAATACTGTCTATAGCCCAATGGCGAAATGCCTACACTCTTAAGCATGACTTAACAGACCTCCATTTGCCAGCCCTAGATTGTATCTTGAAACTTTCTTTCTCCTGACTATGCACCCTGGGTGGCAGTGATAAATTATTTGCACACTATTTGATATGCTCTCTAATCCATGTTTGCACCACACCTGCCTTTTCTCTTACTGGGAAGCCTGCCTCCTTCAAATCCTTACTTCATCTTTCAAAAATCTGTTCAAATGTGACATCTTTTCTGAATCCTTAAAACCCCACTGGCAAAGTCAAATATGCTCCTCTTCTGTGCTCTCACAGAATCTACTGGAAGCACGTTTCGGGGTGACCAACAGTCCCTGATTACATGTGACTTTCCAAGTTTTAGCGTAAAAAATCCTGCATGCAGGAAATTTCTCAGTCCCAGGCAAGCTAGATCAGTTGGTTCACCCTTGACACAGTGTGTGGTCACTGTTGGCATGTGCGCCTCTGTCCATCAGATTGTGAGATGCATGAAATCAATGAAATAGTCTAATTCATTTTTGTACCTCTAAAAGCTCGTACTGTGTCTGCAAAGTGTTGATTTAATAGTGGAATTAATATTGTAATGTTTTTCTCTTTTCTGTTTAACCCTCAAAATCTTTAAAGGATGTTGATATTAACTCCAGTTTTTTATACATGAAAAGAATATATCCAAGAGAAATTTAATGATCTTCCCAAAGTTACACAGGCAGATGACACACAGATGTTTTTCTGATTACTAAACTATGCTATTCCTCCATGAAAACTGAGTAAATCATTGACTGGGATATTCTGTGATGTGTTAGATTGAGTATTTTCCTACACACAAACTGATTTGAGGGAGGAAAATGATTAAAATCAGATAAGCAGTTAATTACCAGCCCTTCCACTCAATTAAATTTTGAAGTAGTTATTCGTTTGAATTAGACATCTTCAAACAAGATTAACTATGTAGATAGAACTAGTGCAACCAAAACAACAGAAAATGGAAATAAATGTTATTTTCAGAAGAACTAAATGAGATAATTTAGAAAATGAGACCACTGAGATTTTCCAGTTAACATATTTGTAAGTCTCGGTCACACACCTTATTTAATACAGTGGTTCTCAACTGGGAGAAATTTTGCCCCAGGAGACAACTGGCCATGTCTGGAGATATTTTCAGCTTTCATGATGAGGGAAGGGAGAGAGACCAGTGATGATGCTGAACATCTTACAGTACACAGAACAGCTCCCCACAACAAAGAACTTTCCAGCCCCAAGTTTCAGTAGTGGTAAAGTTGAGAAATCCTAATTTAAACTGCAAGATAGGTGAAACAAAGATTATCACATATATATTTTAACTAACTCTTTTATACGAAGTGTAATGTTAACAGAAGTTTCCACAAATGTGTTGAAAATGTTGTCCCTTGTTGAATAAATGCCAGTAATAAATGTTTATTTGAAGTAAATGTTGAACTAATACAATCATCCCAGGAACAGGTCTTAGGTAGGAAGGGTTTTCATGTGACAAATAACTGCACCATTGCATCACAAATCCCATTATTTCTTTCCTCTCAACCCATGGGGGTCACTCTCATTTGATTTGGCATTAGTGAACAGTGAGTGAAGAAGGGTGCAGATAATTCATTCTGGTAACCAGAATCCAGTTATTATATATAATAATAAAACTAAATTAAAACTAATCAAATTATATATATATGATTAAATAGTATTAAATATACTATTGTATTGTATTTACTATATAATATTATATATTAACATATAATATATAATCATAGTATTCTGAAACTCTGGCTTGCTGGACTCTGGCTTAGCAAAATATATATAACTTTACTCAAATAGAAAACATTGTTTAAAAAATCCTATAATCCAAGCATTGAAAAGAAATGAAAGCATTTGAATATATTTGCTTTAGTTGGTAATTTGCAAAATTAAAAAAAATGTTTTATTATACTTAAAAAAACAGTTTTGAATCATGCTTTCTTTACTCAACATTATATCATGAAATCGCCTTCTAAAAATGTCATTTCACTATTGAACGAATTCCATCATATGAATAGAGCATAATTTATTTAATAAATCTCCTGAAGTTGGATATTTGGGATTTTTCCTCTATGTTTTGCTGTAATAAATAACACCATGATGAACATTCCTGCACATAAATCTTTAGCCCCTTCTCTGATTATTTACTTGGGATAGACTCCATGAACTAAAATGTTGGGGTCAAAATAAAGCCATTTAAGGTTTAGGGTTTCAGTGATATAATCCATAAAATAGAAATAATAAACCATGGCCTCTCCCTAGTCCATAGTATAAAAGAGTCATGGAACAACGATTTATTAACATAAACCACAGACCAGACATCTGACTCTGAAGTTATCTCTACATGTGCGAATATAGGTGGGGGGCAGAGAATACACAAAGGCCCTGTTAGAGAAATAGACTTGTCCACGTTTATTTTTGCTCTGGTTCAAAAGCTATGAGTCATACGACCCCCTTTTCAGATATAATGTGGCAAGCAGAATCTTCTGAAGAGAGCTATATGTCTGATGCCTACTTTTCCCAAAGGTAGAGCAAAGAAAAATGCATTTCCAGCTCATACTTACTGTAACATGCATGTTGTATATCATTTGGTACTCATTTAATGAAAATTTAGCAAAATTATCCCAGACACTGTGCTATCTTTACATTCTTTATTGCACATTTTGCTTCTGACCTTAGAACATTTCTGAAGTAGGTATTATTTCCATTTTACAGATGAGGATCTTGAGGATCTGAGGACGTTAAGTAAACTGGCCATATAAATGGATTAATAAGTGAAGAATCTAGTATCTAATCTCTCATCTTTATGACCCCTAAGCAATTCTTCTTTTTTTTTTTTTTTAAAGATTTTATTTATTTTTTAGAGAGCGAGAGAGGAACAGCATGAGAGGGGCAAGGGTCAGAGGGAGAAGCAGGCTCCCCGCCGAGCCGGGAGCCCGACGTGGGACTCGATCCCAGGACCCCGGGATCATGACCCGAGCTGAAGGCAGACGCCCAACCATCTGAGCCACCCAGGCGCCCAGCAATTATTCTTAAACTCAATACTGACCTTCATGTATATAATATTCATAGCTCCGCATATGGATCTACTAAATGTAATTATATAGGTACAGAGAATTAATATCTTCTTTCCCTCTATTTTATATGCTTCCAAGCCTGAATATATCTATCACTGCAGCCCATCAGACTGCACTAGGCCTTCTCCATGGGCTTTACAAAGCAGATTTCACCCAATCTTGTTTATGGTGAAGTCATCCACCCAAGGAAATACACCAGCATTCCCTCTTCAGAGGCTTCACTGCTGGATGAGAACTTAAAGAATGGTGTTCCTTTTAGGTTATAGCCTTGGAAACATGGTGCTGTTCTTCATTTCTCTCTAGGACCCTGCATGTGTAAGGAAACCATTTGCAATAACCTGGGGTTCATTGTCCTGAGAATAAGAAACCACCACCCTGTGAGAATGCTTTCAAGTGCAGATTGTGCACTGGCTGCCAAATGTAGAGAAACTATGTGGGGTCTGAGTTTCGGATTTTGTTATTGATTTTATTTTATTTTATTTATTTATTTGACAGAGAGAGACACAACAAGAAAGGGAACACAAGCAGGGGGAGTGGGAGAGGTAGAATCAGGCTTCCTGAAGAGCAGGGAGCCCGATGCAGGGCTCCATCCCAGGACCCTGGGATCATGACCTGAGCCCCAAAGGCAGATGCTTAACGACTGAGCCACCCCGGCGCCCCTTGCTTTTGATTTTTTTTAAAAAAATTGTTTGCACTCAAGAACTCCCTTTCTTCTGAATTTGTCTTTCAAAGTCTTTTTTCTGGACAAATATAAAATAAGGATGTTTTCTTTTCTTTTTCCTCCATTATTTCTCTTCAATCCAAGATAGAGGTACACTTCCCAGCTCCCTCCCTTCTACCTACTCATCCATTTGTCACTTGGGGTGGGGGGTGGTTTGTTTTTCTGACTGAGTTCTTTAGGCTCTCCCCCATGATCCACATTCATATAGGACATAGTGACTATGTTTTTTGGATTTATCTCCTGATTGTACCCACTTTCTCCCTTAGTAAACAATTTTCACACATCTAATTCAACTAATTCTGGTTTCTTCTCACATCTTTACAGCCTTTCCTAAGTCATTCCCTTTCTTTCCTCTTTGACTCACCCATCCTCCCCATGGAATCTAGGTTCCCAAGTTATTATTTTCTGAATATCATGATTTGGCCTATAATAGATGAAATATGGGCACTTTATAAATGCTGTATTTAAAACTCCTTGGATAACTCTAGCCTCCATTAACATGTAATCAGTGAATATAAACATATCTAAATATGTAAACATTCTCCTTAACCCTTAAAACAGATATTCAGACTGTAATTGTCACTTACATTTAACACTTCCCTAGTGCCTACCATACGGCAAAAAATGTGCTAAGTATTGGAAATGCAAGCATCCATGGACTAGGAATCACATCCGATAAGGTGAAGGGACCAGCCCACAATCATCAACAGCTAGGACTTTATAGATGTGGCCTTGGATCTCATTTGGGCTTTTAGAAACATCCACTACAATCACTTTCATGCCAGAGTACATTCTCCCTCTCTGTCTTTTCTACCTGTTCTCCATAGTGAAATCCTTGAAAACACAGTTTACACATCACCTTTTTTTGAAGTCTTCCTCTGCCATTATCCCTCCATCAGTAAGGGCTACCTACATCTTGCTCTCTCTAACAGCATATTGCTCTAGTAGAGTAGTCATAGTATTGCATTAGGAATATCTAGTCTCTGTCAGCCTTCCTCACCTTCCTCATTGTCCTTACTCATTTTGTACCTACCTTGTCTGGGAACATGATGTCTAATAGACATTTTCTTGGATGAATTACCTGATATACAAGGCTCTGAATTTGAAAGCTCCTGAAGAAATTGTAGTTATAGTCTCTGCTTTTTGGATTCAGCACAAGATCTGTATCTTAGTCTGTTCAGGCTGCTATAACAAAAATATAGACAGGGTTGCTTCAGTAACAAACATTTATTTCTCATAGTTCTGGAGGCTAGGGATCCAAGATCAGGTGTTGGTAGATGCAGTGTCTGGTGAAAGCCCATTTCCTGGTTCACAGACCACCCTCTTGCTATGTTCTCACATGGAAGGATTAGGTTGCTCTCTGGAGACTCTTTTATAAAACACTAATCCCATTCTTGAAGATTCATCCTTATTACCTAATCACCTCCCAAAGGTCCCACCCCCAAATACTATCACATTGGGGGTTAGCTTTCAAGATATGAATTTTGTGAAAGACACAAACACTCAGTTCATAAGCAGTCTGACAGAAACAAACAAAGATAAGCCCCTCATACTCCAGGTATTGGGAGTTAATTGAGATTATATAGTTGACTTATCTATTCAGCCAAAACAGTTATATAGCTATGCTTGGTGCTGATTTCTTTGGATGCCCCATGAATGATGCTTAGAAATCTTCCTTTGCTTTCTAGTTTAGTGAGCTGATGACTTTGGTAAGTAAGGCTATGAAGTCATCTATCCTGGGGTAGAAGTTGATGGCATGATCCCAGGCAAGTTAAATGGACTGATTCAGTTTTGTTTTTGTTTTTGTTTTATTAAATCTATAAAATGGGATTAATATTATCTCCCTCCATTCACAGGGTTTTTGAGTTGTCATATGAAACAAATTTTAAAACAGGTGACATCTTAGCTGTAGAAGGCAGAATAATGGCCCCTCAAAGAAGTCCTCAGGATCTGTGAATATGTTGCCCTCACAAGAGGGACTTTGCAACATGATTAAGGTTAGAAACCTTGAGATGGGAAGATTATCCTGGTTATCCAGGTAGGACCAATCTAGTTATAGGAGTTCTTGAGAGAGGAGTAGCCTCCGAAGCTACTCAGAAAGAGAGGGAGCAAGAGAAGAATGGCTAGAGAAATATCACATTGCTGGGATTGAAGATGGAGGAAGCGTGGCCTCTTAAAGCTGGAAAAGGCAAAGAGACTGAGTCTTCCCCTAAGCATCCAGAAAGGAATGGAGCCTGGCTGATTCCTTGATGTTAGCCTGTTGAAAGCCCTGTCGGACTTCTCACTAAGTATAATATATTTCTGTTGTTTTAAACCACTAATTGTGGTAATTAAATGTTTATCCTGGCCTTATTTAAATGCTGCTTCATCATATGGACTTCTAATGAAAACAAGAAGGGCAGGCACTTGAAGCTTATAAAAAGTTCATGAACTATATTTTTATCTAGGCTGACTATTCAAGTGAACAATTGCTTGAGTTAATGGAGTGAAGACTTGCTCAATGACCATTGCAAGCACTCTCTCTCATGGTTTGCATTAGGGATTTGCAAAAATCTGTAGCTTCTGAAGGGCTTAATGTTATGCAATAGATTAAGTGATGAATATTAAACTCCAATTATTTGCATTATTCATTCACTTACCATTCTGCAAATACCTGTTGAGAATTTAACCAAGGAAAAAAAGCATTACAAATTGAAAAATGCACTTAATAAACCCCTTCTGCCCTCATGGAACATCCAGACCAGTAAAACACAAATAACCAAAATGTAATCACCTGAAAGTCTTACTCACCATTGACATTCCAGGTCTCAACCCAGTCCCTGGCACATAGCAGATGCACACAAAGTAATTGGGGAGCTTTGTTGAATTGACTGTCATGTATGCCATAAAAAAATAATTCAATAATTTACCAAAGGGACAATAAGCAAAAGCTTCATAGAAGAAGTATAATTTTAAATATGCTTGGAAAGATGAGTAGGAACTGAGAAGGAAAAATTGAAGAACTTGGCCAAGGTCCAAGGTCAAACAGAAGGGAGAATGCTTAAGAAAAGCAGATAATTGAATTTGAAAGTCTAGATTGTGTAGGAAAAACACAAAAATGGAAAATGGGGCTAAAAAGTAAGCTGCAGGGGCTCCTGGGTGGCTCAGTCATTAAGTGTCTGCCCTCTGCTCGGGTCATGATCCCAGGGTCCTGGGATCGGGCCCCATATCGGGCTCCCTGCTCAGTGGGAAGCCTGCTTCTCCCTCTCCCACTCCCCCCTGCTTGTGTTCCCTCTCTCACTGTGTCTCTCTCTGTCAAATAAATAAATAAAATCTTAAAAAAAAAAATAAGATGCAGACAGATCATAAGAATCCAGCTTTCCATAGAAAGTTCCACACTAGAAATCTGAAAAATGTTTCTAAGGAGCAACAACAAATGTTTCTTTAGTCAAATAAATTGGACTGGATTAAACAAAGTTAAGCAAGTTTTTTCAATGCAATTTATTTTTAGGCCTTACAAAGCTAACGTACATTAGGCTTTTCTAGCAAAAGAAAATATGTCTGTATCCATTACTCAATAAGCACCTACCCCAAAACAGTGGCTTTAAGTCATGCTTTATGATTTCTCATGACTATGGGTTGCCTGAACAGTTCTGTGCTCACTCATGTATCTGTACTCAACTAGTAGATGGGCTGGGGTCTGGGATCACCTGCATGGTGGTCCCCAAGCAGCCTTTTTTTCAGTTGTTTTTATTCTTTTTTTTTTTTAACCTCAAGCTCCTTCACATGATGGCAAAAGTGTTCCAAAAAGGTAAGAGAGGAAGGTGCAAGGTTACTTGAGATACAGGCTTTGATAACACATGGTATCATTCTGTCACACTGTAGCGATCAAAATAAATCATAAGGCTAGCCCCAATTAAGGAGGTGGAGAAATAAATTATACCTTTTTAAGGGGAAGTGGTGTATTAGGGTTTGTGTCCCTCATAAAATTCATATGTTGAAATGTAACCCAAATGTGATGACATTTAAGATACTCCACCCTTTGGCCACTAATTGTAGGAAGTTTGTGTATTCTCTCTATAGCTTGTTTTTCTAATCTTGAGCAAGTAGCTACTATCTATCTCCCAGGATTAGGGCAATTCTTCAGTAAGGCAAAAGATTGAATGTTTTTGTCCCCCTAAAATTCATGTTGAAATCTTAACCCCTCAATATGATGGCATTAGAAAGTGGGGCCTCTGGGAAGTAATTAGGTCATGAAGTGGGGCCCTCATGAATAGGACTGTGTCCTTTAAAAAGAGACTCCAGAAAGTTCTCTCACTCCTGTGCCCATTAAAGACACAGCAAGAAGATGGCCATCTATGAACTAGGAAGTGGCCTCTCACCAGACACTGAATTTGCCAGTGCCTGATCTTGGACTTCTAGCCTCAAGAACTATGAGAATAAATTTCTGTTGTTTATAAGCCACTCAGTCTGTGTTATTCTGTTATAGCAGCCTAAACAGACTAAGAGGAATAATAATACATAAAGCACTAAATACAAGGTCATGAATCTTTTGAGCGTTTAAAGACATGGTAGGTGTTGTTATTTCATTGTATGTATTACTATTTATTATTATTATAATCTTATATTCTACTATATCTCCTAATGTAGTTTATTTACCTAGCTGTTACGCCAGATTAAGTTTTTCTTTCCAAAGTATCCTGTATTCCCTTACCTTAAGACTTGACTCATTCTGTTCCTCTGTATCAGATGCTCTCCTTTTCTTGTTTATGTACAAAATCTCTCCATAATTTAATTCCCAGCTCAAATGTCAATGCCTTTGTGATGTCTTCATTGAATATCTACTCACCCCCTAAATTCAAAGGTGACCTCTCCATCCCATGTTCCCACATACACTGCCTACACCTTGTCTTGGAAATACTTAGCTTTTCTCCCCTCAAAGACTTTAAACCTTTGAAGATAGGATCCCATTACTCCATTTTCATGGATGTTTGGTGAATACATACCCTTATTTACCTAATTATAACAAGAATTGACTCTAGTCCAAGGAATAATTAATATGAAGTTCACTTCCTCTAAATCTATTCAAATCACAAATCTGCTAAGACAAATGTAATAACTTCAGAAGGTACCTAAAGTGATATATTATTAGTTTAATGGAATTAAAAATGGAATAAAAAGAGTTAAGGTTAAAGGCACCAAAGCCTTGATGTTATGAGAAGATAGCATATTATTAGATAACTCAGGTTTTTATAATATAGCAGGAAGCCCAAGGATTTGCATATGGTTAAGCTTAAACACCACTTACATGCTGTAACAAAAAGAGAATTAACTGTTTTTATCAAAACACCTCACTTCTTAAGCAATTTGCTTAATATGATTTGCATAATTTTTCAAAATATGCAAAATGAATTTAGTATCCATTATTCATGATGATCTCAAAAGGAGCTTTTGACAATTTGCTACTCTGATATTTTTTCTCATTTGTAATCCATATCTGAAAAAAAATTAACACTCAGAAGCTATAAAATACTAAGACTTGGTGATAGCAAATTCTCAAAGAATATGGGTTTTAGAGTCATCAAATATTTTCCTACAGGAGGTGCACATAATACACTTCATCCTTTAAATCCATCAGGTTAATTAAAATAAAATAATTGAGATGACTTTGATGGAAATAAAAAAGTCTCAGAAAAGGGGAAAAAATGAAGATACTAAGAACTGGAGCAGCTTGAGAAATGGAGAATAAAGACTGGAAACCAGAGACCTGGTGCACCTTCTATGCTGGTAACTCTCCAGGTTAGTGACCTTGTTCAAGTCATGGTTCACTACTCCTGCCTCAATTACCTCACTTATAATAGAAATCCCAGTGACGTTTCTCCCATTTCAATATTCTAGGAAACTGCAGAATATTTCCACCAACTCCTTCCCACAAATTATGTGTGTGTGTGTTAGTGTGTATACACATAAACGGTAAAGACATTGGTAGTATCCTAAATGAGTTAGTTGTGGAGAAGTCTCAAATTTTCATTTGATTCCTGTTTCTTCTTTATGAAAAGGTCTGAGGAAACACATGAGTTTTTTTAATTATCTTTCTGCCTAAGTGACTTCTAAAAATAATTCATAGGCAGACTGGCATGGGGGAAGGTGCCTCAAAGACCCCAGTTTAAATACCTGGTTAGCTACTTCTAGAATCTTGGCTTGAGTTACTTATTTCTCCTCTAACTTGATTTACTTCTTTTTTAAAATAGAGCTCATCAGAGGCAGGTTTATCATAATACCCATGAAGCATATGTTTCAAGGCCTCTTTTGCATGAATTCATCTGTAATGGATTGAATGGCGCCCATCCCCACACCCTCAAAGATATGACCAAGTTGTCCTAATCTCTGGAAACTGTAAATGTGACCTTATTTGGTAAAAGGGTCTTTGTAGATGTAATCAAGTCAAGGATTTTGAGAAGAGATCATCCTGGATTACCTGGGTGGGCCCCAAATCAATGATGAGTGTCCTCATAAAAGTCACCCCAAAAAGAGAAACACAGATAAAGAAAAGATGAAAGCAGAGATTAGAGTTGTACAGCCATAAGCCAGAGGACTCCTGGAGCCACTGGAAGCTGGAAGAGTCAAGGAAGCATTCTCTCAAGTGCCTTCAGAGAGAGCATGGCCTTGCTAACACTTAGTTTATACTTCTGGCCTTGATGGTTATGAGAGAATAACTGTCAGTTGTTTTAAGCCACCAAATTTGTGTGAATTTGTTAGGAAAGCCCTGGGAAACTAATACACTTCCCAATGACCTAGAGGGACATGAGCAATGTGTTCACAGATTTTATGTTTTGTAAACACTTTCTACAGTACTTTTCCCCTCGGTCACAATTTCACTTATGTCAGATGATAGTGGAGTGGCCACAAACATTTTTCTGGGTCCAGCTAAGGCAAAGTTGACATGGGGAGACCTTTAGTGGGGGATTGGAGTGATATGTTTATGTGGTTTCACCTAGTTACCATATTACTATTTATCCTGATGTAGAAAGGCTTCCAGGAATGCTCATACAACCTACGGTGTTGACTTAGTGACATGTAGAACAAGTACAGAGGTCAAGGGTCATAAGGATCATGTGCTATGATGCCCTGCACTCTATTTGGGAGTATTCAGAAATTGGCAGAAATAATGTTTGAAATGCACAGAGCCAGAAGCTAATATGGGGAAAATTCTCCTAATCATCAGACACTTAAAATTAGAACCAGAGAAGTTATCGTTGATGCTTAATTAAAATGGAAGTTCACTGCTGACAGAAACACTCTCTGTTGATAAAGGGTCTACAATTATAATTATCTGATTTAATTTTTCTTTCATGGCAAGTATCTAATGAAATAGAATTGATCAGAAACCCTTTGTTTTTAGGGCACAAATCTGTAGAAATACTACAAACTGTGAGTATATTGATGTCTGAAGTCATACATCTATGCATCCTGGCCTCAAGAATAAGAGAAAACGTATTTGACCAACTATGCTCTAGGAAAGACTGATTAAATTTATATTATTTTTATGGAAAAAAGATATCACAAAAACTATTACATGAAAAGGTGATCAAATAATATTCTTCCCCAAAATGCCGGAACAACAACTGCCTTATTGAGGTGTGTCTGGCATTTCATTGATAAAAATATTGTTATTCTTTATCTTGATTCACTATTATATGTAGTATTTGTCAATTTTTGTGATTTTCTTATCATTATAAATATTTGCTTTTATATCTAAGTTCATATTCATAATTTAAAAATTATTTTTTAAAGAAAGTCACTGACATTTTATAAATTTATATATTTGTGTGTGTATTTATATGTACATATACATAAATACACATTCAATGTGTGTGTGTGTCCTGCCAAGGATCTGACTTGAGTTAACATATATATTCTAAAGTTTTAATGCACATAGATAAAACATCTAGCACAATCATGACTTACTGCATGGCAACTATGATTACATTCTTAATTCTAATCTGTACCATAGTTAATGTTTGCCTCTAGAACAAACAATTCACATGTAACCAACTTGTACTAAAAGATACAGTTGGGGGCGCCTGGGTGGCTCAGTTGGTTGAGCGGCTGCCTTCGGCTCAGGTTATGATCCTGGAGTCCCTGGATCGAGTCCCGCATCGGGCTCCCTGCTCAGCGGGGAGTCTGCTTCTCCCTCTCCCGCTCCTCCCTCTTGTGCTCTCTCTCTCTCTCTGACTCTCTCTCTCAAATAAATAAATAAAATCTTTAATAAAAAAAAAATTAAAAAAAAGATACAGTTGGTTTTCTAGAAGATATAGCAAAAGCAAATAAAAACAAAATGATTCTAGAATTATACATTTACTCACTAGACATTCAGAAAGCATGCACTTTATAACAATATGCAATATAATATATAAAAATTTTAACTGATCACAGCTTTCCAAGTAGATAAACAATACCAAAGCATGTTTTAAACTCTATCACACAATCTGGAAGAGATTCAGATTGTATGAGGCATGACGTTTATATAATTTGGGATACCTAATTTAAGATAGAAAATACAAAGACAGGAATTGATAATTAGATTTGACACATGTGAACACTTCACTAGAGCCCTTCTTTGGTCCTCGGAAGGAGTCCTAGAAGAGAAGAACCCTGGATTTTAAGCTCCGTGAGCTACCTAGTAAACCTACTTCTGTCTACAAGACAGGGCCAATGAGGGTGTGATGAAATAGACACTCTCATGCATTTCTGGTGTCTTTGGAAAATTCATCTCAATTAAATAAACCAACATGCTCAAAATATTTTTATTTCTAAAAATATTTCTATTCATTTCAATGACATCAGTAAAAATGTAGAATCACTTATACAAAATTAAATACATTTTCATACATAACTACTTCACCAAAGAACTCATAAAAATTGAAAATAAGGCTTAAAAAGATTTTCTAAAACTCTGGAAAGTTTTAGGGAAAACATCAGACTCAGAACAGGCCTATCTGGCATGGTCTGAGCTATTTCCCATGCATTTGTAGCAAAAGTGGAAGAAAGAACAAAATCTTAACAATTGTCCTCTTTTAATAAACACTATTGGTGTTTTCTCCTTTTCTTATATCTGTATTTTTCTAAAACAAGGATGTATTACATTCTCAGTGAAAATTTTATACAATAAATTTTTGAACTTTTTGAGTGATCGTAGGAAAACAATTCTTAAATAAAAGCTTGGTTTATCAACCAGAAGTATCTTGAAATTCTCAAAAGAAAAATTTAATTTTAACTTCCTTTACTGTATAAATCAATTCACACTATCCAGAATTTTTTTTTCTAGGCTGAGATGACATTTGACTTTGGAATAAGTAAACTTTGATGAGGTCTCATAATTCCTAGAAGCCCAATGCAACAAAGGAAATGTGCTGCAAGACTGACTAGCAAACCAGAAGCTTCCTTCAATGCTGGATGCTGCCCATGTCCTCCCTTCATTCAGCACACCTCTGCAGAGTACCCTCTGGAGGGCTCTTCCAGTTGTATTACTTTTCACTTTATCAGGTCTTGTCATTAAAATACAACTCAGTTGTTTCTTGGAAGTATAAAAATGGACAATGGAATGACAACCAAACAATTTTTCACATTGCAAATAATTTCTTCAGCCCACAACTTCAGCTTTGTTTGTTTGTTGAAACTTATTTGAAACTCTCCCGTGTGAAAGTTTGGCGAAATCCAGCCAAGGTGCCCTGATTTCAAATATTGATTGAGTTGTTTTCTGACTGTGTGACCCGAGACGGTTCATTCAACTGCTTTTAAATTAAATTTTGCTCATCTCTAAAAGGAACACGAATGAGTTCTGCAAAGGATCATGATGCAGTCTAAATGAGATAAAGTAGTAAAAGTGCTTGATGCAATAACTTAGTGATAAATCATATTATTTTTTACTAGCTTGCACAAGATAATAATGAGCTACCCATAACATTTTTGCGAAATTTATTTATTTCCTAAATGGGAACGGCTTGCAGAATATGGAGCGGTTTCCTGGGGACATCTTTCTTTCCTATGTTTTCATGTGCCTGTCTTTCTCTCTCTCTCTCTCTTTTTTTAATCTATCTCGCTCTTCCTCCATCCTCTGCTTTCATCTTTTTGTACAAACACACATAAACACTCATTCTTGGTCTTACTATTCTCTTTGACTCCAACATACTCTATGCCCCCATCAGTCTTTCTTTCTTTCTCTCTGTCTCCCCCGCCCCTGACACATATGCATACACACACTCACTCACATCCACTCACACTCACATTCAAATATGGTGAATAAAGAGACAAGGATAGAATGACAGTTTCAGCTTACTTTTCCTAGTCTTAGTCTATTCTTCAGCTTATAGAAAGAATGTTCTGGTCCCAAGCCCTTGTGAATAAAATAAGCCCATATGAGTTTTAAGTGAAAATGGACCTTTAGACTCTCTGTCTTTGAACATCCAACAATTAGGATGGTCTACTTCCTGGGACCAGCAGCGACAGCAGCATCACCTGGCAACTTGGAAATGCATAATCTCAGGTGCTACCTCTCTTCTGTGGAATCAGAAACTGCAGGTGGGCCCAGCAATCTGTGTTTTCACCACTCCCCCCAGTGACTATACACATGCTCGAGTTTGAGAACTGGGCTAGAAGAAACTCCATTTTCCCATACCCTCTATGGCAGATCATTGCTTAATGGTTCATCTTGCTGAAAAATGGATTTGCCAAAATGGTGACCACAATCAATGACTTATTAATTATACAATAGAACCCTCTCAGTAGCTAATTTCAATGAGAAACTAATGAGGAGTCACATTACGTTTGTTTTACCAAAACATGCAGAAAATTTAGGACAAATCTAATTAGAGGCTTTTGCTTACCATGATTGCCAAGAAAGAAACAAATATAAAGCAAACAAATGGGTAAAAGTCATTTAACTCTTTTGGCATTCAAACCAGGAAAAGAATCAAAGGAGCAAAAACTTTTTATCCTCATATTACACATTTAGTGGATTCCAACATGTACAATCATCTTTGGAAATGAGATTTTGCATAATGAGATTTTTTTAAGAGGCTGTTTCTTTGGAATTGAATTCTAATCATTAATATTCTTTCAGCAAGAACAGATGGTTCAAATTTATATATCTACCCCACTCCTCAAAGGAAAGTAGAATGTAAGCTCCATGAAGACAGAATTTTCTTTTCTCTTCTTGCTCAAAGATGTATCCCAAGCACCTAAAACAAAGCTTGGCATAAGGCAGGCGATTAATAACTATTCATTAAATGAGTGATTGAGTAAAAACTGTATTTTATAAATTGGTCTTATCTCTTGTTTTTCCATTACCCAAAAAGCTGGATTCATGGGATTTTCACCAGGGTTGTCACACAAGACCTGGCACTCGGAAGGGCCCCAGTGCTTAGTCTAATGCTCTCTTGTTACCATCTTTTAGTTTTGAATAATTTATTTTTGAAAATGTGTTTTGTAAGGTTTGTGAGGTTCTAGGGGATCATGGAGTAAGGGCATGGCAGACAATATATGTAAATACGAATGCCTACTATTACTTGCCATGCCATTTGAAATTAGTGTTCACCATGCCCTATGGGCACAAAATTCCCATGGATCCATGATGTGTGGGAGTTCAGCAAGATGCAGAGTAAGTATGAAGTCTGTCGCCTCTATCACTGAGTAAGCAGGACCCTCAGGACAGACCTGAGAGGCCATGTTTTTTATTCAAACCAAAACTCTTCTACCAGAGAGAAGGCAATGGAGTTCTAGAAACGCAAAAGACCATGGAATACCATCATGTCCTTTCTTACTGGTATTACTTCCCCATATCAGCCAACCCCTTATGATGAAAATTATGGCACAGAAGGAAAAGAAAAATAGGGTAACCTATAGTTTTAAGTTCTTTCCTACTCACCAGTGAGCTGCAGATAGTGAATATTGGCTGAATTTGCATAGATCAAAAAGTGAAATAAAACCAGTTGAGTTAGTTTGCATTGTACTTCCACTGTTCTGCATGTATGAGCTACAAAATACAGACAGTATAATTTCAGTGACTTAATGCATTATATTTTCATTTAGAACTGGCATTGTACAATATATAGATAAGAAAAATATATACTAATCACTTAAAATTCCAATTTTCTCTGCTTAGAATGGCATTGGATAGCAAATAAAAACCACCATACAGGTTGACAGTGTGTGGAAGAAAAGAAAATTTTATATTTTAATACTTCTAACAAAACTTTTTTTCTTCCCTTCAAACAAGGGACGGTGCGTTATTATGTTTCAAATTATATTACTGGTCCTGACTATCCATAAGTTCTACAAACAGATCCACTTAATCAGTACAACTTTCTAAACAAGACAGTCTTTTCCCTAGTTTTTCATTTTCACATGTGTGATTTCTGCTGTCTGAAAGGCCAGTGTGGAAAACACCCAGTTTTAGAGACAAACAGATGAGTTTTTATATCCTGACTGCTATTTTTAGGTATATGGCTTACATCTACCTCCTTATAGTTTTTACCTCCTTTACTATATGATGGAGGCTTGCTAGTACCTACTTCTTAGAGTTATCAAGGGAATAAAATAAAATACTTTAGGGAAGTTAAAATAAGACAATATGTATAAAGCTCCTCCTGTAAATGATTTCAGGGCCAGGCAAGAAGTACAGTAGGTTTGGCATCTTGGCATCAGCCAGTTGGTAATATTGAGAACCATCAAGACACTAGAGTGGCAAGCCTCACTTAAAGGAATTCTAATTTTACAAAATGCTTAAAGCATTGTATTTGACTTTATATTTCTGCTACAGTGGAAAATGTAAAAGACTGACAAATCCAAGTTTTGGCAACCATGTGGGCCAACTGGAACCCTCACGCACTCCTTGTGGAAATGTAAAATTGTATAACCACACTGGAAAGCACCTAGATGGTTTCTTTAAAAAGTTAAGAAATAATACATTATATGTTAAAAAAAAGAAGAAGAAGATAGCAGGAGGGGAAGAATGAAGGGGGGGAATCGGAGGCGGAGACGAACCATGAGAGACTATGGACTCTGAGAAACAAACTGAGGCTTCTAGAGGGGAGCGGGGTGGGAGGATGGGTTAGCCTGGTGATGGCTATTAAAGAGGGCATGTATTGCACGGAGCACTGGGTGTTATTTGCAAACAATGAATCATGGAACACTACATCAAAAACTAATGATGTAATGTATGGTGATTAACATAACATAACAATTAAAAAAAATAAAAAGCAAAAAAAAAAAGTTAAGAAATATGTTCATGCAAAATAAATGAAAGCAAATGTCCTTACAAAGATTTGTGCACAATGTTCATAGCAGCCTCATTCACAATAATTAATGACTCCAATTGACTCAAATGAAGCAGTGAAATGTTTCTCAATTAAAAAAAAAAGAAATGAACTGCTGATAGTGGCACAGCCTGGATAAATCTTACAATCATTTGCTGACTACAGAGCCAGATATCAAAGATTACATATTATGTGATTCCATGTATGTAGGATTCCAGAAAAGGTCGAACTAACCTGTGGTGGCAAAAAGACAGATCCATAGTCACCAGAGGCTAGCAACAGAGGATGAGCATGGTAGCTAAGGGCATGAGGAGAATTTGTGGGGAAATGAAAATGATCTATAGCTTGGTTTTGGCACTGTTTATGGAGGTATTTATATCAATATTAACAAATTTTATATTTCTTATGTATGCAGGTTATCTTATGTAAACTAAATTTCAATAAAACACAAACAATTGAATGAGAAGACTGACAGCCAGTGGAAGAACTCATGGATTTACCCAAGGTCACCCTGCTGATCAGCACAAGAGCCAGTAAAAAACACCAATTTTCGAATCCTAAGGACAGACAACAAAATTTTTGGGAGGTGCAAACAAATTGTATCTGTAGATTTCTGTTTGCAGGCTTACAATTTACAACCTCTGGTGCAGATGGTAAATGAATTTGTGGGTCCCCTTTACCACTTTTCTCAGATTCACACTTCTTCTACAACACCTTTATATGGAAACAATTTCTTCCTCAAGACCTACCAGAACAGTCTTCTCTTTGATCAAATCTTCTTCACCTCCTCCAGGTGGTTGGCCATGACTTTCTGGGCTCTTGCAGCACCGGGTTTATGCTTTTACTCTAGCTCATGTCATAGGTACTGGAGTCAAACTTCTTAAGTGTGAATTTTGGCTCTACTACTTATTACTGCAACACCTTGGACAAGTCATAACTCTTGGACTTCAACTCCTTTATTTATAAAAAGGAGAAAGTAATAAGGTTGTTGAGAGATGATAGAAGGTATGCAAAACACTTGGTATAGATCCTGGCACATGGTAGACAGAATTCAGTGGATGTTACTTTTTTCATGGTCATTACCAACATTAACATTTTGGATTTCATCTGCTCATGTCTGCTCTCCCATTATTCTAGGAGTTCCCTCATGGGTAGAGAGTGTTTCTTGCTCATCTTATCCCCAGCATCTGCACACAAGTGCTCTGTAAGGGTCTGATGAATCAGTGAGTGGGTGAGTCAGAACCTTACCACCTATTCTCACTTCCTAGTTACTTGAGAATGACTAATGGGAACTTAGTCGTGCTGACCTTCACAGGTGCTGAGGAAATATTTTTTTTCTTTCCTACTAAAGCAGTCAAGCTTAACCTTCACTTGTTAGACTCTCTGCCAAGAAGAAGGCACAAAACTGTAGTTCATCTAATTTATGAAGACATAGTAAAAGTAAAGGTCCCACAGAGATGCTTAGGGTATGGGACTACTACAGCTAAAGCAGTGAACAACCTAGTAGATTCTCTGCAAGTGAGTGGGATACCCAAACATCACACCAAAACACCAATGTCATGGTAGAAAAGGAAAGCAGAGTGTGTGTGGATCCTACTTTAGTCCTTTCCAGAGATGAGAATGATTTACCTTCAGGAAACAAGCTATGGCTCATGAAATGCCATTTTCAAAACACAACAAATCCAAGTTAGGTTAGGAAGTGATGTGATCTGAGGGAAGTAGTAGTAGGTGCTATGTACCCAGTAGGGGGGTAATTTAGGGGCAGAGGTTTTCAGTTCTCATGGTCCATCCCCAGAGAATGTTCAGGGTTTCAGTATTATTTTCTGTAGACATGTGTACCTTTCAAATATTAATTTATTCAATGACTTGATATTTTTGTAAAAATTATAAAAGCAACATATGCCTATTGCAAAGCATGAAGAAATATATTGTTGAACATAAAGAGGATCCTCATTCAGAAATGGCCGCTGTTGAAATTGTGGTGTGCATTCCTGAAGTGTTCTGTAAATTTATTTTATGTAACAAAATAGAAGTTAACCAGGAAGTTCCCAGACTTCACATTTTCCATACCTATGAAAGAGAATTCTTTTGGAGGGCACCCATTTCTCCTTTCACCACTTTTGTTCAGCCCTCTGTGGAGTGTCCTTCAATTTCTAGAGCAGCCCTTTGGGCATGAGGTGTTCCAAATCAGTACAAGTGAGAGGGTTGCAAGAAGTTTTGGCTTGGAGTAAGGGAAATGTTTGAAAGGAGATTCTGGAGGATGAAGCCAAGTAAAAGCTGGGATGTGTGTAGGAAGAGAATGAAAGAGAAAGGGAGCTTTAAAAATGTTAAGTGGTATGACTAATCTTTATGGTGTTTGAGAAAAATATGGAAAATATTTGAGTCATTGAAAAATTATTTTTTTTGGTTTCCAGACTGTGTTTCCTTGAGTTATAGTTATGGTTTATAACAGTTGCTGAGGGAGAACTGAGTGTCAGAGTAACAGCTCATTAATGATATAAAAGTAGGTATCAATGTGAATATAGAAATAAGCACAAATGCAAGCATAAGCATGAATATAGGATATAGAATATATATTCATATAAGTATCACTGTTAACATTAGTAAACCTTGGATACAAAGAGGTAGAAAATGGAGAGAGATTTGAAACCAAATCATATTAAAGGAGCTTTTTTCAGTAAACATAAAATGAACACGGTTCCATATCAATAAATCCTTCAGTTGAGATTTTTTTTTTCACTGAAGAATCAGACATCTACACAAACCAGCACAATTGAACAGGATTCTATTAAAACACATGGAAAAATAAGGGAGTAGAAACACAATAATTTTTTGTTAACAGGAGGTCCAAGCCTCATGGTTGAAATTGGAGAATTGTCTGGATTCATAGCAGCCCTGGGATGTTAGCACTCGGAGCTGTGTGAAATGGCACCAGAATGGCGAGGTATGAGTTGGCTACAAACTGTCTTTTCTTTTTTTATTCCAATCAACTATAAAATATACCCTTGTTTCTAATTTAAATTTCTAAGATATATAGGAGAGAGAGAAAGAGAAGCTGCCTAATCTATGAATCTGATTGTGCTGGATATTAACTATCACCTCAATTTGAGAACAGAATTTGTCACATAAAGTCATGGCACAGATAGCTGGCAGCCTAAGTATACGTCATTGCCCTGGGCTGAGGGGATAAGGGGAATATGGTCACAAGATACTTGTATTGCTCAGAAACCCTTGTTGCAATTGAAATTAGAAAGGAGAAAAGGGATTTACCAGCTCACATATCTTAGGAGTTCATGGATAGTCAAGGTACAGATATGGCTGAATATATGTGGTCAAATTATATCATCAGGAATATACGTTGGCTTTAATTTCCCAGTTCTGCTTTTACCTGTCTTTCCATCATTCCTTCAGGCTTTTCCCTTGTGGTGACAAAAAGAGCCACCAGAAATATTAGACTTTCAGTTTATCAGAGGAAAGATCCACATAATGAGAAGAGATTGCTTCTTTTCCTTTAACTATAGCAGAATATCAATGCTTAACTCTGACTCACCCAGTTTGATAGGTTATACACACACCTCAAAGTCAATCAACATGGCTTGAAGAATGAGGTAATCATATTAGTCAAGTTGGGATTCTAGACATGGGTTAGCTTCACCTAAGCCAGGTGGGTTCAAAGTCAGGGAGATGCAGTTAATGAATACTGGACAAGGATAATCAGAAAGGAAGCAGGTGCACTCAAACTGGACAGGTGCAGTATGATCATGGACTATTGACAAAGGTGTGGACAGTACTTAGTAAAAGTAACAACAATGGTGTAATGTCTCAGAGTCATCACAGATAGCCATTACTCCTTTTAAGTCCAAAGAGGCAAGGAAGAAGCAGTTCCAGAACCCACAGAAAGCTGTAAAAATAGGGTTGCCTTTAATAGAGGGACACAGCCAATCCATGATGATCTAACAAGACAGAAAACATTGGAACAAATATTCTGAACTCAGTCTCCTTATATTTCTTCTAGGTACTTTGGTTGCCTCCCAACCTGACTGCAAACCAGAGGGCAAGGATGCTGATTGTTGTTTGCTTTTATTTACTTTTTGTATAAAGTTAAACAAGATAATCTCCCAGAGATAAACAAGATAATCTCCCAGAGATAAACAACCCTAAGAGTTTGATATACAAAGCTTCAAACTTCTCTGTTTCTATAAAGTACACATCTACAAATACACACTCATGTACGTACCCACATTTGTATGTGTAAATAAACACATGCACATACAGTACATATGAAAAATCATATATACGAACACGTGTATGTGTGTGTCTTACAAAGAAGGTTATGTCATATGTATTGTTTGCTAGATTGGTATTGTTATACAATTTGGATATCTTTCCAAGTCCATATATTTATATTTCTGTAATTATTATACATATAAAAATTTTATAACTTCATCATAATTTATTTTGCCATTTTCTTGTTGAGAAAGCTTTTGTTTTTTTCTGTGTTTCTGCTGTTAATACACATTGCAACAATATAGTCCCTTGCACATATCTTTATGAACTCCTGGGGCCATGGAGTTGTGGTTACAGAGATTTTTACGGCATTCTCTTTCTTAATTATCCTCCAGTATTCAATTTTGTACATTTAAAAGTGAAAGGTAGTGTGCTCCCTACTTCTTTGAAAAATCTAAATGTTACCCCTCTGAATTAGTTTCCTAGGGTTGCCTTCACAAATTACCACAGACTTCATGGCTTCAACAAATTCTTCACAGTTCTGAAGGCCAGAAGTCTGAAATCAAAATCTGAGCAGGGTTGGCTCCTTCCAGAGGAAGGTTCTAAAGGAGAGTCTGTTCCATGCCTAGCTTCTAGTGGCTGTGGACGATCCTTGGCATTTCTTGGCTTGGAGCTGCGTTGCTCCAATCTCTGCACCAATTTCATGTGGCTTTTTCCTCTGCATCTCTGTGTCTTCTCTTTTTCTAATTTTGTAAGGACACCTATCATTGGATTCAGTGTGGGCCCTAAATCCAGGATGAGCTCAACTCGAGATTCTTAATTATATGTGCAGAGAACCTATTCCCAAATAAGGTCACATTCATAGGGGGCAGGGCTTAAAATTTGGACACATCTTTTGAGAACACAGTTCAACTTACTATACAATCACCTCTCTTTATTATTGCTGCTGTTGGTTTATTTTGTCTTTCTTTACAATTATTAAGTGTCAGATTCTTTTCATGTTGTTTTTTGTACATTTATGTTATTCTTATGTGAATTGCCTGGGTGTTTTTGTGTATGAATGTATTGGTTTTCTTTTATTGTGGTAAGAATATTTAAAATGGGATCTACTCTCTTAACAAATTTTTAAATGTCATATTATTGTTGACTACAGGTGAAGTGTTTCAGCAGATTTCTAGAGCTTACACATGTTGCTTAACTGAAGCTTTATACCCCATTGATTAGCAGCCCACCATTTCCCACTCCCCCGTGCCCTGGCAACTACCATTGCATTCTTTGGTTCTATGAATTTGACTATTTTAGACACCTCATAAAAACACAATCATGCAGTATTTGTCTTTCCATGATGGGTTTGCTCCTTTGTGCTTTTTCAATTATTATTTCTTGTTATTAATTAGTAGAGGGTTTAAAACATAAATAGTAGATCTATATTGTAAATTTCATTCAAAGCATTTTCTATCCTTTAGATCTTTTTGAAACATATAGTCTTATGTCACACAAAATTTCTATTTTTTGGATAATCAAACCTGTCAATTTTCTTGATAAATTTTGGAGTTCACTTCATGCTTTAAAAACCTCAAGTTTATTAGAATACTCTCCTGTTGCTCACATAATGTTTTTTAGCTTTTAGATTAAACCTTTAGAACACTAATTTATTTGGAATTTAATTTTTGTGTATGCTGTGTAGATAAGAGTTGACATTTTTTTCAGTAGGGACAACATTTTGTCCCCCAAATTATTTATTATTATATTATTTTCTCACTGTTTTGAAACATTTCATTATAGATTGCTCTGTTTCTGGATTATTGAATTAGTTCCTGAGATTCATTTATCTATATCTGTGTACACTCATTTAATATTATTTTCTGTATAGTATATAATACATTCTAGTGGCATAAGTGCACCTTCATTGGTCATATTTTTCAATATTTTCTTGGCCTCAGGTGCCTGAGTTGCTCAGTTGGTTAAGTGTCTGCCTTCAGCTCAAGTCATGATCTCAGTGTCCTGGAATCAAGCCCCGCATGGGGCTCCCTGCCCAACGGGGAGCCTTCTTCTCCTCTCCCCCTCCCCTCCCCCACACTCGTTCTCTCTCTCTCTCTCGCTCTGCTCTCTCTCAAATAAATAAATAAAAATCTTAAAGAATATATATTTTCTTGACCTCTCTCTTATACTTACTCTTCTGACTGACATTTGAAATTTCTTACAAAATCATCAAAAGATGGAATTCTGATTTAAATTGAGTTAAATACACATATTTTATTTTAATGGAGAGATATCATCCCATCCCAGAGGATAGTATAATTCCCCAAATCTTCAAATCTTATTTAAAATTTTTAGTAACATTTTATAGATTTCTTAACATTGGTCTTACATAGATTTATTTAAATGTATATCTTCATATTTTATAATTTTTGCTTAGATTTTAGTTTGTTTTGTATTTTAGCTTTTGGATTTGGTTTGTTTCCCGATATATGTTCTGATTTGCCATCATAAACATAAATAAAATAATGTGAATTTGTTTTCCTTCTATCCAGTCATGATTGAATTTTTTAAATTTTTGGTTAAAAAATAGGGTAATAACAATAATTATGATGAGTATAATAATAATGGCTAATATGGTTAATAGCCTTATTATTAATTAATAACTGATTAAGTATCAGACATTTTGCTAATCACTTTCCAAGGTTATTAGATTGAATCCTCATAGTACTCCTAAGTGAGGGAAATCAGGTCTTCCCAGATGACAACTTGAAACGTACAAGGGTTAAGGAATTACCCAAATCTTCAAGGTAATAACTGTCTGTCCCAGAATCAGAACTAGAGTCTGCTTCTGACTTCTGAGCTCATATGGCTAAACACAAGGTTATAATGCTGTCTCTTTAACTAGAAACTCGAAGCCAATGCTGAATAACACTGGTGTAGTGGTGATAGCTAGCATTCCTATTTGATCTTGAAATTTAGTGGAAAGTAGTAATACACTTATGATGACATTTGTTGTTGTCAAACTGATATTCTTTCTCAATTTTTTTTTTTAGCTGTGCAACTCAATTTGTTGTTTTAAATTTCCATTCAAAAAATTCATTCTCTTAGTGGACAGTTCTATGAGTTTTGACAAATACATAGAGTCACGTAACATATGCCATCACAATCAATTATACACAACAGTTCCATCATGCCAAAAAATTCTGTTATCCTTCTCCTTGATTCAACTTCTCCACTCATCCTCAAACAATGGAAAGCAGGTATCTGTTCTCTGTCACTATAATTTTGATTTTCACAGAATGTTAAATGAATGGAATCATATAATAGGCAAACTTTCAAGTCTGACTTCTTTCACTTGTAATGAATTTAAATTCATCTATGTTGTTTTGTATATCAGGAGTTCATTCCTCATTATTGGTCAGTAGTATTCCATATACTACTTCATGTACCACGGAGTTGTATAACCAATAACCATATACCAATAACCATGGGTTATTCTTTCAACAGTTGAAGAACATTCCAGTTTCCAGTTTTGATGTTATGATTCTCCTATATGAAAAGAATCCAGGTAATTTAGTCAGGATTTGAAGGGTGTCATACTTTATTTATTTATTTTTTCTTTATTTATGTATTATTTGTTTCAGGGGTACAGATCTGTGATTCATCAGTCTTACACAATTCACAGTGCTCACCATAGCAGATACCCTCCCCAATGTCCATCACCCAGCCACCCATCCCTCCCACCCCCCTCCACTCCAGCAACCCTCAGTTTGTTTCCTGAGATTAAGAGTCTCTTATGTTTTGTCTCCCTCTCTGGTTTCACCTTCTTTCATTTTTCTCTCCCTTCCTCTATCATCCTCTGTCTTGTTTCTCAAATTCCTCATATCAGTGTGATCATATGATAATAATCTTTCTCTGATTGACTTATTTCACTTAGCATAATACCCTCTAGTTCCATCCACATCGTTGCAAGTAGCAAGATTTCAGTTTTTTTTGATGGCTGCATGATATTTCATTGTGTGTGTGTGTATACACACACACACATACACATATCACATATTCTTTATTCATCTGTTGATGAACATCTGGGCTCTTTCTATAGTTTGGCTATTGTGGACATTGCTGCTATAAACACTGGGGGGCATGTGCTCCTTCGGATCACTACATTTGTATCTTTGGGGTAAATACACAGTAGTGCAATTGCTGGGTTGTAGGATAACTCTATTTTTAACTTTTTGAGGAAACTCCATACTGTTTTCCAGAGTGGCTGCACAAGCTTGCATTCCCACCAACAGTGTAGGAGGGTCTCCCTTTCTCTGCATCCTCGCCAACATCTGTCATTTCCTGACTTATTTTTAGTCATTCTGACTGGTGTGAGGTGGTATCTCATTGAGGTTTTGATCTGGATTTCCCTGATGCCAAGTGATATTGAGCAATTTTTCATGTATCTGTTGGCCATTTGGATGTCTTCTTTGCAGAAACGTCTATTCATGTCTTCTGCCCATTTCTTGATTGGATCATTTGTTCTTTGGGTATTGAGTTTGATAAGTTCTTTATAGATTTTGGATACTAGCCTTTTATCTGATATGTCATTTGCAAATATCTTCTCCCATTCTGTTGGTTGTGTCTTGGTTTTGTTGACTGTTTCCTTTGTTGTGCAAAAGTTTTTTATCTTTATGAAGTCCCAATAGTCCATTTTTGCCCTTGCTTCCCTTGCCTTTGGCAATGTTTCTAGGAAGAAGTTGCTGCAGCTGAGGTCTAAGAGGTTGTTGCCTGTATTCTCCTCAAGGATTTTGATGGAGTCCTATCTCACATTTAGGTCTTTCATCCATTTTGAGTCTATTCTTGTGTGTGGTGTAAGGAAATGGCCCAGTTTCATTCTTCTGCATGTGGCTGTCCAATTTTCCCAACACCATTTGTTAAAGAGACTTTTTTTCATTGGACATTCTTTCCTGCTTTGTCAAAGATTAGTTGACCATAGAGTTGAGGGTCCATTTCTGGGCTCTCGATTCTGTTCCACTGATCTATGTGTCTGTTTTTGTGCCAGTACCATATTGTCTTGATGATTACAGCTTTGTAATAGAGCTTGAAGTCCGGAATTGTGATGCCACCAGCTTTGCTTTTCTTTTTCAACATTCCTCTGGCTATTCAGGGTCTTTTCTGGTTCCATACAAATTTTAGGATTATTTGTTTCATTTCTTTGAAAAAAGTTGGTGGTATTTTGACAGGGATTGCTTTAAATGTGTAGATTGCTCTAGGTAGCATAGACATTTTCACAATATTTGTTCTTCCAATCCAAGAGCATGGAACATTTTTCCATTTCTTTGTGTCTTCCTCAGTTTCTTTTGTGAGTATTCTATAGTTTTCTGAGTACAGATCTTTTACCTCTTTAGTTAGATTTACTCCTAGGTATCTTATGGTTTTGGGTGCAATTGTAAATGGTATTGACTCCTTAATTTCTCTTTCTTCTGTCTTGTTGTTGGTGTATAGGAATGCCACTGATTTCTGTGCATTGATTTTATATCCTGCCACTTTACTGAATTCCTGTATGAGTTCTAGCAGTTTTGGGGTGGAGTCTTTTGTGTTTTCCACATAAAGTATCATATCATCTGCAAACAGTGAGAGTTTGACTTCTTTGCTGATTTGGATGTCTTTTATTTCTTTTTGTTGTCTGATTGCTGTGGCTAGGACTTCTAGTACTATGTTGAATAGCAGTGGTGATAGTGGACATCCTTGCCGTGTTCCTGACCTTAGGGGAAAAGTGCTCAGTTTTTCCCCATTGAGAATGATATTCACTGTGTGTTTTTCATAGATGGTTTTATGATATTGAGGTATATACCCTCTATCCCTACACTGTGAAGAGTTTTAATCAAGAAAGGATGCTGTGCTTTGTCAAATGTTTTTTCTGCATCTATTGAGAGTATAATATAGTTCTTGTTCTTTCTTTTATTCATGTATTGTATCACATTGATTGATTTGTGGATGTTGAACCAAACTTGCAGCCCAGGGATAAATCCCACTTGATCATGGTGAATAATCCTTTTAATGTACTGTTGGATCCTATTGGCTAGTATTTTGGTGAGAATTTTTGCATCCATGTTCATCAAGTATATTGGTCGTAATTCTCCTTTTTGATGGGGTCTTTGTCTGGTTTTGGGATCAAGGTAATGGTGGCCTCATAAAATGAGTTTGGAAGTTTTCCTTCCATTTCTATTTTTTGGAATAGTTTTAGAAGAATAGGTACTAATTCTTCTTTAAATGTTTGGTAGAATTCCTCTGGGAAGCCATCTAGCCCTGGGCTCTTGTTTGTTGGGAGATTTTAAAGGCAATTTTGTTTTATTTCTATTTTATTTAATATTTTTAAAAAGAGTAACAAAATTGACACAATCATAGATTAAAACATTACAAGTACCAGGTGGTTTCCTAGAGTTTACCACCTTGCATTTTTGAAATAAACTCTACTTCCACTTGGTATATTATATCAATATTTCCCTGAATGCTATTTGTGTATTCATCATACTTTTCTTCATTTATGTTTTCAGAATGACTCTTCCATTGTTTAATTTTTTCAGTGCCATCTTTGTCACATTTTGTTATAAGGTTATGCAAGTTTAGTAAGACATCCAAAGTTCTCTATGTTCTGAAATAATTTTCTAACATGCATATTTCTAGTCTCAAAAGGTTTGATAAAATTTACCTGTAGATTCACCTTGGTTGGTAGACATTTTAGATTTAGACCTCAAAAGTCTTTATACCTTTTATATAAAAATTTATCTTTTCATGCTTTTTATCTCTGAACTTATTTTGGAGAGTCTGTTCCATGTCTAGCTTCTAATGCTGTGGGCGATCCTTGGCATTTTTGGCTTGGAGCTGCATTGCTCCAGTCTCTGCCCCAACCTCACATGGCTTTCTCCCCTGCATCTTTGTGTCTTCTCTTTTTCTAATTTTGTAAAGACACTTATCATTGGATTCAGTGTGGGCCCTAAATCCAGCTAGTTTTTAATTCACAATTTTGTATAAAATGCTCAATTCTGGAGTGTTTACCTTATAATTTAATTCTAAGCAAATCATGAAGCATAAGGAGGCTTCACAGATACTCTATTAAAAACTCTTTTCATCAAAAGGCTTAAAACCACAGAGTAATAAAAGGCAGTATATGGATCCCTATAATCTTTTTATTGTGTCATCACAGTCTGTCTCTGTAATATTTGTTTTCTAGTAGGAAAAAAAATGCATAATATTTGGATGTCTTCCTCTAAAGAACTACTTAAAAATACTCACCTTCAAAACTGCACCCAAATTGTAAATGTTGAGGAAGATTTCCACACAGAAATAAATGCCACCCCATTTTCAGTCTTTCCCTTCAGCTTTATTTCCTGGTGAACTGAATGTCCTTCAGGGAAATTTTCATTTTCTCTAACTTTGTCAAAATCAGATTGGGAGAGGAGAACAAAATAATGTGAATGGGAAAGAAACTTGCCAATACAGCAGGAAAATAAAAGTGTTCAGGGCTCAGAGTAATTCTTGGCAACATCTATTGCAACTCTGAACTTTATGGATGTGGAAATGAAGTCTGGAAGAGGTTGGACAGCTTGCATGAAGTTGCATTGTTTCAGTAAGATTCCTAAGGCCAGAGCCAAGAATTTCCTTCTTATAGAGATGAACCTGGCATAGAAAAAGGACACACAGGTTTCTCATTGGTGGGGCTGGTATTCTATTTTGATATCACACATACTAATCCAAAGACAGACATACCTGGCTTTAAATCCCATCTCTTCATGTATTAGTAGTGAAAACTTGGTAAAGATACTTAACTTCTAAGCCTGAATCTTCTCCAAAAATAAGTAGGATGTGCTCTGTTATCATGCAGGAACATTGTTCTAAGGAACACACTAGGCTGCATGTACAAAGTGTCTAGCACTGTGTCCAGCACCTAAATACTCCTCAACAAATGTTCATTTCCTTCCCTCTCTCCTTGACTGAATAGGTTCATACTGACTTTCCATGGGTCGGATTAATTATAGGAACAATGCCTGTGTGCCAGTGTTGGAATCCAAGGCACAACTGGTTGGGACAGCTGAAACTCTGGAATAATGACAATGTAATCTTGGAAAGTGGGCTGGCCAGCATGAGGGGAGCATTAGAAAGTTAGAGGATTTTATTCTCCTTCTTAACCAATTTCTAGGAAACACTTCAGTTTTCCTCCTCAGGCATGGAGCTCAAAGATAACTTTCCATTTTTCATAACTCCGAGAAAAGCCTAGGGGTACCAGTGGGAATCATCAAAAAGAATTAAATTGTTATGTTTCCCAGAGTTAGAAAAAAAATGAAAGAAAAAGTATATACAAAAGTCTATTTCATGCAATCCTGCCATAACATTATTTTCAAACAATCACTTAAGGTCTCATTAGTACGACCTGGGAATAGATTCTGGCATTGCCTGAAACTAACCCTCAGGTTAGACATCCATTGATTTTAGCTTCCATTGCTCTGTGAAACACATCTGGGTTCTTAATTAATAATTCGCTAGTTGGAGACAAATTTGCCATTGCTTGAACATGCTTGATTGAAAGCACAGACATAATGCTCATAAAATGTTGGGGAAAAAAAGTAATTGAAAGTAAGATTATAAATTACTCTTGGCTTTAGGCTTCCCTCAAGCTATGGAAAGCAAAAAGCAATTATTTATCTTTGGAGATAGAATTAGCCTTTTTTTTTTTTCCTGTTATCTAATCAAAGCTTGCTAATCTTCCCTGCCTGGTTCTCTCATTGGTTAAAGAAGTTAAAAAGAGATCCCAGTTTGCTCAGGCACTCAATCTGTTCCACATTTCTTCATTTCTTTCTTTGTAAAAATTCTTCTAAAACTGACTGTTGTTTAGCACACTAGGGCTTGAATATGTCAGGCAAAACAGTTCAATATCTATAATTAGTGACCTAATTGTCAGTCTCTGTCACAAATGAGATTTGATTTATTAACACTCCTGTTCTATTAAATGACTGATGAATAAGAAGCATCTGCATTGAGCATTTTACAAGACAAAATCCAGCCAGGTCTATAGAGGCAATTGCATTTAAACACACAGTTGACACTGCATATTTTGTGCTAAAGTTTGAGGTTTTGCTTCTGTGACATGGACATACATTTGTTTTGTGGACCTGATCCTGTTCAACCTAAGGACAGTCAAGCAGAGAGAGTGCTCTCTGCAGGTAGGCACTTTCTAAAAGGAAAGCTTATTAGTATAGTATCATTAGTATTTGTCAGAGTTTGGCAGCAAACAGAAACTACGCCAGATGGCTCAAGCAAACAGAAGGAAATTTTATAGGGTACTTCAGTGAAGAGACTATTTTTAGAAGTGAGGTCAGGGTTCAGGAAACAAAGGATGGAGAGACACCAAGAGACCAGCAAAAGGTAGAAGCTGTTAACCACCATTAGGGCTTAAGGGATAGGGAAGGAAACCTTGTATTTGGAGTCATGAAAACTAGGCCCTTAGGGAAAGAACCCTGAGTAATAGCTATCACTGTAGAAAATATAGCTACTTCCAGAGAAGTGGGACTAAGGCAGGGAGGAATTTGGAAAGAGGAAAGACATACTCTGACTTCTCTCTCCTCTTGCCTTCCAATCTCCTGCTGGTGGATTTCATTGGTTAAACCCAACAAGGAGCCAGAGGGTGATGTATTCCATGGGAGTCAATTCCCCACCCTACCACTACCAAACTGGCACATGGCAGGCTGAGGAGGGTGGAGATTGGATCTAATGGGAAAAATAATAGCTAATCAGATAATTGATCAACCAGAAACAATACAATTCCCACTGAGAGGAATGGAAAAGGGTGAGGAGGAGAAAGACTGGGTAGGGCAGGTATTCAGGTGGATTTTTATTTTTCTGATTTTTAAAAATAAGAATGCAAGGCAACCTTGAGCATATCTAAGAACATACACCCACTGCTTCAATCTTTTCCAGTCAACCCAACTCACACAGCCAATCATGACATCTACTAGGGCCTTCACTGGTCCATTCTGTTCTGGAGATCTTTCTGTGTCCCTGGGCCTTTGAACCACTCACCTTCTTATGCTGTTCCTTTTCTTTATACCATTTCAAACAGCACCCACTACTGAGTGGTACCAGGAGTTTCACCCTTTCTTTCTGACTCAAGCAAGGCTGTTTCCTCCAGATCTGCTTCTTCTAAGCTAATCTCAAATTTAATTTAGCCACTTCCATCATTAAGCAGTATAATTTAGTGGTGAGGAGAATGGACAAAAAAGTTAGATGTAGATGTTCTCTATAAATATACCTACAGTGTCTGTAGTCATCTAATCCTTCTGAGATATTTATCTATTAGGGATAATCCCTCTGTGATAAGGTTGCTGTATGGGCTAAACACGATAATTTTGAGATAATGTGTCAAATTCTTAACATGGGACCTGGCACAGAGGAAGCCCTCAATAACTAGTAGTTACTGTCACTCACCAACCTATGCATATGGTGTGCCCTTTCTGCTGGAGCCAAATATTCCTCTCTTCTCCTCAAGTCATCCTCGGAAGAGTGGGATGCAGGAGAGGGAGGGTCAACTGCATTAACTTTGGCTTGGTCAAAATGTTCTGTTACCTTTTTTTTTCTTTTTTTAATAAAGGCAGATGGAAGTATTAGAAGCACTTTGCTAGTATTTTATTATATCTTTACTTAGAAAACCAGCTTAAAGTTTAAAACAAACTCACTTTTCTTCATTCTCCATTAACCTTTGACAAATTGCAAACCCCACAGTTTCTATAGGCGTGAATGTGGCCAGTCAGGCCATTACCCAGGCCTGTTAAAATATGGTCTTACAGGCAGCTTCCTGTGTGCTCTCACCCCAGCCAGAAATTCTTTTGATAGAACTTATCATGCATTATTTATGTTTCCCTGAACCTCTAATGCAAATTTATGGAATATAATGGAAACATCCTGTACATCACAGTGTTCCCCTATCATTCTATGTCTGCCACAAGAGACTTACAAAATTACTTCTGTGGACTAATCCTATATAAACTATTACAGCTCAGCTGTAATTCCTGGGAACATTTCAATTCTTAGCTTTTCCTTCATTGTGCAGATTGTATTTCTTCTTTCACTGTCCAAAGTATTTATTGCCCATCTCATCACAGCACACGCATAAGAACATATCTCCCTTGGAGCAGGAAGAGTGTGGTGCATTACCAGTTTCCTTTCATTTAGTGAAGGCTACTGGGGGAGGGGAAAGTTCAAGAAATTTTACCTACATGCTGTATAGATCTGTAAATTCCCTTGGCACTTTAAGTGGGTTGGGGACCTTGTCATTCTAACCACTATAGCCATGTGACATGAAGGAAGAATTGGGGAAAAACTTGATTGTAAGCATATCCAACCCAACCATCTTAGAATTTTGATTTACAAGAGCATTCAACCCAGTTTAAGGTTTATCTCAATCTCTAAATTTGTAGTTGAGAAAAGGATTTAGGCAGGAGATAACCTAAGTAACACTTTATTTGTCAATTTTTTTCCAACATATTTTATCAGTTGACCACCAGTCTGGCCTACATTAAGACCAGCAAACAACATTGCTTTGTCAGAAATAAGAAGCCCTTTATACATTAAGGACAAAGGTAGGGAGTCAAAGAGACCCACGAGGAATAATTTGTTGGTTCTTCACCAAGGTAGAAGTCATTTTGTACAATCAGGCAATCTGTTACATCTACACAGAACATGTGAATTATTGATGGTCCCATTCATCATTTCATTTCTTTGTGGCAGCCAAGTAGGTCTTCCTTGTTACATGCTTTTGTTGGCTTTAAAATTAAATGCATTTCTCTGACTGAGGACACATAAGAGCAAATAGGAAGTTAATATGTTTTCTAAAGTCTACAGCAAGGCACCATATGTTGCAGGCAAAAGTCAAGAAAGGAAATCTGACAAAGAGTAGCCATTTATAGGCCCAACCGAAAAGATTCTTCATGATCAAACTCCATATGGCATGAAAGATAAAGTTCTGTGTTTTTTTTTTTATCCCTTCCACACATTTCAGGGATTCTTTATTCTCTTCACCTTTCTCTTTTTAAAAAATGTAACATTATTGTCCTCTGTTTATTTCTTCAGACTTCTCAACTATTATTGGTCCTAAGGGTAAATTGTAATGCCTAGAAAATTAGCTCGGGTGCCTTCCACCTCTTACAGGCTCATTTCTGGCCTTTGGGTAGCTTTTCTTCTGTCTATACAAACTCTCATGTTCTCCTGTTGTCCTTTGTTGGCTCATGTCTGCTTGGGGAATAACAAAAAAATAAGACTGGAGTCCATTTATTATAACAATAACTATACAACGTACATCACAATTCCTCATGGCCTTCTAATATCAGTCTTCTGATAAATACAACAAAATGTTATCATTTTGATTTTCAAACAAGGAAATTGAGGTTATTTGTTCAAAACCAGAAAAAAGATCCCCCCCCCACCTTGCTTAAAGCTACCAGCTCTTGATGGAATCTTGACCTAAAGTCATTAAGTACCAACTGGAGACATAGCAAAGACCAGGTTTTAATGTCTGTGTTGAAACTGCTGGTGGAGAGATTGGGGGAAAAGGTCACATCTGGCTTAAGAGTTCTTTTAATTTCCTCTTCTATTCAAAATTCTATCTCTAACCTAATTCACCAAGATGACGAAAACCACATTTAAAATAGGTTGGATTTTAGTCAGAATGCTTCTTCTAGACTTTTGTTTGTTTGTTTAATCTTTGAAATGACCTGTTAGTCCAGTTCACCTCAACATGTATTTTTCAGACACATATTAGATGCTGGGTCTTGTATTAACCACCAAGGACAATAAAGGTAATTAAATAATAACTTGTCCTAGAGATGTCACTGTGATGATGATAAGCAGAGTGATCAACACTTGAACTGGATTGTTAAGACTGAGGAGGACCTCACTGGTGAATTAGGAGGAGATGGTGTTTTTGAGCAGAAGGAGAATATATCAGGCAAAGGACAAGGTTTGTGCAAAGTATATGAAGCAGAAAACAGTATGACAACTTTATTGAATCAACTAATTCTGTATAGCAGGAGTATAAAGTCCAGAATAGAAATGGCTGCAGAAGTAACCAGGTTTCACATTGTGCTTGGTCTTGCCAATAGTGCGGTGACTAGATTTAGGGGACCCTTAGTGAATGGACTGAATTAGGTGGAGAGGGAGGGGGGAAGAAGAAAGTAAAACCAAAGACAACAAAACAAAAGACACTGATGTCCTGAAAGGGGAGGTTGGCAATTTACATATCTTGTTTTCATGACAGGAACATATTGCTCTTTTTTTCCTTTGTCAACTCAAACTCATCTTTTCTCAACTAATTTTATTCCAAGAGGGGCAGTTCATCTTTTGAAATTCTGTAGAACATTTTTTTAAGATTTTTTTTTATTTATTTGAGAAAGAGCAAGAGAGATCACAGAGGGAGAAGGAGAAACAGAATGGCTGCTGAGCAGAGAACCTGACGTGAGGCTCGATCCCAGGACCCTGAGATCATGACTTGAACCGAAGTCAGACGTTTACCTGACTGAGCCACCCAGGCGCCCCACATTTTAATAGTCAATGTCCAATAGCTTATCCTACATAACAAATAACTCCAAAATCTTAGGGGCTCTCAACAACAGATATTTCTCTCTCTCTTGCATATTGGCAGGTCGTCCCTGAGTCTCTGCTTCAAGTTGACCTCCGGTTTGGGTCTGCTGCACATGCCTTCGTTCTGAAGGTGCAGCTCTGATCTGAAACAGCATATTCTCATGGCAGAGGGATGAGTGAGAGACACAGGTGTCCATTCGGATGTGGCATATGCTCACATGACATTGGATATCGTATGTGACCAAACCCCACAATGGGGTGGGGATGTATAATTATTTTATGGCGAAGGTGAAAGTATCACATTTATTTTATATTTTTAATTTTTATTATTTTTTTTACTGTTGACTGATTTTATTATTTCTCACAATATTGATATATATATATTTATTTATTTTGATGTAGTATTCTATGATTCATTGTTTGCATATAAAACCCAGTGCTCCATTCAATATGTGCCCTCTTTAATACCCATCACCAGGATAACACACCCCCTCCCTCCCCTCTAGAACCCTCAGTTTGTTTCTCAGAGTCCACAGTCTCTCATGGTTCGTCTCCCCCTCCAATTTCCCTCCCTTCATTTTCCCTTCCTACTATCTTCTTCTTTTGTTTTTTTTAACATATAATGTATTATTTGTTTCAGAGGTACAAGTCTGTGATTCAACAGTCTTACGCAATTCACAGCACTCACCATAGCACATACCCTCCCCAATGTCTATCACCTAGCCACCCCATCCCTCCCACCCCCACCACTCCCACAACCCTCAGTTTCTTTCCTGAGATTAAGAGTCTCTTATGGTTTGTCTCCCTCTCCGGTTTCATCTTGTTTCATTTTTCCCTCCCTTCCCCTATGATCCTCTGTCTTGTTTCTCAAATTCCTCATATCATTGTGATCATATGATACTTGTCTTTCTCTGATTGATTTATTTCACTTAGCATAATATCCTCTAGTTCCATCCACATCATTGCAAATGGAAAGATCTCGGTTTTTTGGTTGCTTCATTATATTCCATTGTATATATATATGCCACATTTATTTTAATAGCTATCATTTACTGAGCCTTTCTACACCTGCTGTCACTATGCAGTATGCTTTACTTATTTTACACTTAACAATCTGAGAAAATGATTATTTAATATTATTTTACAAATGAAAAATCTGAACGCCTAGACAAGCCCAAGACCACACAGCTAATAACTGGGAAATTTACTAATTTGATCATTCACTCATTCACTCCCTCACTCACTCATGCATCTGCTATGTGCTATGAACTATTCTAGGCCTTAGGGATGTTGCAGTGAAAAATACAGACAGAGCCCTAGTTCTCATGGAGCTTTTACAGTAGTAGAAGAAGAGAGACCATAAATTAATAAAAAATTAAAAAGTCAAATGATTATAAGTACCATGCAGCAAATTAAAATAGGTTAATATTCTAAACAATGACTGTGACAAAGGAATTTTAGGAATCGCATTCAGGTCTCTTTCATGCCACAGTCCATGTTATTTTGAATATGAAGCAGCCAGGTCTACCTTATAACATCGTTTATGTTATATTTCAGAACTGTTATTTTTATTAATTATTATTGTTTAACATTTCTCGTCTTCATCTTTTGTTTCCCCAACTGATTGCAATCAAAATACAGAAATATCCTATTTGATTTAGATATTTGTAGTCCCCCTTATCCTCAGTTTTGCTTTCTGTGGTTTCAGTTATCCATAATCAAACACAGGCCAGAAGCAGATGCATCATCAGAAGGTCAATACCAGCTTAATGCTATCTCATGATGCCTGTGTCATTCACTTCCTTTCATCTCTGATCATGCAGACATTTTATCATCTCACATCATCACAAAAAGATAGTGAGTTCAGTACAATAAAATATTTTGATAGAGAAAGACTGCATTCACATAAATTTTATTAAACTATATTGGTATAATTTTATCAGTTATTGTTGTTAATCTCTACTGTGCCTAATTTATTTTTTTAAAATTTTATTTATTTATTTAACAGAGAGAGACACCGCGAGAGAGGGAACACAAGCAGGGCGGAGTGGGAGAGGGAGAAGCAGGGAGCCTGATGCAGGGCTCGATCCCAGGATGCTGGGATCACGACCTGAGCTGCAGGCAGACGCTTAATGACTGAGCCACACAGGCGCCCCTCTACTGTGCCTAATTTATCAATTAAATCTTACCAGAAGTCTGTATGTATAGGAAAAATCATAGTATATATAGGGTTCGATATTAATATGCAGTTTCAGACATCCACTGGGAGGTCTTGGAATGTACCCCAAGAAGATAAGGGGAGACCCCTATAATACCTTTTGTTTAATATATTGCAGTCCCCTAGTTTATTATAAGGTAATTTCTTAGGTAATCCTTAAATAAGGCCATCATTTCATGAATAATTCAGATATTAAGATAACAACATGCTTTCAACTTGCTTTCATTCACTGACAACAGTTAATGTATTAACTGTGACAATGAGGCTAAAGAGTTTTCATGATTTAGTATGTGCTTCCCTATGTATAAAATTCTGATCTTGCTTCTTTGAGGAGAGAGCATCTTTGAAAATGAGCAGATACAGAAAGTGTTCTTAATTACTTTTACAATTTTTAAACTTTTATTAAAAGATGTGAATGGGCCAATTTCTCATCTATGTAATAGAGAAATCGTGCAAACATAAGGAAGAAGTAGCTCTTCCTTTTTGCATTCTCTATTTATCTCTTTGTAAGCCTGGAAAAAAGGAAAGACTAGGCCAGCTGCAGTGTGGCATAGAGGGAAAAGATTTACTTTTCGAGTTTTAAGACATAGTTTCTGACCAAGAATTCCATTTCTTGATGTTGTCTATTTGTAGGGTGGAGGATAAATTACTTAATCTCCCTGAATCTTTGTTTATAAAATAGCACTAAAAATGGCTAGACATTCAGAGCTTAAAGGGCTGTTGAGTTAAGAGGATTTAAAATAAGAAATATATATAAAAGCTCATTAGATAATTGTAGGAATAGCAGCAGCAAGAATAGTAACAGTAACCCAAGCTAATGTAAAACTAATAACACATGTTTACATGCCAGACAGCTAAATCTTTATCAGGTATTGTAAAGATACACGTATGGTATGTTTATGAAATATGTTGAAATAACGCAAACAGGTGAATAAATGTGCAAAACCAAGATCACAGTATATACCATATGCATTCTGATATCTTAATTTTTTTTATAAATAATAAGAGTGAATATTGAAGCTTCTTAAAGCTGGTCTTAATTTTTCATAAATAAAACTTGGGGTTAGAAAAGAAATAATATATAGATTAAAAAATTCAATGTGAGGTGATTTATTTTATATTTCCTATAGTCTTGCAATTATTTGAATATATTGCCAATTCTTATTATGTGATTAACTTTTGTGTATGTTTTTAACTTTCTATTATTTTTATCTTTCTGGCTACTAGACTTAACTTCTCTCATCCTTCCTCCATAAGATAAAGAGACATGTAGACTATATATATATATATATATAATATATATTATATAATAAATGTATTATATATAATATATCGATATATAATAAATAGAAATAAACATGAATATATAATAAATATAAATATGCAATATATATTATATATAACAGTATATATATATATAATAACTAGTATCACTAGTATATATAGTAAATATATAATATACTAGTATCACTGCTGTGAGGCTCCAACACAGTACCCATCTGAAGAAAGACTGAAGACACACCTTGCCCCATTCACCACAGGAAAGAGTCGATAAGTATGGATATGGATATGTTCCTCTTTTCAGAGTTGATAAGTATGGACATGGATATGCTTTTTTCAGAGTTGATAAATATGGACATGGATATGTTCTTTTCAGAGTTGATACGTATGGACATGGATATGTTCCTCTGGGGACCATACATCACACATAAGTCGCATAAGGAAAGATTTTTTTCAAAGGCACAACTTTTCTTTTTGTCACAGCACAAGTAAAACCCTTTCCTCATGGAGGATGTGCCCACAGCCTGGATTGAGAATCACTGTCAGAGTAAGTACTGACACTGATGGAGAATGTTGTATACCCAATCAAAAGGCTTTATTCTAGATGTTGGCCAAGGGTTCTGTGATGTAGACAGTAGTGAGCTTCATGGAGGCGATAGGATTGCCACAGATGTTCGTTTACTCATTGTTTATCTAAAATTTGAATTTAAATGGGTATCGTATTTTCAGTTGTTAAATCTGGTTACCCAAGGATTAAGAAAAAGGTGACATATATTATCAAATCAGGTTTACCTTAGTATTCTTGGCTTCTCTCAGGTCCTTGTAATACATTTTGACATTATGGAATACATAAAGAAGCTATTACCTATTGGGTGCCTGGGTGGCTCAGTCGTTAAGCGTCTGCCTTCAGCTCAGGTTGTGATCCCAGAGTCCTGGGATTGAGCACCCCATCGGGCTCCCTGCTTGGCGGGAAGCCTGCTTCTCCCTCTCCCACTCCCCCTGCTTGTGTTCCTTCTCTTGCTGTGTGTGTCTCTCTCTGTCAAATAAATAAATAAAATCGTTAAAAAAAAAAGACCCTATTACCTATTACCAAGCACAGCTGAAAGGATCTGTATATGTAATTACAGAGGCTCATGTATGTCACAAGTTTCTCCCATTGCTGCACTGAGCAGTCCTCTCTTAGGTTAGTCTCGCTACATCACTATAACCCATCTTACCCCATTAAGAGCAGCAAAGACTTCCAAAGCAATGGGAGAAGTAGACCTGCAACTAAGAATTTTATCCTTCATTCAGAAATATATATTTACTCATTCCCTCAGAACACACTTAGTAAATCATATCAGACATTAATATTTCCTTATTTTCTCATTTGTATTCCTGCTGCCTGCTGGGCATATGGCAAATATGTGTTAAGTGAATGAGTGATTGAATAATGTGCCTTTAGCATATCAACTAGAAAATGGTAAATGCAGGGCGCCTGGGTGGCTCAGTTGGTTAAGCGACTGCCTTCGGCTCAGGTCATGATCCTGGAGTCCCGGGATCGTGTCCCGCATCGGGCTCCCTGCTCGGCAGGGAGCCTGCTTCTCCCTCTGACCCTCCCCCCTCTCATGTGCTCTCTGTCTCTCTCATTCTCTCTGTCTCAAATAAATAAATAAAATCTTTAAAAAAAAAAAAGAAAATGGTAAATGCAGAATATTGGAAAGCAAAGGGAACACAGATGATCACCGTAACTCTGATCAGTTGCAGTATAACTCACCATAGTTATTTTTAGCAATTAAAATTCCTGTGACCACTAAAAGTATAATTTTCTCAGAAGAGTTTACTAGTTTAGAATGGACTCAATACCAAAAAACCTGTGTGTAATGTAATATTAAATATAACATGAAGCATATCCTCAGTCTTGAATCTCAAACCATTTGGGTAAATTAACACAAGGATTGGTTTTTACAAAAATCCTACCTTCCCTTAAAAGCAAAACCCATTTCTTTGAATTTTCACCCTGTTGTGGGACCCTCTCCCAAGAAGGTGGATCGCCTATACTTGTCAAGAGCTTGCTATGTCCTACATACCAGGTCAAACCATCCTGATAGAACACTAGTCCAGGAAGGCTATGTTAATCTCACATATATGGAGCCTCTTATTTCCATAGCTGCAGTCACTCTCATCAGTGAAAAGCAAACCACTCAATTGACCAGCTATTTTTCCAGGTCATCTTCTCCATGCTAGCTGCGAGACCTTCCTCACACTACTGAAGTCCATTCTGCTCAGCAGCCAGATATGGTCAAGACACCTCATTACAGAAAATTCATCACTACTTGATTGGTCTGGGTGCCACACTAATGATTTTTATTCCCTACTCCCATTTCTACAACTAAACTTTTCATAAACTTATAAAGCTTTGATACCTCTATTATTTTTTCCTATACTACCTGTACTCTTAAATTTATTGGTCAATAAATATACAAGTGGTAGTCTTATCCTGATGCATGGACTGTCTTCATGAACAATTCCCATCATTACTAGTAGAATTTATCAACAAATTGTCCCATGATTCACATCGTATATTATAATTAAGTAACCAGATGTATTGTCTTCAAATATGATATTAATTTTTGAAAAAATAACACTACAATATAATGATAATTATCTCCCTTGATGGATAAAATCAAAGAATACTTCAAAAAGTACTTGTAAAACCTCTCTCTATGCAAAATAAAATAAAATGTATAAATCATATTCCAGAGAATTTGGGGTTCAAAATATTAAGACTATTGTAATTAAATGGTGCTTAGGAAAAGCTTACAAAATACTTTAAAATAAAGGGAACACTTGTCACTAGGTAACTTTGTTCAACGACAGTACAGCTCACCACAGTAAATGCTGTACATTTGATGCATACCCAAAAGTGTAAATTAATAAATAGCACTGGGTGTTATATGCAAACAATGAATCATGGAACACTACATCAAAAACTAATGATGTAATGTATGGTGATTAACATAACTTAATAAAAAATAAATTAAAAAATAAGCACTATACTTAACACATACGTTTGAGCTGAAAACAGATCTAGCTCTGCATGGAATTGCAAAACAAGCAATGATTTGATGTACTCCTTATGAGAGTGTCAACTGCTTTCATTTCTTGATGTACTTTAGCAACAATAACTTTACAGTTTCCAATAGCAGTGCTATGAGTATTTTTAAAGGTGGCAGATGGGTCAGGTAAAGAAACAACAATATTTTTTTGAAGTTTTCTAATTCAAATGCATGAACTTATTTACTTCAAGAAATCCATTTGTTAGAGCTGACTCAAATTTTTCCATTTTTAAAATATGATTATTTCAAACTGAAATCCATAAGCTGACTGAATTTTAACTGTTCTTTGATCCTCTTTAGCCATTGGTACTGGGCATTTCACACATAGGCATTTAATTATTTATTGAATTGATAACATGAAGGCTGTGTTCTTAGCTTCATTGCAGACTGTGATGGAACTAAGGACTTTCAATCATACCTATTTGTTTTGGTTTGCTTGGGCTATTATAACAAAATACCACAGACTGAGTAACTTGTCTCAGAGTCCTAGAGACTAAGCCTGTAATCAGGGTATCCTTGGGGTTGGTTCTTCTGATGGCTGCAAAGGAAAGGTCTGTTCCTGGTCTCTCTCCTTGGCTCACACGTGGTCACCTTCTTTCTTTCTCTTCACATCATATTCCCTATATGATTGTCTGTCTCTGATTTCCCATTTTTATAAGGACACCAGTCCTGGTAGATTAGGGCCTACCCTAACAACCTCTCAAATATTTCTGTCTTCAAATATGGTAACATCCTGAGGCACTAAGGGTTAGAATTTCAACTTATGAATTTTAGGGGGACACAACTAAATCCATAACAGCCTGACTTTTGATTTTCCCCCAAATTCTTGTCCTTTTCACAATGCAAAGTATATTCATTTTGTTCTGACATTCCCCAAAATCTTAACCCAATTTATTGTCAACTCCAAGTCCAAAATCTTATCCAAACATCATCTAATTCAGCTGTGGGTGAGACTTAGGGTATGATTCATTCTGAGGAAAAATTCCTCTATCTATAAGACTGTAAGAACAGACAAGTTATGTGCTTCCAAAATACAAGGTGGAATAGGCGTAGGACAGACTTCCCATTCCAAAAGAGAGAACTGGAAGGAAAAATGGGGTCATGGACCCTAAGCAAGTCTGAAATTTGGCAGGACAAACTCCATTAGATTTTAAGCTGTGAAAATAATGTTTTTGAATGGATGCTCTGTGCTTTGGGCCCATTGGGGTGGTAGACCCACTTCCTCAGTGGCAGTTTCACCCTCTGAAACCACAGATATCTCTGCCTTCCAGAATCCAGAGAATGGCCCTGCTCCCTGGGCCTGTGCCCTCTGGGTCCACACTGGCAGTGGCAACCTTGCCAGCCTCTGCACTGTGGCTTTGCCCTCAAGGTCATTCTTCCCTCTGCACTGTGGCTTTGCCCTCAAGGTCATTCTCCTATCATTATAGCCCATATCTATCCCTTTGAATCCAGGCTGATAATGTTTCTGCTGATACAAATTTCTAAAAGTCCTAGTTGGCCTCGTGTGCTATTCATGTGAGTCCAAGCCATCAGAGAGAAAAAAAAAAAAAAGGTGTTCCACAGATATTTTCTGGGATAAATGCATCTCTATTCCTGGCTTCTCTGAGATGGTTGATAGGATCCATGAGTCACACACCAAATCTCTTTAGCAAACAGTTGTCCAGCCACACACTTGGCCCTATTTCCAGAAAACCCTATCTGGATAGGTTGAGAATCTTCCAAATCATTAAGTGCCGATTTCCCTTTGCTTCAGAATCCCTTTGCCAATCTCTCTGTGCTCCAATGTTGCACACTAGGGCTAGGTAGCAAGAAGAATCTAGGCTGTGTGTTTAACATTTTTTTAGAAATCTCTTTAGCTAAATACCCAAGTCCACCATTTATAAGCTCTACTTTCCACCAAGCACTAGAACACAATTGGGCCAAGTTGTCTGCCAGTGTTCTTTCTTATAAGCTTTCAAATTTGTGTTTAAAGTGTTTCAACATTTTCTTTCCCCTCAAGGCTCTGTGAGGTCAATGGACTATTCTATTATGAGAGTCTAAGGATATGAGTGTCAAAGGAGAACCTTCTCGGGCTGCTGTAGGGGGAGCGGAGAGAGAGTCCATTGTCAAATTCCCATACGGATTTATAGGGCATGGGGGTGCCCCATGCCTAGTGTTTGCCAGTCAGACTCAGTCTTAAGGCACAAAGGAATTGACGAGAGTGATGTTCATCTCACCCAGCTCACTTCAAGCCAGAGCAGCATAGGGATATAGTAACCACTTTTCCTTAAATAACCCCTAATTTGAGTACACAGTCAAATCAAGCAGTGATTATTTTTCATAGGGCACAGTGGATGTGCCCGTCTGTGCAAGCTGCATGGTATGGCCCAGCTTTCTCTGAATTCTTCAGCCCACCTGTCAAGCAGGCTTCTTATGGAGAAACCCACAGCAAAATCAAGTTTCTCAGTGGGTCCTTTACTTTCTGCTCAATAGAGGACTAACATCTCCTGATTTTTTGAAATTGCTGCTTTATGTGCAGTGCAGTTTCTTAAGAAGAACACCTGGGAACTGTATTCTGTGTTCTGTGTTCACGTGGGATCACACCTGGTTTTTATTCCTGTCCTCAAATCATTAGATGACATTTTTGTCTGCATTAATCAAACATGGACAGGTTATGCATTAAGCTTTCTCTAGCAGTTGGTTTAAAAATAAAATTGGTGTATTAAAACAGCTCAGCATTCTGGTCTTCAGCCCAAAGAATATTACTTTGTTGTATATTCAGAAATTTGCTTTCTAGCATACTGGAAAAATGGGGGTGCCTACATAAGTATTGAGTTAGGAGATGGGGAAGTTGAGGGCACAGCTGGCAAAGATCGACAACCTAAGTGTGCTCCCCCATCAGCCATCACAGTGAAATATCCCAACATCTGCTCTAAGCCTTCCAAAGCATCCTATATGCTAACAGGCAGGGAAAACATATTTGGAAAATGATAGAACAGGGAAGATGATAATACTTGTACTAGATACATTGATCTTGAAATAAACATACTATGTGTTACACTTACACTATAAAAACAAATAATACATATGAATCTTCTTTTTTCCATAACTAGGATATCACCAAATAACCCTTTTTTGAAATATTTTTGTTATTTTGTTTGCTTTTTACTTTACATCTATAAGTATCAGACCCCAGAAGTTTACATTTAAAAGGAATTAATTGATCTGGAGTTCGGTATAGTTTCTCTTTTGCTCTTCTTCATAATTCCTATGAATGAATTAAATATTAATTATCAGCATGTAAAACATTATCTTCTTTGAATTGGCCATATGTGGTAGGGAACTGTTTTTGCTTATAACTTTATAAAGTAGTAGGCTACACTGCAAGTACTGAATTCACCTACTATATATTTCCTGACAAGATAATATATGGCAAATATTATCTTAAGAACTGATGAAGACTCAAGATGTTTTAAGATTTTGGCTTCAGCATCTATCCCAAATGTGCAATGGAAAACTTGTGTGGGAGACAAAATGTGACAGCCTGGAATGGACCCCCTCTAATCTTCAGTGGCTTAAATAGGGAAATGATTTCATTTAATCCACTGCCAGTCAGAATGAAGGGTAAGTTATATAGCCTTCCTGTGGAGGTAATACAGAGTTTTATCAGTTAAACCCAATAATAAAGGCCTTGTACTTGCTTGCCCTTTTGCCTGGAGTGCTCCGCCCTAATGTCTGGCTCCTTCTGGGCATTCAGCCTCAACACAAATACTACTCTTTGAAAGAGATCCTGTCTGTGCATTTCTAGAAGCCTATGATGTTTGCTGCAGTATTGTTTCAGTAGCCAACCAAAACAAAAGGGGGAGAGAGAGAGGGAGAGAGAGAGAGACACCTAAAACATTCAATAATAGTTTGTTAGAAGCATTATGGCATAGCCATGTGATAACATATTATGCAATTACTATAATCATATTTTGGGAAAATACTAATAATTTACATAAAGGGTCATGATGTACTAGTCATGAGAAGAGAATATACAGAATGAATACAAATGGAATATACAGTATGATCTCAATTTTAAAAATTTGACATTATACCTGTCTATCTTTATCCATATAAAATATATTCATGAGCAAAGACAAACACTGAAAAGACACTTAACAAAATAACCATAGTTTTTTTCAGTTCTCTGTATTTTAAAGCAAATTATCTATATGTACATGTAATACCTCTTGATTGGGGGAAAAAAGGGCATGGGAGAAATATCCGTATTGAGACTTTCTTGCTGTTAAAGGATCACATACTTCGATCTTAACAATACTTTTTTTTTTTTAATCATTGCTTTTCAGTTAGCTGTTCTGTTGTCACAGAGATGCCCTTCAGTTGCTGTGGTAACAAATGAATAATAACCCACACTTGTGTAGCACTTCACAGCTCACACATTCTTTCTCATGCGGCACCTCATTTATGATCAACAAAAACTCAGAATAGGTTCCGAGGAAGGCAGACCCGCTATGCTCCCCAGTTTACAGATGAGAAATTAGAGACTCAAAGAGGGTAACTAAGTGGCGTATGGTCACACCACTAATAACTTAAAGAGCTGGTGAAAATCCAAGCTCTCCCAGATTCTTAATGCATTTCAAAGTAGGTTTCATTCATCTGTCTACTTGTCAATCTTGCTATTTGGTTATATATTTATACACATCAAATAAAAACCTTTATAAAACCCAGTATATAGTAAAGTGGAGTTGTCAGCTTTCATCAGAAGTGAGGTCCTATGGGATCATCCATTTATTTGTCATTTCTAGGTTTTCTAAATCCTGACATATTTTGCAAACCACTGTCCCCTCTTTGAGTGTCCATACTTATTATCCCTCTCACAGAGGCATAGAGAAATCTTCATCAGCCTCATATTCAAATGTTGTTCTTCTAAACCGAATCAAGGTGTATGTGTATGTTTGTGTGTGTATGTGTGTGTGCTTCTCTTTGTGCTTACAAATGACTGAAAAATGTGAACTCTCACTAGAGCTACAGCAATTGTCTAACACATCTAATGATCCATAGAAATTTGGAAACAGTGGGCAGATGAAGCTGTCTAGAGCAGGGCTGCCCAATATAGCAGCTACTTCCTGTATGTAGCTATTCAAATCTAAATTAATTTAGATAAATACAATTAAAAATTTACTCCTTCCATCACACTAGCCACATTTCAAGTACCCTCAATAGCCACATGTACCTTGTAGATATCATGTTGGATAGCTCACATGAAGAATATTAGTATGATTACAAAAAATTCTTTTTGAAAGATACCAAATTCTAACTACTAAAGGCAAGATGTTAGATTTTTTTTTTTTTTTAAGGAGGCTCCATGCCCAACATGGAGCCTAATGTGGAGCTCAATCTCATGACCATGAGATCAAGACCTGAGCTGGACCCTTAATCAACAGGCGCCCCACCAAAATGTTGGATTTAAACAAATCTGGCCAAATCCCAGTTTCTTAGTGGCTCTCTGAATTCTCAGAATCTTTATCTGTAAAAGAAGGATGGACGATACCTATCATAGAGGGTTGTCACGGGATTAAATGAGATACATCCAGTGAATGTAACCAAGATAAATTTGATTAAAGTACGAAGAAGAATGACTATCTTTTTCCATCATGTTCCTCAACTATCCTGTGTTAGTTCTCCCTCTGTATTATAATTTGGACTGGTATCTTGGCTCACATTATGCTGGCTACCAAAGAATAAAAAAACAACCAGTTTTTACAGTTAAGATTCACTTTCAGGATTTATAATTTTGGTTAAGATTTTGACCTCATACCAAAGCTCCAATTTCGCATATAATTAATTATTCTCCAGTGATGGCAACTGAGGCATAATCTTTCTTACTGGTGAAATGCACTTGAGGGAGAGTTTTGGTGTTTTGTCACTGTTTTTTCCATCTTCAAGTACCTCCAGAGACAGAGTCAGGAGAGGTGATTGTCTTAGAAGAAAAGGAACACCTATCACACATCCAGGTGTTACTATTGCCATTTTTTGTTTCTTAGCCATTATACTTCCATTACAGAAGACTTCCAAATCCAGGCTCTATTACAAGTTTTCAAAGCCACAGCAGAATTCAGTGTGTCTCTTGTGAAACCCCTACTCTTCCCCTCAGATTATGCTTTCTGTCCATTGCAAAATGCCCCTAAAAACGTTTGTCTTAACATTATATAGTTGAGAAGCAAGATGTCAATGTCTACAGTCGCATATATATCCAAACTTCAGTGTACATATGTCAACTTCTCCCAAGAATTTTATCACATTTTCTCTGGCCCCTTGGCAGAATGAGGGTCCTAAGTTCCATAACTCCATAAAGATTCAACTAGTACCCACCAAATTATTAGCTAGTACCCACCAAATCTCAGTACCCACTACTAGTACCCACCAAATCTCAGAACCCTCCTTCCCTGCCTGGAAGTAAGTTGGAATGATATTTTTTCTTCCTCCATAACCAGATATTAAAGAGAAAAGCCATAGACTTCTCTCATAGGTAAAAGAACTCCCTACTCCTCTCACTTTTTACTTATAAGTTTAAATTTCTATATTTCTCTTATCAAGCCTGGCAGTAATTAACAGAAGCTGACAATGTCTGGATCAGTTTTACTGTCTTGGGAAGCACAGCAGAGATGTGTCTACAACCTCTGTGTTGCCCTTTGTCCTCAACTGGCAGGCCTTAGCCAAACTTCAGAGACAATGAACAACACCCCATTCAATGTCTAATAAGAGACATACTCTTATTATCTCCAAAATTGTCAGGAAATGTTTTGTTAGTAGCATCACTGGCAAAGAAATATGTGGTCTCAGAGGCATATATGGGATTACTACAATGATGTAAAATTTATATAGAATAGATGTAATTTCCCAAATATGTGGTTACATGTTCAAATAAGGAAGTGAACATTCTTCTTCTTCTGAATCCTTTTCTGTTACTTAAGACTGAATGAACTTTAAAGAAGATGAATGTCTGGAATGTAGTACCAAATATTATTGCCCTTCCAAGGATCTGACAAAGAATCTTACTGTGGAATCATACATTGGAGAGTCCCTGGTGCCCCAGCTATGTGACCTCACACAAATCTCTTACCTTCCCTTGGCTTCTGAGAAAATGGGTGACTTGAGCAAAATATGCTCTCTGACAAACTCATTCAAAGTATCGAGCATAACACATATGTAATTTGCTCAAATATAAGGGGTATTGGCAAAGAAGAGAAAAATGTCACAGAAAAATAACTTGTTTCATTGGTGTGAAGTCTAATATTTCAGCTAGCATCCCACAAAATGCAACCAGTTTTGTCCAGCCATGATAGATGGTCATTTAATAATTTCACATCAAATATGGCTATTTTCTTTGTTGTGTAAATGGAAAACTCCTATTAATATTCATGGAATTATTAATAACAGACATTTCTAGGTGAGGAACACTGCCAGATACTGCACTCTTGTAAGGCCAGTTGTTTCTTGTTGATCCTGCTAACCTATATACTTACTTCAAATAGGATTTCAATTTTTGAGTATCTGTATTACTAACATGTTCTTACTTTTCTAAAAAAGTAAGAACTCTTTGATCTAGAGTTACCATTATTTCCAGACTTCTTAAAATATGCAATAGCATTCGAAGAAAATACAGACCACATTCAGCTTCAACACAGAATGACTTATTTGGGTGACAGAAGAAGCATCCCCAGAGAAAACGGTTATTAATAATTGTAATTAATTTTGGTGTAGCAATATCCACAAAGATATGCAACAGTGAGCTCACTAATTTCTTTCCAGATAATTGTTTCTGACAAATAATTCATTTGGTTTCCTAAGATATGTAAATGAGCTAAATAAAGTGCCCTACATAGATTTCCCGACTGGTATAGAAAATTAAAAATGGCTACCCCTATCTAATCCCCATGTTTACCTCCACAAACTTTTAATCACTAATCAGTTCTCTTATACTATTTAGTTCTTATGATTCTTCCCAAAAGTTTTGTTTGTTTTAAAAAATGCCTTAACTGGGAAAAAAAAAGCCTTAAATGATCTAAAGAACTGTATAAGACACTGGCTTCTAATTTGGTGCAGGTTTTTTGTTTTTGTTTTAGTTTTTTTCATGTATATGCTTATCTGCCTTAGATTTGCTCTTCTTTTTGGATTTGGATGCAACATGGTGAGTGATGTATGGGAAATGTGTTGATGAGTACTGACAAAAGAAAGTCAAATGTTTCCTTTGCAGACGAGGGGACATTTTGTGTTTGACTTTAACCTTCTCCACTAGCTAGAGATATGCTTTTGGGTAAATCAACATGACCTCAAAAAGCCTGGTGTTACTTTCATAAAATGGAGATAATTATCCTCATTCTAACTACTTACAAAACTTCCTTGAGGATAGAACATGTTTATAGATATAAAATATTATGCAAAATATTTAAAAGTATGTTTATTTTTCTAATATTAAACCCAGAAAGGGATCATACTTCTTTAAAAAATATGTTCCTATCTCATGGCTATGATATGAAGTTGGCAGCAGGCCCTTCCATTGTTGCCTAGTGTTGGTCAAAACATGCAATGATTAATGTTTTACAGTGAATGAGGTCCAACAAATTTGCAGATTCAGGTAACATTAGGATTGGTTGGCTCAAATGTGCATTTATATGTATTGCAAAAATGCTTGTTAAGTAATTCCCTAGTCTGGATTCTTTAATATTAGACATTAGCTATGCTTTAACTCGACAAAATCATTTTCTGGATATTATTAAAATTAAAGAAATACAAAAATATATACCACGTTCATAACATCATCCTTCTATCTCAACACAAAGGTCAATTGTACTTATGTAGACTATCTATTCTGTCTTTTTGAACCTCCTTGTGATTCTCTTTGACATTATTTTCAGTGACCTACTAGAGTGTTTTGGCAAACTAAGGAGTTGGAAGACCACTATGAACTTGAAATTCAGTTTCTGCATGAAGTTAAAAATCCAGAAACTATTTTATTCTCCACTGGTAACTAGATAATAGATTTAAATATTTGACTTCATTTTTGCAAATTACTGGCATCCAAAATACTGTTCACAGTACTTCAGAGGTCCTAGCATATAGCTATCACTCACTGTAGATTGAACTCTCTCATCCTGATGTGCTAGATCTTTAGGCTATCTGTTTCTGCTTATTTGATTTGGAAATAGCTCTTTCCCTTGAATTCTTTTCCCTAACTCCTCAGTTTCTTGAGGATTATAAAGTCAATTTTTCCCCCAAAATCATCCACTCTGCTGGAAATATGGTCTATTTCAACATTCAAGGTCACAGGGTAAGGTCATTTATATATCATATTCAGTCTGAACATGGATCTTGAAAGATATACATTTTTCTTTCCCTGATAACACCTCAACCATCTCCGAAATTTCAACTCCTTTTTGTGCTCTAGTGTCATGTACTTATTTCATCTGTGAATATAAACACTATTTCTCAGCAGAAGACTAAACATTTTTAATTTTTATATAAAATTTTATTCACCCTTTCAGAAAACTATAATTGACAGTCAATGTGTGCTTGAATTTTTCTATTCTTTCATTATCTTGGACATAGAAATTGACCTTGTAGAGACATATCTGGTAATAGCATGGAAGGGTCATTCTCAATAAATTCTCAATCTCACCAGTCAAAATAATTTCCTGCTTGGGTATTGACATTTCTAATGTTATCCATTATTTTCCAAGACTATTTGAGTGATTATAGTCATTTGGACATGGATCTCATAGTTTGTTACAAGATAATTTATGAATAAGTAAATAAGATATCATATGCACTGCAAGTGTCAGATCAAGTCAAACAGTGGAATTGCAATTAATGTGAAGAGATTCACTAATGGAGAAATGCCAAATAATAACAGAAAGAAGCCAAATGAAATAAAGTCATCTCTATTATACAAATGAATACACCTTCAATAATTGTCCACCTGTCAAAAGAACAGTGCAGTAACTATCAATACATGTAGTTTTGGCTTTTATTCTATTCTATATTCTCAAACCATAAAAAGAGCCATAATTAAATACCAGTTCACGATTGATGGCAGTATTCCAGGAAAGCTACCATCATACCTTTACTTTTCAGAAGACAGGGATCTGCTTAATCTTTATGGCCAATTTTATGCTGTCTTCCTACCATGTCTTAAATTGAGTCAAGGTGATTTAACCAAACTATCTTCTGTATACCTTCATGATTCCCCAGAGACCACAGTCATTTCTTTTTTTCAGAAGCCATGCATAGACTGATTTTAAAATTATACTATAAAAATTTTAAGAATGTGCATTAAATGGAATATTATGCAGCCATCAAAAAGAATGAAATCTTACCATTTGCAACAACGTGGTTGGAACTGGAGGGTATTATGCCGAGTGAAATAAGTCAATCAGAGAAAGACATGTATCATATGATCTCATGGATATGAGGAATTCTTAATATCAGGAAACAAACTGAGGGTTGCTGGAGTGGGGGGGTGGGCGGGATGGGGTGGCTGGGTGATAGACACTGAAGAGGGTATGTGCTAGGGTGAGCGCTGTGAATTGTGTAAGATTGTTGAATCACAGACCTGTACCTCTGAAACAAATAATACATTATATGTTAACAAAAAAAAAAAAGAAGAAGATAGTAGGAAGGGAAAAATGAAGGGGGAGAGATCGGAAGGGGAGACGAACCATGAGAGACTATGGACTCTGAGAAACAAACTGAGAGTTCTAGAGGTGAGGGGAGTGGGGGGATGGGTTAGCCTGGTGATGGGTATTAAAGAGGGCACGTACTGAATGGAGTACTGGGTGTTATATGCAAACAATGAATCATGGAACACTACATCAAAAACTAATGGTGTAATGTATGGTGATTAATATAACATAATAAAATAAAAAAAAAGAATGTGTATTAAGTTTGCAATTGTCTGACAGTGATCAAAAAAATCTCCATTTATAATTGTAACTTTGCACTTAGAAATAGTAATTCCATGGCAAATTTATAGTAATGATAGATTTTATGCATGCTTGTAGATTTTATATATATATACATATATATATATATAAAATATAAAATATTTGCAGATGAAGGTGAAAGTCTCCATGTACCAGAATCAGAACACAAACATTGCATGAGACTAAAGCACACATTCAATGAGCTCTATATCCATAAGTTAGAAGAAAAGGGAGGCTAACAGTGCCCTATGTGAGCAGACAGACTGATTTAGGTTTATTGCTAGAAAGCAGAGGCTGGAGAAAGTTCATAAGATGCAGCTGAAGAAATCACTCCACTACTTGATTGTTGGCCATAGATAGCAAGCTGAAATTGTACAAAATCAGAAAAATTTAGACATCTCTACCACTGGTTCATAGTCCCCAATATCACTTTTGACCAGAGCTTTTGACCCAACATTACAGATTTTGTAAAACTAGTAGACAATTGTGGTAGCCAGTCTCCAAGAAGCTCCCCATCCCTGTCTCCTGGTACTTTTACCATTGTTTACTCCTCATGTATTGAATAGAGCTGCTTCTATAACCAATGAGATATTTTGGAAATTATAAAAAATAAAATCATTGTGCATGATTTATTAGGCTAGATTGTATGAAACATATGAATTCCATCTTGTTTTCTTACATCACTCACTCTGGGGAAGCCAGCTGCTGTGTTAGAGATTTCTCAAGCAGCCCTACTGAAAGAGCTCCTTGTTGAAAAATGGGGACCTTCTACCAAGAGCAATTCAAGTGAGCTATCATTGAAGGGGATCCTACAGTTCCAGTCAAGCCCAGAGGACTACAACACTTGCTGATACCTAAAATATAAGCTTATGGAAGACCTCAAACAAGAACCACCCAGCTAAGTTTTTCCTGTATTTTGGACCCACAGAAACTGTGAGATAATAAATGTTTATTGTTTTAAGTCTCTGCTTTGAATGATTTCATAATGAAATCTTTAGGAAAACAGACAACAGAACCAATTATTGGGCTATAAATGCACTTTAGTGAATCTCATTTTTTAGAACATACTGACAAGGATTTTATTTTATTTTATTTATTTATTTTTAAGATTTTATTTATTTATTTGACAGAGAAAGACACAGCAAGAGAGGGAACACAAGCAGGGGGAGTGGGAGAGAGAGAAGCAGGCTTCCCACTGAACAGGGAGCCCGATGCGGGGCTCGATCCCAGAACCCTGGGATCATGACCTGAGCCGAAGGCAGACGCTTAACGACTGAGCCACCCAGGCACCCCCTGACAAGGATTTTAAAATATGTATGTTTGGGAACATGAAAGAGATAAATTAAGTGAAAATACCTATTTTAAGAAAAATACTTTATTAAAGGAAGACAAATGGAAAAAATAATAGGTAGACAATAAAAATAGTTAGCTAAAAATGTTAAATATACTTATTGATTATAATTTTTTATTCAACATAAAAAACAGAACACAAAAGAGTTATGTAATGAACCAGAAAATAACATTAATTTAATAAGAGATATCAGTTATACACCTAATATGTTCCATGTCTTGTTCTATGTACTGAGAATACAACAGTGAACAGCACAAACTTCCTGGAGCTGATATGTTAGTAGAAGAAACGAGTCAATAAATAAATTACATGAGGTATAGTTAGTGACACAGAGGAAATATAATAAAGGAATGGTCAATTATATTGGAGGTTGACATTTTAGATAGGGATATCAAGGAAGTTCTCCATGAAGAGGTTGCATTTAAGTAGATATTTGAATGAAGTATGTGAATAGCTATGCAGAAAAAACAAAAAACAAGTACAAAGGCCATGAATTATGAGCAGAGTGAGTGTGCTTTAGGAACAGGAAGAAAAGAAGCTTGTATAGAGGTTGTGTAGTCAGCTAAGAGGAGAGTGGTAGAAAAGGAATTTAGACAGTTAACCAAGGGCAAATCATATAGGGTCTTATAAGCTATGGTAAGGACTTTGGATTCTATTTTATGTTTAATGTAAAGTAATTAGAAAGTTTGGGAAAGGCTGTGATTTGATTTATCTTTGACAGAATTACTCTACTTGTTTCATAGAGAGTAAACTTTGAAGTAGCAGTCAAGGAAAAAGTGGAAGGAAGGAGATTACTTAGGAAGTATTTTCAGTAGTCAAGGTAGAGAAAGTGTTGGTTTTGATGAGCATGATAGGAATGGAGGTGGTGAGAAGTGGCCAGATTTTATATATTTGTATGAGATAAGCTTAAAAGAATGTTTCCACAGACTGATGCAGAATATGAGAAAAAGAAAGGAGTCAAGAGTAATGTCAATGCGTGGCATATCAGCAACTAGATAGATACAGGAGTAACATACTGAGATGAAGAATTACTGGGTCAGGAACAAATTTGGAAACTTAAGGTCTGGGACATGTTACTCTTGAAATGCCCTAGACATCCAAATAGAGAAGTTGAATAAGCTTCTGAATGTATATGATGGCATCCACGTAGATGGCTAGAGCTTCTGCCTTAAGCTTGATAGCCATCTACAATAGACGTATTACAATAAGACATGAGATAAAATAAAGTCACATAAAGATTAAGAGTAAATAAAGAAGCAACGACATCCAAGAACGGTGCTTTGGGGCACACCACTATCTAGAGGTAAAGAACATGAGGAAAATGCTACAGAGGAAACAGCTAAAGATAAACTGTAAGTAGTAACAGCACCAAGAGAAAACAAGCAAAGAAGGTACTTTTAGGAAGAAGTGATTAATTGGGACAAATGCTCCTGAAAGGTAAAACGAGACAAGGACTGAGGATTGATTGTTAGTTATAGCAATATGGACATCAATAATGACTTTAATAAGAATGATTGGGGAATGAACCCCAAAAGGATCATGGAAAGAAAATGATATTACAAATATACACAAACACAGTAAAAAGATATGGAAGAAAGATTGTGGAAATAAAATATATATTTATAATACTTACAGAGAATGGGCAAGAAGAATGGGGTAAATCATTATTTGAATATATTAGTACTGAAATTCAAATTGACTGGGAATGCTAAGTACTAAAACAAAAATCTAAAAATAAATCCACACATAGAAAAACTATAATCAAATTGGAAAGCATCAATGATAAAGATAAAAATCTCAAAAACTACCAGGGAGAAAAGACAGATTGCCTATAAAGGAATGGTGATCAGACTGATAGCAGACTTCCTTTCCTAGAAAAATTGATGAGTATCTTCAAAATTAGAGATAAAATAAAAGTCAACCTAGAATTTTATACCCTTCTAAAATATTATGCAAGATTTAGGGCAAAATCAACATTTTCAGACACAGAGTGAAAATGTATAGAAAACTAGAGGGAAAACCTTGCTAATGAGAAATTTAAAAATATGATCAATTTAATTACTTACTATAAAATAGCTTTGTGGAGAGTCCAATATCTTATGTGTCTAGGAGAAATTGTAGTTAATGTTGTGTCTCAAAATTTTAACAACTAAATATGATAAATATAAACAATAGCTTCCAAACTAGCAGAGGAAAATATAAATGAATTGGTTAAACCTTCCTCAATTCAATAGAAAGTATAAAAAGAGGAGATAACAATAAAATACATTGTGATCAGGAAAATAAAAAAACTAGTATTATTTGACTAAATCTCAAAACATAATATTGAACAAAACAACCCAGTTTTTAAAAATGTACTCCATGACAGCATTTAAATAAAGTTTTAGAACATGAAAAACAAAATTATATGCTTTACGGATATAGATACATGTGATAAAGTTATAGAAACTACCAGAAATAAATGCCAAATGCAGGAGGATGGAGGTAAATGCCATCATGGAGGAATGCACAGAAAGCCCTCACCTCTCTTTATACATTGCTAATACTTAAAAGGGAAAGGTAGGTGAATGTTAAATAATTATACCTATCATATAATTCTTTTATATCATTTCATATAATTGACTTTTTATAATTTCAATTATTTGGAATGTTTCTTAATAAGGCAAAACATGCTATAGAAATACCACTATAAAATATATGTTTGAGAAAAAAGTACACCTAGGGGAAAAAATATGCCGTTCATTCTCTGTTAGTGTCTGCTGATTTCCTTAAGGGTTTCATTCATCAGACTTACTCTGCTTCTCTAGTTTATAGATTATTTATCCTTTAAAGCTAATGCTGACGTACATTTGGTTTCCTCCTGAAACTATATGATAGTATAAAAATGTGAAAGAGACCAAAAACACTTATCCCTTGAAGACCCTACAGTTTAGCAAGCAATACATAAGAGAAAACAGTCTGCAGTGAGATAAATGCATTTTTGGAGGAAGTACAATGTGTGATAAGGCAACTGATGTCGGTATGTAGGACAGGGGAAGGGTTTGAGAAGGAGATGATGTAGGAGCCAAGGTCTGAAAGAACAGGAGTTGGCTGGCCATGCAAAGAGGGGCTTATGTTAAGGTATGCAACTGGAACTGAGAAAATGAATCAATGAATAAAAGGCATAAAGGTGAAGGCACTCATTGAATGGAAAAAAAGAGGATCCAGAGGGAAAAAGACATTTACAGAAAAAATTGGGTAAGGATTTAATTAGTCCAAGAGAAAACGATTGGAAGAACACCATAGGAAGGAGAGACCCATTGGAGAGCATGGGCACACTGAAATGCTTAAAGTTCGAGTTGTCACCAGAATAAGTGGAATGTCCAGCAAGATGGCTTCAGAAATAGAAGAAATAGTTCCAGAACTTTTCTGATGGGCAACTACAATGGAATTGGCTTCACTACAGCCAATATCAGATGATTTTAGTTCAGAAAGGAGTCATGGTCTCTACCGATAGATAGTCTGACTCTGACACCCATGAAAAAAGTAGTCTGGATTGATTAGCATCACGGCAGATGGGTCTACCATTCAGCAGTTGTTACAATTCACACTCTTTCCCATCTTTATGTTTAAAAGCAAATCTTAGTGGAGAACAATGCATATAATACTTTGATATTTGATGCAAGTAACACTTCAGCTTTACTTAAATATACATGCTTTGGATAGATTCACAGGTCATAAGTTATTGATTCATAGATTTTAAACACTTATAAGGAACACAATGTGTGGGTGATCTATGAGGAATCATGGAGAAGTCCAGAGGCATCAGAAATCTAGAAACAATAAACATTTAACTCTCAAAAAAAAAGTTTAACCTTGATCCCAGGAAAATTTTTAGAATAAATTACTTAACATCCAGAGGGCCCTAAAATATTTAGAAAATAAAAGTGTCTTGGGACCCAGCAAGCCATTATTGAGAGAAGGATGTGGTTAGAGGCATGGTATTGTGTAGTAAGAAGACACAGAGGTGAAACCTGATTCTACCATTTACTCTCCCTGTGATATAAGATCCAGGGAGGATAAAAGTGGCAGGAGATGGAGCCAGAGAAGTGACCAGGATCTGGTCATGAAGAGCTTTGTAAACCATGAAATGGACTTGGATTTTGTTTTGAAAGAGATGCCAAGCCATTGGTTGACTTTGAGCAAAATAGTAACAACATCAGTTGTATTTTACAAGGATGAAACTGCGGAGATTGCTTTCTTGCTACATATCTTTCTGCCTTTAGTCCCCCACCCCTCCCCAAACTAGGCTCTTATTGTGTTTAAGAATTTAGTGGAGGGCTGCCTGGCTGTCTCAGTAGGTTAAGCCTCTACCTTTTGGTCAAGCCTCTGCCTTTGACTCAGGTCATGATCCCAGAGTCCTGGGATCAAGCCCCATATCAGGCTAAGGAGCCTACTTCTCCCTCTCCCTATGCCCCTCACCCTGCTTGTGTTCTCCCTCTCTCTCTCTCTCAAATAAATAAATAGAAAATCTTAAAAAAAAAGAATTTAATGGAAAAGTAAAAATAAGTTAGTCCTCTGTTAGGGTTTCAACCATAGGGTTCAGACAATAGGTTTATATGCATTTTACACGGGCACTGACAGTTAACTCTAGAGACACTGGGATTAGTGAGGGTCTTCCCTGGAACCCAGCTGTATTTATTGTCTGCATTTAATAGAGTGATCTTTCTTTTCTCTCAGACCCCTGGCTCATCTATAGACTTCATCCCTGATTTTCAGAGATTTCTACAACCAAGACCTCAATTCCTTTCAGAGAATTTTGCTGCTTATATACCATCTATCTTCGGGGATTTGCTTTCCAGTAGTGGCCCCTGTTCAGCTTGATTCAATAAGGGCAAGGATATTTTCTTCAGGCTGCATTCAAACTCACCTTTTTTTTTTTTTCTGCAGCTGTAACAACTTCCAGCTCCTTCGAGACTTTTAAGAGCAAATTGAAAATGCCCTTATTTGTCTAGGCTTAGCTGTCAGCTAATATGCTAAGAGTGTATTTTATATTGTATTTTCATCATAGCCCTTTGATTGCTTTGCATAAAAGACCCTTTATAACTGTCTCTGCCATTCCCCTCTTGGTTATAGAAGAGAGGTCTGTGCTGGTGAGAAGGACTATTTTTTTCACCTCCTCCTGTTATCACAGCCCCCCCTTTCTAGTTCTCCATTGTTGCTAACAGGCACTTGATTTAGGCAGACTTGCCAGCAGCAGTCTCTTTTAACTCCTTCACCACTGCTTCCTGCCAGCTCTCTGGATTTTAGGAAGAGCTAGCCAAGATGCATTTCCTACTTGGTTATGGAGGTGTTGTATGAATATACTGTCTTAGAGCACATAATTCTTTCACCTAGGTGAAAATTGGTATCATTAAAAACCAGTTTCACATTCAAAGACTTCCATAGGACAAACAAAATAAATACTACAACATTGTTGAAATTGCTCATTCTGTCATTGTGCAGCTCATATAGGGAGTATGTACATCCCATTACCCTTACCATTTCCTACAGGCTCCATCCACACTCAAGAGGGGGGAGTCACACAAAGGCATGAACTGCATGAGGCAAGGGTCATGGTGACCACCTTAAGAACCTGTCAGCCACATAAGTAAAAAGGAATATTAGCAATTCATTAGATTGTAGTGATGAATAACTATTGTGACATTGTTGGACTCATAGTAAGTGATCAGTAAATAGGAGCTGTCTTTTTATTAGAGGTTAAGACATTTTTACTAAAAGTATAATCAAAAGTTCAAAGTGCAATAAGAAATATACAAAGAATCACCTCTTCACTGTAAATTATAGTAATAACAATAATAATAATAATAAAACAAAGTCTTTCTTCATCACTGCCTCCTCTATAAGCAATGGCTTATTTCTTCATAATCAACCTTCTCAAAACCGTTTCTTCATCTGTCACTCAACAAACTGCAGTCTGATTTTTTTCCCTTCAGCCAGAGGTAGGAGTAAAACCTCAAATGCCAAACCCAATAGTCTCCATCCAGTTTATCATATTGAATAACTGCATATCTTTGAACATTGTTGGCTACTCTTTGTTTCACTGCCATCTTTTATTTGTTTTTTCTTTCTTTTCCATATAATTCTTTGACTTCTATTGTCTATTTTCCATCCTTCCATATTAGAATTTATGTTCCATGTGAATAAGAAGCTTGTCTGTCACATGAAAAAGTGCTCAATAT
>NC_138370.1:164758462-164788960 GCF_054177405.1 Leptonychotes weddellii | reverse complement strand
ACTCTGAAAAACAAACAGGGTTCTAGAGGGGAGGGGGGTGGGAGGATGGGTTAGCCTGGTGGTGGGTATTGAGGAGGGCACATTCTGCATGGAGCACTGGGTGTTATGCACAAACAATGAATCATGGAACACTTCATCTAAAACTAATGATGTAATGTATGGGGATTAACATAAGAATAAAAAAAATAAATAAAAAAAAAAGAAGCTTGTCTGTTTTATATACTGCTGTGTTTGCAGAGTTAGAGCAAAGCCTCCCATATTGTAAGCATCTAATAATTGATTTTTGAATGAATGAGTGAGTGAAAGAAAAAATAGCTCCTTCACAAAACTACTAGTAAGTCTAGTGGGTGAGGGTGAATAACACCCACCATCATGATTCATCAGAGCCATTCATTCATCCACACATGGATAAAATCCTTCTTGCTACAACATGATAGAATTTACAAACAGTCTAAATTTTTTTTTTCAGTATAAACTCTTTTGTCAATAAATGATATGGATAGGACTCACTCATTTTCACTGAGCTCATCAATTAAGATTCTGTCTACAGAAGGAAGGAAAAAAAGAGAAAGTCTTTGTTAATGTTTGAATTTTTCAGCTACAAAATGTGCTAAATACAGAAATTTACTATGTTTAAGGTAATATCACACAACATTCACAATATGGTGGGTTCTTTTCTCCCCACACTTTTTTGTCATTAATCAGCTAGTATGAATGTGTAATACCATTTATCTTCAAACTTTCATTGAAGAAGAGTTAAATTACTGGCAGATCTGCATATGTCTTGAAAATTTATCCTTAGTCTCCAGGATTAACTTAGGTTAATTTATTTCAAAACAAGCATCCTTAGTTGGTGTAACAGAGGCATTTTTTGATCAATAAATATCAGTTTGCTCCCTCACATTTCTTAACCTTCTTTTCTGTTTTTTTGGAGTCATGTGACTAATTCTAGCCAAAGAGCCAAAGATATGTGAGTAAAATCAACAAACATCACTTCAAGGATGAGGCATTTGAGAACTGGTATACCAGCTCCATGCTCTCCCTTCCAATCCATTCCAGCACAAAGCTTTCATTTTCAGATGGTGTGGCTACAATTATTACACAGCTTCTTCCAGCCTTAGTCACTGAGTGATTATGTCTAGTAGATTCCACTTCACACCTCAACTCCTACCCCAGAAAATGGCCCACTTTAGACACATAACATAGCAAAGAATATACTTTTTGTTGCTGCCAGAACATAAAGATTCATGGACTTATTTGTTCCTATAGCATAACCTACCTTGACTAATATAAATACTCATGAAAAATAAAACTTTGGAAGATATTTTTTCTCTCTTTGTGGGTAGAAAAACTCTGAATATTTCAATTTGAATATTTCAATTCAAAATAATAAAGAGATCTATTGCCAGCAAGCAAGCTTCAAAAACATGACTGAAATATTTTTCTTACACTTAACGTTTACATTTTTGTTAAATTTTTAAAATGAAACCCCTGAAAGTATAAATGTAAAGGAATCCTTGTTGGTTGAATGTAGAATTAAAAAGGAATGCAGTGAATAGTTGAATGAACACAGTTTTCAACTACAAACATAGTACAGGTCTAGAAACACATGCTCATAGCAAAAAATGGGATAACACAATCCTTTGTATTCTCTGTAGCCTGAATTCTCTGATTCCATGAGCATAAAAAGACTTCATACCCAATGCCTTTTGCTAAGTTATTGCTATATTGCCAATAGGAAAAAATAAGTAAATAAATAACCACCATACCCAAAAAAGGTAGCTATGTGATAAATATGTTAATTAACTTGATTGTGGCAGTCATTTCACACTGTATATGTGTGTGTGTATATATATATATACATACATGTTGTATACTCTAAATATATATAACTTATATTTGTCACTTATACCTCAATAAAGCTGGGGTTGGGGGAAGAAAAAGAAATAACCAGGTTCTTGATTAGGGTAGGATTTCAGAATCTTGAAACTATAAAGTGCATCCAGGACCTAAAGGAGGAAGATGCTTCACAGATATCTCTCTTGAGATTCTGGTAAAGGTCAAATACAAAGACAAGCAACCAACAATTTTGGTATGGTTGTTTTAATTGGGGTTGATTGGCAACTGGAAATAATCTGATGGAGAATGCACATACTTGAACACAGAAGATCTTATTTTGAAGTTCAGCTTTGTCACTAATTTTTTGTGATGGCCTGGGAAAGTTATGTAAATGCTTTAAGAGAAACAGATGGAAAAGAGTCCTCACAGGTTTGAAGTCAGGCACTGACTGCTTTGTACCATGTAGTGATCTGGGCATTGGGGATGAGGTATCAAACCAGACAAACCAGGTCCCTCAGGGAGATTAAATGTAAATGAAATCCATTTGCATAATGTGAAATATTATTGAGCAAATGCTTTGTGCCTCGCACTGTGGTAGGAACTAGGGATTTATGCTTCTTGTTCTTAGTCCAACATGGTCAAACATCTGTAAATGTACAGAATAATGTAATCAGATAACTGTGCTAAAAAGGTTATCATAAGATGCTATTGGAACACCAAAAAAAATTTAAAAGTTCTGATGTTGAAGAGATGGGGTGATCAGTGGATGAGGGGAAAGACTTCACAAACCTTTTATTTTTTTATTATTATTTTTTACAAATCTCTGAATAAAGCTATTTTTGAGGATGATGTAGAAGTTTCTCAGATCGATGTCAACTTCTGGTTAGCAAGTTTGAGTTTAAGGAGAGAGGAAGATCTTTCAGGACAAGGGAATATTATGTGAAAATATAAGAGATTTGTATTTGGAGAATTTCATGTAATTAGGTTTTTATTATTTTTTTATGGAGTATGAAGTATAGGGTGGGTGGATTATTTCTTGGAATTCAGCCATTCATTTGTCAGGGTTTCAAAATGTCCTTAAAACAGCTCACCTAAAAATGTTAGCACAGGAAGGAAGAAGTGTCTTTTCTTTCACATTCTTATTTAAAATTCAATTTGAAAGTTGGTTTTCTAGGTTATATTTAGACATTTTAGTGTAATGAAGAGAGAAGCCTTATCATCTCAGAACATCGGCATGCACCTTGGGTTTGTACTTTTTAAAGTAATTACAGGGAAATGTGTGTATTTATAGTTGACTTTGACTTTCTTACAATTATTTAATAAGGCAGGCTCGCAATACTGCTCTCATGATCTAAGAGCCTGTAATCTCTCTGGGGTCTAATTATCTCCCGATAACCTTGCCCCTTGACGACATCTGTATTGCTATTATAAAACATGTTTATTTTGGGAAAGAACATATATTTTGTGGTGTAATAGCATTAAACTGTCAGACCTGAGTGTTAGCAATTTGCCCAAAGAGCTTTCAGAAAAGATCAGCTCAGGCATTATACATGGCTTATCAGACAATCTAAGAGGATCAGAAGTCATTTTTAACAACTACATTTTTTTTTCTTGGAAAAGGAAGCCTTGCTGCACTGAAACCTGGCTGCAATATCCACGATTAGGGCTATCTACGTTTATACTGAAGGATGCAACCAATTAAGATGATACACAAAAGAAACAGAACTGGCATGAAAAGGGAATAGAGACCATATCCAAAGCAATGTTGCTGAAATTTAAGAGTATAGTTGTAGAATCAGAAATATCTTGAATCAAGTCCCAGCTCTGTGCTTATGACCTGTGTAAGTTTATGAAACATATTATTTAATTTCTTTCAGCTTCAGTTTTCTCGCTTGTAAAATTGGGTAACAATGAATGAGGGTAGATGATAACATTATTCAACTCACATTATTACATAAAAAATTAAAATAGATGTTAGTTAAATGTTTATCAGAATTATAAGAACATAATCTCTTAAGGTTATGAATTTTATTGTAACTATTATTATTATTCATTCATTATTCAAAAATATGCATTCTCCAGCTTCATGCTAATAACTTATTGTCATGATGTAAGTGTGCAATGGTGAGAAAAACAGACATGTTCTCTGCCATCAAAAGCTAATAATAAATATGATTGTATTTCATTATTATTCCAAAGCATTATGTCTTTGAATCTTCAATAGAAATTGTCCTCCAAGACCGGCATTTGGTGTTGAAGTGGGAGAGACTCTCGAGGACCCATATATCCCAGTACCCTATCAATGTACAGTATACCCAGAGCCTTGTTGACCATGCCTTCTTTAAAAGTAAAGAAAGAGGAGAAGAAAAATAAGTTAGCACACTGGGTACTGTATCAGTTGTTTCAAAATATGTCACACCATTACTGTTTTTTTGGAACTGCTTTGAAGTAGACATTCATCAAAATTTACCTAAGCATTTACCCATATGGTCTGGGTCCAAAACATTCAATATGGAACTACATTCTAGTAGAAAGACATAGAAAACAAACAGCAACAAAATACATCTAGTATGTCAGATGGTGATGATTCTTATAAAGCAAAATAGAGTAGGGAAGATGGAGACAGTGTATAAGGTGGGTGCTGTCTATTAAAGGATTATCAAAAAAACCCTCAGTAATCAGAGACACCCAAGAGGGAGAGAAATGCCTCAATTGAAGAAACAGAAGTTAAGAAAAATGGTTTTATTTATTTATGTACTTCTATATTTATTTATGCCCTTTCTTTGTGAATTGTTTTTAAGTAGCTTAAAAACAAATGCAAAATATAGCCAAGAGAAGATAAAAAGGGCGCAAGAAAATCCAGGCCAAGGAAAGATAATGTAGGGAAATAAAACGACAACAAAAGACTTGGGTTTATGTACAAAATTTACTCTCCAAATGCAAAATATTGTCTTTGAGCTTTCTACTAGCCAACGTAAAGAGAAACTAATCAATTGTAAAATTCAAATAAATACCTAACACAACAACCCAACTGATAATTCAGGAGCTGCTCAACTACTGCGAGTATAGAGATCACAAAGGAGGGTTTGAACAAGATGCTCCACAATATCAGTTACGGTAAATACAGCCACAAATTTCCTAGTGCCATTTATTATAATATTCCTCCAACATCAATAAAAAGCCAAATGCCAAAGTGCAGTTCCATTAATAGTATTCCACAAAAGCGAAAACAATGCAGTCCAGTGATTTCTCTCTAAAAAGACCTAGCTGAGACCCAACAAAGATTTTAGATTATCTCAGCAAATGAAATGAATTTTCTTCAGAAAACACCATTTTATTCAACTAAAGAAATTCTACCATGTGTTATTAATGCAACTATTCTATGAGGAATGTGACAATGTAATTTTATAAGGTCTGAACATAACATAGATGTTTTCCGAAAAGTCGACTTTTCGGAGGAATGTAACAATGTAATTTTATAAGGTCTGAACATAACAAAGATGTTTTCCGAAAAGTCGACTATTACACTGAGACAAAGATAAATCAATTTATAAAGGAATACACAGGGAGGGCATGGAACAAGTTTCAAACCCTGTACATCTGACTCTTACTCTTGCATCCCAATTGAATGTACTTCTCCATCTTTATTTAAAATTATGTTTAAATAGCATTTACTTTTATTTTACCACTAATAGATGCACATAGAACAAAACAATACCCAATACAATAAATAATAAATGAAATAATACATAAATTAATAACTAAATAAAAATAAATAATAAGAAATAAAATAAAAGTGATAATTCTACATCAAAATTACATGTTACAATTCAATAAGAATCTTCTTTTACCTGTTTGGTAAAATAAATTTAAATTTATTTGGGATATCCCATATCTGAGACTAGCCAATAGAAGTATGAAAGAAAAAAAGTATGAGGAGACATATGCCAAATAGGACAACTTACTCAAAAGCTGTTATGATTTAAGCACAATGCCATTGGTACAAAAAGGAGAAATAGATGAGTGGAAGAGAATGGAGTCTAAGAATAGAATGAAATATATATTTGAACTTGGTAAGGGCCAACTATTGGCATTTCTATTCATAATATGAAAATAATGGTTTACTTAATAAATGGTGATGGGATATTGTGATATACATTAATAGTAAATAGGTGATGGGGATTAAGGAGGGCACTTATTGTGATGAACACTGGGTGGTGTATGGAAGTGTTGAATCACTAAATTGTACACCTGAAACTAATATTACACTGTATGTTAACTAACTGGAATTTAAATAAAAACTTAAAACAAAACAAAGTAGAACAAAGAAAAATCCATACATTATACAATATTCAAACTAAGATGGGTTGAGGACTTTTTTAAGTAAGGGAAATGGAGTTTCCTATTGACTTCAGGTCTACTGGAAAGTCTCACTGTCTTACTATATCTGACTGAATAACGTAAGGAGCTGGCAAGAGATTCCCTCCCTCCAACAATGCCCCTCATTCTTGTTGTTCCTGAATAAATTATCTTTGTAATTCTTTAATGCAAATTCAGAGGGTTATGGTAGGAGAGATATAAACACATATATTCAATCTCCATTTGTAACTGGAATCTTCCCCTTGTGCCTCCTTCTTAGAGGGCCCATGGACATAGGTGATACTGTATTATGGATCTGGAGAATTGTAAGGGGCTTCATCTAGCACAAAGATCCCCTCCCTAGAATTCCTGGATGGTATTAGTCCATTCTCTGACTCAGCATTTCAAATAACAATTTGCTTATAACTTTTGTTAAAAGACGTGTTCCATTGTTGAGAAACCCCACTAGTCAGATATCCTTTCTTACACTCACTCCCAGAGACTTCTACTCATTGTTTCTAATTTCTCTCAAATATTTTTTTTTCTAATTCTTATTCATCCATGACACTTCCATCTTTAAACCTTTTCAGATTATATATGGTATAAAGAATGAAAGATCTTTTTTGTTTATTTTGTTTTATTTTCTAAATGGCTATGCTGTTTATTTTCTTACATTTTCTAGGAATAAATTACATTATCTCTATGGCAATAATTATACCTCCTCCATTCCAATTCTTATGTCTGGTATATTTGTCTTGTCAAATTGCCTTGGCTCATAATATGGCAAATAATGCATCAGCAATGCAAAACACAAGATTTCTTCAATTATGGGACACTACTGATTTTTAAATATCCCATGAATTTACGTAGTATTAAGTTAGGAAAAAGTTATGTTGGTAAAACTCTGACACATTGCTAAAATGTCATTTATTTCAAAGCACATCTCACTTTCATATTAGCATAGGATTAATTCTGGCCATGGCGGGCTTCATCATTATTTTATTTTTCTGGACTTGGAGGGATTGTGGCCAGTGTTTCATCATTCAGCATGACATTTGTTTTGGATTACTTTTGTGTGGTGTGTGTATTTGTATATGCTTATATATTTTTTTAAAAAATCTATCTACTACTATATTATTATAATTTTTATCTATGATCTTTTTCTTTTATTTATATTAATGATCATATAGTTTTTTTCCCTAGAATCTCTCCTTTACAAACAGGTATCAAGCTCTTTTAAAAATTATATATTGCTCTCATTTTAGGAGTATAAATTATGGCTTTATCTACTTTTATAATCCTAATGTACTTATTTTAAAATTCCTTTCAGAGTGCCCATCATCTTCAATTCTGCCATCGTCTTCAGTTCTCATCCAGAATCAGATGACAATTTCTGACTGTAGGTTTTCTTGGGTGCATAGTTATTTTGTCCGTTATTTCATTCAGTGATGGTTTTCCTTCATAAGAATCCCATTTTTTCTCAGCTTCTGGAGATAACATTAAGAAGTGCTTTTATATTTGCCTCTGAAAAGTCCCTACAGGGATTTCTGTAGGATTTTCAGGCCAGTTTTAGATTAGTTTCCAGGCTTGAAGTTGTCACACTGCACAAATGATTTGAGGTTCTACACACCCGTGTGGTTTTTCTGGGTGTTCTGATTTCTCCTCAGGATGGTTTCCATTAGTAGCTCAGGGGTAGAGGGCTTCCTACCAGGCCAGAATCCTAGGCTGGTAAGTGGAGATTTTTGGATTCTAATGAGGGAAGAAATAACATCTTCCTAGGTTTGAGGGTTATGTAAAGATTCCACATTAAATTCCATACATACATAAGAATCAATCAACACTCTAGCTTCCTTTATCGTAAACAGTGAAGAAAGTATATCCGAAGTTGGCAACTAGCCAGTACACAGTACCAGTTGTTACAACATTAAAATGTTCCTATATCTTTAGCCACTCCAATCATCCCCATCCTTTCATTCTGACACATCTTTGAGTCTCCACACTGTGCTCTAGCAAATAAACCATTCTCCAAGACTTAACTCCCAGAGGATAGGCCAGCATCCAGTTCTGTGCTGTACTAGTTGTTAAATATTTGTAATATTCTCAGTATAATCAACCACAAACCCCCACAAATATTATGATTTCTATTCTATTCCTACTTTGACTATAGATACTCTTTTTGTTTCTAGCCTCTAATCTTTCTATCTTCAAAACTCCATGATTATATCCTTTCAAATATACTTGGCATTGTGTTCATGAATTATTTGAGATATAACATCCATACTCAGCATTGCATATGAGGCTTAAAAATTCTAGTCAAGGGGCGCCTGGGTGGCTCAGTCGTTAAGCGTCTGCCTTCGGCTCAGGTCATGATCCCAGGGTCCTGGGATCGAGCCCCACATCGGGCTCCCTGCACCGTGGGGAAGCCTGCTTCTCCCTCTCCTACTCCCCCTGCTTGTGTTCCCTCTCTCGCTGTGTCTCTCTCTGTCAAATAAATAAATAAAATCTTTAAAAAAAAATTCTAGTCAAAATATAAATGCTTTCATCTTTTTTGTTCTTTAGCCAGAGATAATATCACAATTTGGGGAAGCAATCTGGATATTTTTTAAATCTCATTTTCTAAAAAACAAGGAAGTTGCATTAGTTTAGCGACTCCTGCATCACATCTCAAAGGGCTGATGTGATTCTGAAGTTTCATCAATGTCAAACCCAACTGAGATAGTTTTCATGGAAAGTCTGTTCAATTCACTTTACATTCACAATACAAATGCATGACTTCCTTATTATGTTTCCTCATTCTAGTTTAAGAATAACAGGAAGAATTAAATTAGTCCTTCACTTACATTGCTTACTTCTGCTCATTTGTGTATTTTCTTATTATTCTGTATTAATTAGGTGGTACATTAACTGTGCCATAACATAGGCAGTAATTAAGTTGAATTACTATCTTGGAGATAGGGTTCTCTCACTTTCTGTGGGAGTGGTGAAAATAACTGGCAACAAATTTTTCAATTTCCTATGACATTCCCTATAACCTCTGAGTCTCCCATGTTGTCCGAGTAATATCAAATCTTTTCACTTTGCCTTTATTTCCAGGAAAAACCTTTGTTTAGGGCACATAGTACAAGTTAATATATATTTTGGTCATAAATATATGTTTCTGTTGTTAACTTTGCTGTCGTTCTTGTGTGTGTGTGCGCGCACATGTTTATGTGTTAAGGAAGAATGGTACAAAGACACAGAATCATGTATGTTGATGATAACAACTATTTTAACCTTCCTCTATGCCATAGAATAAAATTACAGCGTTAAATAAAGTTCATTTGCCTTTTTAATAATTGGGAAAAATACACCTTTTTGAAATACGTAATACTAGAATAAACAGCAAACTAGTACTGTTCTCTCCACATCCCTCTGACGCTATGGAGTACCTTTTCTAGGGTTATGGTCATAAATGAGAAATACTAGATTTTATTGAGCATCTAATATCCTGGCATTGCCAATACACTTAATTTTATCACTTAATCCTTAGAACTACCTGAAAGGTTAGGAAATATTATGCTAATTTTACAAATGAGAAAACTGAGACTCCAAGAGGTTAATTAACTTACTTAAGGTCATAGCCTATTATTTGACTGAAATGGGATTTGAACCCCAGTTAGTAGGACTCCAAAATGTGTCCTCTTTCCATTACACACAACTGCCTATAAATTAGGTATCAAGCTTACTAATTTCTGAGCACATTCCACTTCTATGAGAAATTTTTGCCTTTATGTTGCTTTTTCTGGAAGGAATATTCTCATCTCCTTCACTATCTATTTGGTATTCTATTGATAAGAGTAAATCAAGCCCTTTGACTTTGGACATAATAACCCCATACTATTCCCATGATCCACTAATTTCAATAGGGGTGGATCAGGTTTTCCAATTTTCCACATAAATCAGTCCATCCTGGCACGTATCTCCTGCCTAAACTGATTGGAGAGCCTCTTTCTGGCAAGATTGCTATTACAACATTTTCCCCATGGCCTGTGGTTTCCAACTTATTTGACATGTTTTCTTTAATTTGATCAGAATGTCTTGGAATCTACACTGGCTCGTTATGACTGACACTATTTCTTCCATAGACTGCTTTTCTTCTGCACTTTGAAACTTGCCACCTATTTAAGAGCTCCTCACCCAAGCTCAGTGTTACTCAACTTTAGACCACTTATATGAATGTATACTATCACAAGGAGAATGATGCATCTACTCCCTTCACCAGACAACACTGGCTGTATCTGAATTCACCAGGCCTGATTTTGTAAATGCTTTGCTGCTTCAGACAAATAACAGAGTAGAAAATCACCTCTATTATTAAACCCTGTATTTTTTTTCCCATTCAACAGACATGTACTGAGTACCTACTGAGCACTGGATACTATGCTAGAATCAAGGCATACAAAGGCATGGTTCTTGTACTCACGAAACTGAGTTCTAGTGGATGAGACAAGTAAATTCATACAGAGCTATAATAAATATTATATGTCAAAAAAGCTTCCCCAACATCATTCTCCCTCAGGTTTCCTTGTACCTCTTTGCCCATTCCTTTTCAACAAGTTTCCTTTGCTGGCTCCTGTTCTTTTGTCTTTCCTGGAACTTCTGCTATGAACTTTTGATGTGTTCCCAGACAGTTTCTCTCTTCACCCTTCACATGCTCTTTGAGTGCTCATTCCCACTGCTGTCTCTTGACAGATGAATTCAAAATGACGTTTTCTTGGAGCTCATCATCCTTCCACAGATGATGTGGAATCCCCAGCAATACGTCCTCCAGCAATATGCCCAATTTTGGTGACTGGTGCCATCTTTTCTGGGTTCATCCCTCTTAGTAACTGGTGTTATCATTTATCTTGGAGGCCAACTCAGAAACTATTCTTGATGACTTCCTGTCTCTAGCCACCGATATCCAATTACTAGATCCTGCCAATTGTATTTTTTCAATCTTGAGAATCCATCCTCACTCCCTATTTTAGGGGAGTCACCATCATCTCATGATCATATCCCTGCAACAACCAAAACAGTTTACCTTCTCTGAATATTTTCCCTCTCCAATCCATAATCTATACAATTAACAGAGTAATATTTAAAACCCCAAATCAAATAGCTTCTCTGCTTCAAACCCTCCAGTATCTCCTCATCACTCTTAACCTTTATCCAAACCCCTGAACAGAGATTTGAAAAGGTTTTGAATGATCTGGCCTTAGATTACCTCTTCAGGGTTCATTCACCAGTCTCAATCTTTCTGTCCTACAAAAATGTGCAACTGCTTTTAATTCCTTTGTATTTTTTTTTCCCTTCAGGCTATAATTCATGCTATTTTTTGTGCTGAGACATTCTCTCCTCTCCTCCCATTTTACTGACCCTTTCTACTAGATAAGTCTTATTCTAGAGTTCAGTTGAATGCCTCTGGTATTCTCCAGGAAACATTGTTTGACCTCTCCATACTGTTTAAATTTCCCCCCCGGCCCCCGCCAAAAGTGCTCTGGTAGCACTCCATTCTTACAGTCTAAGGATAACACTTAAAATAGTGAATTACAATTGCCACTTCTCTCTTTTCTCCAGCAGACTTTAAACTGATATAAGACAGCAATTATGTTCTTATTCACTATTAATTTCTAGAAGATTGTTGTGAACATAGCAAGCATTCTGATAATAGATGTTGAGGAAACAAATGGATGGGCGGATGGATGGAAGGATGGATGCATAGACAGACGGATGGATGGATGGATGGTTGTGTGGATGATAGATGGATGGATGGATGATAGATGGACAGATGGATGGGTGGTGAATCTTCTTCCTGAGCAGTAGAATTGAAAAAGAGGAAGAAATATCAGAGGAGTCAACAATTAAGCTGTGCCTTAAAGAATGAGGTTTCCAGAGATAAGAAAGGGAGAGGGCTTACCATCAAGAAATTAGCAGGTGATCTGACAATGAATGAAGAGTGAAAAATTAAGAATAAAATTTCTATGCTACTGAAGTTTTTACTTCACTCTTTTAGATATGAGTGAAGTGACCAGTCTATGGATGATCTTAAATATGCCAATAAGATTAGATTTTGTCTTTATATAGTAAATGTAACATCAAGAGGTATCACCAGTATTTAATTTTAATAACATTTTTGGACATTTATCATATTCCAGGTCCTCTTCTAAGTACTTTAGATGTTAGTTCATTTTAACCTTCCAGAATCCCCATTGGCAGTATATAATAGGCAAGACACTGGGGTGAATCTGCCTCTTGACATAGACAATAAAGAGATGCATTGTCTATATGGTATTTAAAAACAATTATAAAACATACTATGATTATCACCATGAGTTGAAAATCATAAAGTCAGTGACAAATACTCTTTCCTAAAAAATATAATTTGTTATTTTAAATCCTATAATTGCTGGTTACTGTGATTTTGATTGGCTTTCATTATGTCATTTTATATGATCACTTGAAGTTTTATTTAATAGCAAACTGAAACTAATCAAACAATGCAAAATGCAAAATGCAAAATGTAATTTTTGTCTGGCATGTGCAAGTTTTAGTTCACACAGAAAATATTTTACTGATCTGAATAACATTCATAGGATTAAAATTTCGTAATCTTATTTGTTATTCAATTGCTCATAAATTCTCTTTTATCAAAAATTGTTTCAATTTTATGACAAATATATATTTATAAAATATTATATAATTAAAATTATGAATCCATTATTTTTTTGTATTATGCCATTTATTTCATTTTTTTAGTGTTTAGTTTTGCTGGCATAATTATACAAAGTTCAACAAAAGAAAATTATCACTGTGTTCCTTTCCTAGCTATTATTATATATTTTATTTTATGGCTATGAGTGAAAATAATTTTGTAGTAATATTGTCATGAAATGATTCACTCTGGTTATCTAGTATGCTGTGTCCCACTGACAAACTCTGTAACAGGTGCAAATATGATCTGTAAAAAAAAATTTACAGATCAGAAGAACTGAGTGAGAACTGGCAAGTGACAGAGTCATATTTGCATGACAAGTAGATTATTCTAGATAAGGACAGACAGGAAGCAGGGAGACCAGTTGGAAAACAGTCTTAAAAGCCTGTCCTGGTGGTCACAAGTGGAGGGTTCATTTCCTTGAAGGGGCTCAGCAACTTCTGCGTGGAAGAATGACCTACACATTGTTCCATGAATGATTCTTACTAATGTTTACACACAAGGTTTCTAGTGTACTGGTCCCTCTAGGATATTGTTGATGAAAAAAATCTCATCTCTGGGGAGAGAATTGCTTTTCAGTGATTATGAGGCCAAAGTGATAAAAATGAAATATTGTAATTTCATAGTCACAACACTGGTTTTCTAACTGCATTCCTATTCCTGATTTGATATAAATTTAATGAGGCAACTTGCAGAACATAACATGATATGCAGGAAAATATTAATAGTTCCTACTCTGACCTGTGCTACACCATTAAGGAAAAAGGCTCCATATCAAGTCAAGGATAACAGATTACACTACCTCTCTGGATGGCTGGTGGCAGAACACAAAATAACCAGTTAAGGTTCTTTCAATTCTAATAATGTTATCATCCTGCATTCATGTGGTATTCATCACTATTATTATCCAAATAGTTTCTTACTGGGTGTTTCCACAGCATCACCAGCCCCTTTCCCTACAGCTGGATAGGAGACAAGGCAAAGAGAAAAACGGGACTTAACCATTTAAGATTCAGATCACTCTGTCAATTTGGAAACTCTGCTTTACTTCTGATTCTGTTGTGTTTGTATTTCTTATCCATAAAAGAATGCATTATGCTGCCTTTTTCTTTGTTTTTTTCTATTGTTATAAATTTAGGAGGCAAAGCCTGCTAAGTTATTTTATATTTCATGAACAATGTAGATGTTTTACTTGAAATTTTAAATAACTAATGGATTGACAGGTTCGGAGAGTAAGGGAAGAAATAATCTTTAATTGACAGAGAAGATATCATCCAGACTGTTGAAGTCTAAGACTGGCTGAACATTTACCCAGAGATCATTGCTCTTTGGCATGCTTTAGGCCTCTAGGTCCATTCAACAGTAGAATTTCTGGTGAGAATAGAGAACAAAACACACATCAGGGTCAACTGCTGAGATGAGTCCGGTATGAGCTAAGACCACCAATTTATTTTAAATAAGCCAAAGTATAGATTTTCATTTGCTAGTGATTATTCTGGGTGATTGCTCTTCAACAATTAATTCCACACTACTTTAAGCATAAAGGTGTCATTTTGAGGAAAGGGTAACAGAAACAGCTCATCTCGGGATATATCAGGAGAAAATGAACATAAGTACAGGGAGAAAAAGCAATTTGATTCAGATTCCAGAGTTTGTATTTGGCGTGTCTGTGTCTGTCATCATTGGAAAACTGCCTAGGGAAGTGTTATGAACAAGTTGATCATAAGGTATGGATTTTAGTCCCGTTCTTCCGTAATTTTTTAAGTGAAAGTAAGATAAGCATAATGTTCTCTCCTTAGAAGAAGGAGAAAAAGTTGAAAAAAAAGCATCAGCTATCTACAATCATGATTTTATTAACCAAAGATGGGAGTGAATTTTGAAGGTCACAGAATTTGGCCTAGTCAGTGGAACAAAACTTAATATTGAAAATCAGATATTTTATGAAAAATCAGCTGATAGCCTTATGGAGTTTCCCTTGTACATAACTAGTTGCCTCTCTCTTGCTACTTTTAAGATTCTCTCTTTAATCTTTGACATTTTAGTTATTATGTGTTTTGGACTACTACTCAGCCATAAAAAAGAATGAGATTTTTGTCATTTGTGACATCATGGATGGACCAAAAGGGTAGTATGCCAAGTGAAATAAGTCAGACAGAGACAGACAAATACTATATGATTTCACTTATATGTAGAATAAAAAAAACAAAACAAAAAAGCAAACAAAAAAACAGAGACAGAATCATAAATACAAAGAACAATCTTATGGTTGCTAGAGATGAGGGAATTAGGGGAATGAGTGAAATAGTTAAAAGGAATTAAGAGTTACAAACTTCTGGTTACAAAATAAATAAGTCATAGGGCTGAAAAGTACAGCACAGGGAATATAGCCAATAATACTATAATAATAATGTCAAATTAGTGACAAATGGTGACTATGCTTATCATAGTGAGCATTTTCTAATGTATATAATTGTCAAATCTCTATGTTGTACACTTGAAACTAATAAACTAATATAACATATGTTAACTGTACTTCAATAAACAAAGAAAATGAGATATTTTAGGCAAAGCGTATCTGCAATGTAAACCTTCAAATAATAATGGAGCCACCCACAAGCTGAGCATTTTTAAGTTTGCGATATGTATCCAACACATTGTTGACACTTAATCCCCTGTAAATTTCAATTTAATGACTTTACCATCCCTGTGAGAGATAGCCACAGAAGCCATCTAATGCAGTGATTTTCCCTGAGTTGAAGAGAGAACAGGGCAAGGTGAATTAGAATTCCCCGAAAGGTGTTTTCAAACTAAACACCCCCAGTGTAACCCAATATTCTCCTCCTCAGGTTCTTGAGGCATGTGCACCACCAGAGGCCTGAATCAATACAGGAAAAGTGAGGGCCTAGAAAGATGAGATGATGATGACTAATGCAATTCTCCTAGCCAGCCATATATCCAGACATGTAACACACAACTCCAGAGGCTTGGATGATGCTTTTAAAAATGGACCATGGAGTCAGATATCTTGGGTTCAAATCCCAGTTCTGCCTTATGCACACTGCATGATGTTTGGCAATTTATTTAGACTCTCAGTAATTCAGTTATCTTGTCTTTTGATGAAGATAATAATAGAAATTATTCATCATAAAGTTCTTGCAAAGATCACGTGTGTATATAAATGATAGGTAGGTAGGTAGATAAGTAGAAGGATAGATAGATATTAGAGATAAAAACAAAGTCTGGCACATAATAAGTGCTGTCTAAGTATTAGCTGTCATTAATAAATTTAAATTCAGGTGGGAAGTACTAGAACCGGGAAATATATTTTGGGGGGATAGTAAGACATGGTCTTGGCACAGATGGAGAAAGGACAAAAGGAAGACTGTTTATTACAGTCAGGACAAGCCTTTCCACCACACTACATTTTGCAAAATAGAGGTGTGAGGACCATATAGTCCTTAGAAGTGTTCTGTTGGTCTCCATGGTGTTTTTAAAGAGTTCAAATTTCTTGTTCATTACAAAATTGGGAAATTTCACATATATATCCATATCATTTGACACTTCACTTTTTCCTCCTTGACTCACTCTTCACTTGACTTCCATAATAACTCACCGTCATTGTCCCTTTATCCCTTATTGGTTGTTACTTCTTGGTTCTTTGCTGGTTCCACCTCCTCCCCGGACCCCTAAAAGTGAGAGTGCCCAAGCTTAGCCTTTGGACCTCTTCTCCTGTGTACAATCATTCCTTTGTGGAAACTGCCCAGTCCCATGGCTTTAAATATCATCCATGCCCTGATGACTCTCAAATGTATGTCCCTAGTTTGGTCCTCCCAATACCATCACCCTGATACTTCAGTCTCTGATCTAATTTCCTACTTGGCAACTCCACTTAGAAGTCCAATAGGCAACTGTTCTAATCTAGGTCAGGTGGAAAGAAGATCCTGTGCAAGGATTAAAGTGAAAGCCCCAGGCAATTATGGTGACAAAAAAATGAAGTGAGGTAAGACCATGAAGTGAAGCATTTTTTTCACTGGCTATCTCAAAACAATAACTACAGAGAGACACAGAAAACTGCATAGGAGGCTTTTTCATTCCACATCTAGGGAAGGTTACAAGAAAGAAATACACCATGGTATACACAGATATCCAAGGTAGAGCAAAACCTGCTGGCTGACTCCCACGGAGAGGTAACTCTCTAACTTCTGCTCTTTGATGATCTCTCAGGGTGCTACCATCCAAGTGATTGTATATAACATGCTGTTTCTTCCAAGTCCAAAAATGGAAAGATGTTGCAACACAGGCAGGCAACAGATAAAAATAACAAAGAAGGAAGAAGGCAGTTGAAGGCATCTGAGAAAGTGCACAGGTTTGGCCTCCAATAGACCTTTTTTATCTTTATTTTTTTAATTTTATTTATTTTAGAGAGAGAGTGAGCGTGCAAGAGGGAGGAGGGGCAGAAGGAAAGGGAGAGAGAGAATCTCAAGCAGACTCCACTCTGAGCATGGATCCTGACTCTGGGCTCACTCTCATGACCCTGAGATCATGACATGAGCCAAAACCAAGAGTCTGACACAATCAACTTTGCCACCCAGGTGCCCCTAGATCATCTTTAAATTAACCTGTCCAAAACTATCTTCTTTCTTGAACTGCCCTTCCTTCAAATGCCTCCCCTGTCTCATTTACAGAGAGTTCCAGGGGCAACACCTTGGTGTCATGTTTATTTCCTTTCTTTCTGGTATACTCTATACATAATCCCACAGCCAATCCTCCTGATTCTTCCTTCAAAATATAATTAAGATCTGGATGCCTAACCTGGGACCCAAGTCCAGGTCAGGTTGGGACTGGAGCTGCATTGCTGGCTTCCCCAAATCTCCAGCTCTCACACAGCAAATCATGGAACTTTACGGCCTCCAGAATCGAGTAAGCCAACCCCTCATAATAAATTGCTTTCTGTGTATCTGTATATATTCTATTGATTCTGTTCTTATTGGAGAACCCTGATTAATACATGTTCAAAATAAATCAAGTGAATGATTTACTTTTGTTTTATTCTTTAAGAACATAGGAAATACCTTACACATATTAAAAAATGTGGAGAGCTGAATGATATTCTGAAATACAAATCTGATCTTATTTCCCCTGTGTTTAACATCTTTTAATGGCACTTCATTTCCAAAGCCTAAAAATTAACTCCTCAGTCCAGCATGTAAAACCTTACCTACCTTTCCAACATCATCTCTCCCTACTCAGATGTTCCTTTGTTCTGGACTTAGATTTCTCCAAAGTTCTCACATAAGTTGACATTTTCTTCTCTTTGCCCTTCTCGAAATGTCCTTCACTTCCCTTTATCAACCTGAGAAATTCCCATTTCAAGAGGTAACCCAAACTTTACCTCCTTCCATGAAGAAAGCTTTCTCTGGACTCCCAAGTGAACAAAACTGGATGCTGTCACCTCCATGTTTCCAGAACCACTTACATATTTCTGTTTTGTAGCTTATAACTATTAGTTTAAAAGTCCTTTCCCCCATTTTCAGTCTTCTGCTGATACAGGGTCATGGTTTGTTTCTACATTCCCAGAACATGTGCAAAATCAATCAAGTTATTTGAATCACAGGATGAAGTGAATGAAAACTAACATTCCTGCATGTACCTAAATGCTTTGTCCAAAAAAAAAAAAAAAGTACGCTATTAGAATATTAACTAAGTAATTTTCTCCTCTATGCAAAATCCTCTTAAAATCTATTGTCAGGAAAGTATCACATCTTCTAAGGGGCGGCTTAAAATGCTTCAATCCTTTAAGTGAGGGAAACTCCATAAATTGTTCTGGTTCTTGAGGTTCACTGGGATATTTTCCCAATAATGAAAATGATTTTCATTTAAAATATATTTTCCTCCTTTCCATAGTCCTGATTTCTTTTTTCTGTTATTTTGTCTCATTGACTCTGTTGTATACATCTTTTTTTTTAGTGGTAACCTCTAATTGTCTTGAGAAAGAGAACAATAAGAAGGAAATATAAGATTACTAAAGTTCCTTCAAATTCTGCCATTATATAAGGTAAAGAAATTAAAAGATTTCTTAGGCTGGAGATAATATGAATAAATTAAAAATGACAATTACAAAGAAAAAAAATCCCTCCTTAGGAAGAAGTTCTCCTAGACATATGCATTCTTTAGAGAATATATTCATATTCTATCTACTTTGAATATATTTATAACTTACTCTACCTTCCCTAACTATATAGTTGCCTGTTTTTACAAATTCCCATATCCTTTTCCCTTAACCAAGCTTCCTTCTTCCCCCAAAGTATTCACCAAGTGAGTAATACAAAAACGCATTCAGATCACACACAAAAAAGCAAAGAAACAACATATTACATACAGGATATGTTTTGTATTTTTGTAATCATGTGACCTTGGGCAGTTATTTAATCCATTTTAGCTTATTTCCTCTTATGTATGTAAATATGATTTTTATCCGACTTCCCGGGACTATAAAGACAATCATATGGGACCTGTATAGAATTATTATCCTTAAGTGTAAGATTAAATGTAAAATATGTTATTGCTTAATTGCAGTCCTATAATTAATTAACATTATCAGTTACTATCAATGGACATAACTATTTCCATTGACAGGGTGGGCATTACCTCTAAGACTTAGTCCATCTAGTGGTCCCTGGATTATTGTAGAAGTGATCATTGTAGAAGTGATATTTTGGTAATCTCCAGAATTTTATGCCCTGTCACAGATACAGACATTTACTTCTTGTCTTCTTTATGCTTTGTGCTTACCTCATCATTGCTCTGAGTCTAATTTTCTTCTTTGCCACTTCTACTCAGGCTTTCTAAGTAACTTTATACATTAATTTATGTATTCACCTTTTCACAAGCTTTATGAAGACAAGAATACTGATATGTTTGTGGCTAGAAGGAAGGTGGCATATAAAGCACTTGATAAATGTTATGTTTGTTGAATGAATAGCATAAATGGAATATTCTTTGAGCACTTATTATAAGCATTGAAGTTATACTGGTGAGAAATGTGGTAAAGCGCTTTCCTTTTCCAAAACATTTACTCTCAATTGAATTGGTGAGGAAAAAACATTTAACGTTAAATAAGTGAAAGAGATCTTTTTCAGGTAGTGAAAACAGTAGTGTGAGAGGAAGTGGCTTAAAGATGACAAGGACAAATTCAACTGGGTGGTCAGGAGGGGATGGCAAAGTGATGTGAGTTGACATCTTTATGCCAAGAAGGAAGGAGCCATGGGAAAAAGGAGCATAGCATTTTGGGCAGAGGGAATCACAGATGCAATCTTGATTGCTGGTTGACTTATGGTTACCATTTTGAATGTCATTTCAGGTCTAAACTCTCCTCAGTAGGTGAAGCATCCATAGAAATATGACCTCAACAATTCCCATGTCGGCATGGCTGGAAAGTCTTTCCACCCACATACACTGACCTTGTGGGCCACTTCTTCTGGAAGCAGCTCTGTCATTCCACAGATGACTATATGACTATACTTGTGTATATATGTGCAAATTTTATGTACTCTAGAGAATGAAAACCCAGACACTTTCTATTGATGTCTAGTGTAACCTAGTTTTTGTTACCTGGGAGATTGTCTGGGGCAGAGTTTCTCAATCTTGTCACTATTGACATTTGGGGATTTTAAGATGTTTAGTAGCTTCCCCAGACTCTACCACTAGATGCCAGTGGCACTTCCCACACACACACCCAGTGATGAATCAAACATGTCTACAGACAGCTAGCTGTATGTCCCAAGGGACAGAATTGCACCTTTGTTGAGAACCAATGTTCTAAGGGAATAAATAGCAGAGGCATCCCCTGCCTTAAAAAAAAACAAAAAACACAAAAACTTTCTCAGTAATCTGGAAGAACAATATTTGCTTATCCTATTTTGCAGAGGTGATTTTCTATCTCTCCAGTCATCAGGCATTCTCTATAGATTTGACCACTCAGTGTCTGAATTCCTCTCCCTGTGTCCAGGAGCTAATCTCTGCATATTACATCCTATCTCTGGAATTCTGTTTCTTATATCTAAAATAAAAAGGACTAGTTGATGTCCAGGAAGCTACCTATCTTTTTCTTTTTTCTTTTTATATTTATTTTAGAGAGCGAGTGTGTGTGGGGAGGGCAGAAGGAGAGAGAGAGAAACTTTAGCAGACTCTGCACTGAGTGGTAAGCCCGACTCAGGGCTCGATCTCAAGACCCTGAGATCACAACCTGAGCCAAAACCAAGAGTTGGATGCTTAACCTACTGTGCCACTCAGGTGCCCCGGAAGTCACCTATCTTAAATGTTTAATAATTTCTAGAAAACAAAATCCTACAATCTTCAGCAACATTGACAGGCTCATGATCTTCATGATGTAACTTATTGGGATTTGATGGCCTTGGGTCACTAGTAAGTGTACGGACTAAAATGTATGGTTTATCTACTTTAACTACTGGGTTCAGTCTTTCTTTTTTTCCCTAAAACTGTTTAGGAAGACTTTAACTGTTTTTGTTTTGTTCTTTTTATAGCTCTTTCAACCATTTTGTGTTTTAAGCTCAAGAATCTAGTAATACAAGGTTTAAGGCATATCTTTCATATGTTTTTCTCCCAAATGCTAAGAATAGTTTTACTGTTTCAAGTGGAGGTAAATATCAAACAGATTTTTTTTCTTCTGTTCTTATCCACTCAACAATTTAATATGCACTATTGAGTACTTAGATCCAAGGAGCTGATGGAAGGGAAAAACAGAAACATACTGGCCTGCTATTAAGGAGCTGATAATTTAATGTGTAATATACACATGGACAATGCAATGTGATAAGTGCTATGGACAAGGAAGTGCAGAGTGTTAAGGAAACAGAAAGAAGTTGCATGTAAACAAACCTACTGGAGGGTAAATTTAGTGAAGACATGCTATGACTTTCAGCACATTTATATATGTGTTTAGACTCAAACATGCTAAACATTCCCTACACAGTCTCAAACTCAAATTTCAGGGCCATGTGTGAACAGTAGTCAAATTAGAACTTGGGACAGACATGCGAGTATGCAGCTGAAACCTTTCACATGTTATGTTTGAGTGCACTTGTTCAAACACTCTTGCTGGGCATAGCATCTCCACAACATTTAGGTAAAAGTAAAAAAGCAAACAAACAAACAAAAAAAAGCTTGGCAATCACCTGAGTGTTTATTCTGGGCAGTGATGCACATCAAGGAATTTGAAAGCATGAAGCTCAATAAGATAGTTTTTCAGTTTGCCAGGGGGAAGCAAGAAGGGAGACCAAAATGAGAACAAAGAGATCTGGGTGTCAGTAAAACTGTGAAACCCTTTAAAGTGGAATTATATTTCCTAACAACATATGTATTCAATAAAGGAAAGATATTTGATTGCAATTTGTACAGCATCCATTTGAAAGTTAATTAGCCATCAGAAGAAATGAATTCAAAATTATAATACAATAGAATGTGCCATACTAAAACCTTTGAGGAGTGGAAGAGTGGTTTCATTTTGTTTCGGGATTGCAATTGGCTTCAGTGTACAACCTCACTAAGCATTATGGCAGAGAATCTTTTGTGCAAAATGAGTGTAGCACCAGGTCAGCACCAGTCAATCACTGTTCAATAGGCTTCCTTCAGATAATACAATGGGCTTCAAAATAATCCAAGAAAAACAGTGTGAGGCCATTTCAGCTGCAGGATTATCCCATTGAGTGCTTAAATTTCACTTCTCTCTACACTCATTTTCACGTTTTAATTTACATGCAGTTCATAGATTCCCCCATATAATGATTTAGCTGTTGGGTAATAATATTGCTCAAATGCTTTCATTGCATATAATATCCCCTTTGTATTTAAGAAGGTCCATCTCCTCTCTCAAGCTAGTAGTGTTTGACCAGGTAGAAGACAGCCCAGTTGAACTGAAGACCTGATAAATCCCGTCTATCAATTACTCATTCGTTCCTTCATTCAGTCCAATAGCCAGTCAACCGTATCTTCTGCAGAACTATGGCATATATTGTACCGAAACACACTTTCTGATGGATATAAATAGAAATGGGAGTTTACAATCAAAGCTGGTATTGGCAAGGATGAAATTGAGGTGGTACTCTCAAACACTGACAGTGGAAATAATTGTTTTGATTTTTGATTCCCCTACATCTCATCCATCCTAAGTAACTAGTCAATTCAATTATGGGAATCCAACTTCCCTTGTGGAGATTGGTTTGGAATAAACATGTGGTCAATCTGGCCAATGACTTTTGAAGTCTGTGAAGGCTTTCTTGCCTGTATGAAGCAGGCACTGGGCCTTTCTGTGTCCAGATGAAATATTTGAAGCTGTTATGGACATTGCCACCTGCCTGACTATGATACTAACACCAACAAAGAGAAGAGATGGAAGGAACATGGTTCCTTAATGATTTTGAGCCTTCTTGTCAAGCAACATTAAAGACTGCCCTATCTTTGGAATTTCTAATATTTTTTCTTATTATTCAAGCCACTTTGAAATGGTACTTTACTTGCAAATTGAAATATCATAATTGAAATGGTGTAATTTGGTATTCTTTCCCTGCAGAATAACTTGTCTGTGTATGAAGAATCCTAAAATGCTTGTATACTTCAGCACACTTATGTGTCATTCAGTGGATTTTTTTCTGACTAAATGATCAAAAAAGCCTATCAAATTTTAAATATAGAGGCTTGCCATTGTCTTTTATGATAGTGAAAATTTGAAACAACATAAATGGCCAAAAAATGGAAAAATAGTTAAATTAACCATATGATCCAATAGATATTCATAAAAAATTATGTATTCAGAGAATATTCATTGATACAGGAGAATATTTATGTTAAACTATCAAGCAAATATAAAAACAGTAAGTACACTGAATACAAAATGATATGTTAATACTAACACTATCAGCTAGTTTCAATAGAGTTCTGGCCACTTGCCAGGCACAGGGCTGTGACTTAAAGTGGCTCATCGAACACAATTTTCCCAGCAAAGCTATACAGTAGGTGCTCTCATCATTTTAGTGTTATAGATAAGCAAACGGGTTTTGGAGATTGTATAACTTGTCAAAGATCTTATAGGCACTAAGCAGTGAACTGGAATTCAAACCCTGAAAATTATCTTTCTGTAATATATTTAGGATATATTAATATAGGATATTAAGAATAATTAATTAATATATTAATATACCCTAAATATATATTTAGGATAAATAGGGTCTGGCTCATGTCCATCTCTGAATTCACCTGTTGTGTGACTGGATTTCCCTTATCTGTGGGTCCTTCCCTGGGACTTGGAGATATTCCTAAGTTCACCTTTCTCTTCAAAGGTGGATGGATCATCACCTTTGATCCTCAATGCCAGATCACTCCCTATCTCATTTAAATCACTTACTTTCCACAGTTCCATTGACACAAGGCTGTTGTGAATAGAGGATTTTTAATAAAATGTTGGCATAAACTGAAAATTATACACCACAGAGACATAAATTTATATTTAAACCTACACATTTCTGTTCTTCAGAGTCCCTGCCATGGGGAATTCCCCACTAGCTGCCTCTTTCCCTCTGACTGGGCATTCTGCCATGTTGTTAGGGTTCTTCTCTCTACCTCCTGTCTCCCCAGCTGTCAGATTCCAACGAAACCTGAGTTCCTATTAGTTTTCTATGCAAAGCGTCACAAGCTAGGTCCTGGGTGCATTTTTTGCATATCCCAAACTCTTTATGGTATTGTTTTATTTTTTAAGAGGAAGAGGACAGCATCTTCTAGTATCAACATTTAGGCCACCAGAACCTACAGAAGCTTAGAATCCTTATCATAATGTAATTTTACTTGATACATTTTAGGCAGAACTTTCTAAAGAAAAAAAATCTAATTTATTATTTGCACATTTTCTAGATTTCCAAAGTAAAGATTTATTTTTGAACTATAAAAAAGCTTTCTTTATTTTAATAAATAAAACCAATTCGTTTTTTATTATAATTTTTTAAATAATATTTTTACTAAAGAGAATTTAATTATTGTCCTATATCTGCACTTACCTACATAACTTAGATGAATTCATTTATCTTTTTGACCCCAGCCTCCTCCCCTATAAAAAGAGGGTCCTTCTTTATCTTTTCCATACTTTCCACTTGCTCATCCACCTTTCAGTTTTGTGCTGCTTCTCAGGAAGCCCCAGAATGAAGCTGCTTACAATCCAGAACTTCTGGAGCCATATCTTATCTCCAGAAATTTCCCAGTTGTCACACTCAAATCTCCTATTAAATATACCATAATAACAAGATTACCCTATAATTTATCATTCAAATTAAGATGCTTTTGAGAATGTAAATCAATGCTATTAATAATGGCACTTCATAAACCAAGACCATCCAGGCAACTAGAGACCTATGGTCAACCTTTATTAGGGGAAGTTCATGCTTTGGGGTTTTCCAGTTTAGGAAAACAAGGTTTTAAATGTTACCCTTTAAAATAAATATTTGAATTTTATCCAGGGTCCTCCATGACTTCAGGAGAAAGGTGGGGGGAAGAGAATATTAATGGAGATGTTGCCCACGTGTTGGATATACCATGCTGTGTTGGGTGCATCTCTTGTTCTCACAAGAACCTTCCAAAGGAGGGTTATCATCATTTCATAATTGCCTGGTTGACAAAAGAGAAATGCAGGGACAGAGGAGTTTTTCAGCATCTGTCACATAACCTTTTGGCAGCTGTTGACTCTATCCAACAAGACCAGTTGTTGAAAGGCACAATTAATCCCACCCTACTCATTTTTATCTACTGGAGTGAAATACCTGGCCTCTTTATTCTCTAAAGAGATCAGTGTCTTTGATCTAAAGTCTTCTATTCTTATTCATATTTAATATTTGTTTCAGAGGCTTCTTTTTAAATGCATATTCAACATTCAAGTGACTCAAGTACAAGTAGCACATAAAAATCTTATTTTTATATTTATACAGTAATTTTTTGTTTCTTGTATTTGACTCCTTGAAAAAGGATAATGAGGAAAGAGGAAATTTGCTTCATTCTTTCCTGGGAGTCACAATTTATAAAAAGAGTTTGTTGTTCTTGAAAAATTCTTTAAGATATCCACTAGCCATCACTACAACAGCAGGAAGTGGCTTGGATTCGTCAACGGAAATAACTTTGGTCCAAATGGAAGAACCAGAGGGACTCACAGTAGTTCACTTGTTTTCTTAAGCTTTTCCATTTTGTATTTCAATTAATTCTCCCACTGACAAAAATCTACCAAGGAAACAGAATAGTAAGGCCATTTTATTTAAACAAAAGTATCTAGGGAAAGAAAAAAAAGGTACAGATATAAAAATAAGCAGACCATATACTTAATATTTTTAAAATACAATATGCTTCAACTAGAGCAGAAAAATATCCGTAGACAGTAAAAACAACCTGATATTAAGAATCCCAGAATATTCCTCCAAACTGGAGTAAAAAGAAAAATCCCAGAATAAAAGGATATACACATAAACACTTCCATATACATGTATATACAGTCACCAAATACAGTCTGAGTGCAATTTTAGCTTAAAGAAGGATAATGTTTTTGCCTTATCCACAGACACATATGTAGACAAATCAATTATTTAATATATATTTAGTAAGTGCCTATTTGTACTATGAACTATGAGAGGTTCTAGGGATTCAAAAGTATATAAAAGCTAGTCTTGCCCTCTAAGAATTTAAATTTAAGTGAAAGATACAGATACAATAGTCCATTTCAATCCATTTCTGAATAAATATTTTGTTGTTGTTTATAGAACAGTCTTTTAAAGAGAAAGAATTTAACCCTGTCTTATTTAAACTGAATTCCAAGGAAAAAATTGGCAATTTTTATTGCAAGCATACAAAAGCATTTTGAAAATGTATTTTTTAATTCTTTAAAATACATTCTATCTGTAGTCGGTACTTGTTTATTACCCTCTGGGAACTTCTATCAGGTTTTGGAAGATGTGTGAAAAAAACACTTAGGAGCAAATAGACCAGAAATATTAAAGCATTAAGGAGTTCACCTAAATTAAGTATTTATGCAAGAACAATATAATCTAAATTCAGTATATGTCAAGAAAATTTAAGTAGTTAATATGAAATTATGAACAAAAGTCTTGCAGTTCTACCAGTCTATGAAATTGAATGATGCAAAATATTAGAAATGTGAGCAGTTTTAGTAGCATTCATTATATCTACAGTATTTGTGATGCATTTTGCTGTAGACTTTTGTATATTTTAGGCAGGCATTTTATATACCAAAAGCTGAAAAAAAAAATTCTGAGCAACAATTCACACCATTTTAAAATGTAATAAGCACTTTCAATGATGAATGAAAAAGAAAATGTACAGTTCCCTATGTCTGAAAAATTGTTTCATTTGTCTTATGGATTTTTAGGAAGATATTCTATAGTAACTGTTGATTATCTAAGTAAGGAATTAAGAGTCTGTTTTTAAAGTTTGTGAAAATTGAGAATCTGCCATCTTGTGTTAAGCATTGCGTGGCTTTTTTTTTTTACCTTCCAGTGAGAGCAGTGACTACCACCTACCCTCATAACTATTGTTGAAGTTGAACCAAGGGGCTAGTTGCTGTGTCAACAGCAAAGATGAGTGAGTGGCATTGCCCATTACATTACACAAACTCCTTTCCATGCCCTGCAAAGAAATTTCCTTCTGATCTAAATAGTTCTTCCCCTTAACAACTCATTTGATTTAATTAAACAGCTATTTTGAATTCTATCACTAAGATTCCCTGAATGCACTAGCTGCACGAAAGTTTAGATACAACTTTACATCCTGCTATGAGGAATTGCCATAGGCATGCAGACTATTTTGTTGCCCAAGAAATTTTAATTTGTCTTATAAAGTTTTTTTTTTGTTTTTTCAGACAATCCGAGTTTTTACAAACATAGACAGAGGAACACACACACACACACACACAATTCTAGCAACAATAGACCATATTCTGGCCACAGATGGCTAGACTCAGTTTCTATTAAAGCAAGTAATTGACCGAAGTCCCCACTACCCACATTACCTTATACTGGCTCTTGTCACTCCTTGTATCATTTACTTGCTTTCCATTAATTATCTGTTTTGTGCCCTTTGCTTTATGCCATATATTTCCCTCATTTCTGTCTCCGTTTCATGTTATTTCTCTTGTTTGTTGCCTTTTTTCCTTTTCACTTTTATCTAATTTATAATAATTTCCTGGTTTTTAGTGGTTTTCAATCCTAGTAAAAGTTGAGGTATGAGCAAAGGAAACATGTGCTAATCAAGTTTGACTTAATGTATTAACCAGTTAAGTATTCCCATATCTCTTCCTCCTCTCATATTATATTGTATATTTTCTTTGTTTTATTTCTTTAGCTACTTCAAATCTGTTCTAAAATGAGTTAGGGACTGTTACAAAGCAGATCTTAACTTTTTCAAAATCAAGCTTTTACCAATGTTTTCTTCAAATATTTCCACAAGATCCAGCAGAGAAGTGAGCCTTTTTGTTTGGGTAAAGCACCATCAAATTGATAAGTGTGATGAATAATTTGATGTCAACTTCCCTAGGCCATGGGGTGCCCAGATGTGCTGTCAAATATATTCTGAGTATATTCATGACAGTATTTTGGGATGAGATTAACATTTAAATTGGTAGACTTTGAAAAAAAAGCAGATTGCCCTAGAAATGGGGGTGGGTCCCATCCAATCAGTTAAAGGCTTGCATAGAACAAAAATATCAGCCTTCTTAAGCAAGAAAGAATTCCCCTGTAGACTGCTTTTGGACTTTATTTGCAATTTGGGTTCATCCTGGTTGTACAGCAGACTGCCTTCAGACTGGAATTAACTATTACTCTCATGCATTTGTCCATGTTTCTGTGACTGTGTTTCAACCCAACAGGCTCACTTATCTGTTGCTTTTCCTGGGTCTCCAGCCTGCAGGCGCACCCCTGCAGATTTGGACTTGCCCACCTCCCTAATCATATAGGCCAATTCTTTACTATAAATCTCTTTCCATAGTTATATGGAAATGTATACACACACACACACACACACACATCTATTCTGTTTGCCTGGAGAACCTTGACTAAAATAATGAATTTGTATTTTCTTATTTACCTAAATTGTCAGATCACACAAAAAATATGTGGATGTGACAAGAATTTATAATTCAAGCATGTTTTTAACCTCTCTGAAGTCCAAAGTGGGTACTACTGGCTTTCTTTCTAAGTATCTGATGTTCATTGTATTTCACACTTTTTTTTTAAAAAAAAGCTGCTATTCATTGAGCTCTTTCTATGTTTTAGGAATTATAGTACTAGTAACTTACCTGGGTTAGTCTGCTCAGACTGCTATAACAAAAAGTGCTATGGACTGGGTAGCTTGAAAAACAAACACTTATTTCTCAAATTTCTGGAGCTCAGGGAGTACAAGATCTGCTGAACAGATTTGGTGCCTGTGAGAGCTTACTTCCAGGTTCATCACTGGCCTCCTTCTTAACGGCATCCTTGTGGTGAAAGAGGCAAGGGGGCGCTCTGGGATATCTTTTATTAGGGCACAAATCTGATTTATGAGATTCATGAATTCATGACTGAATTAATCACTTCATGGTGAATCCAATTCATCCACTCTCATGGCCTAATTACCCCCCCAAAGGCCCCACCTCCTAAAACCAACACACTGGGGATTAGGATTTCAACATAAGAAAATTGCAGGGGATGCAAATATTTAATCCACAACATTAAATATGTATTTCATTTAATCCATTCAACAACACTTAAAGTTAGGTATTAACTTCTTTTTAAGGATGAGTCAATTTGAGATTAGAGAAGCTAAATTAACTTGCCCAAGACCACATGGGTAGGAAGTAACTCACTCAACACTCACCTCAGGTTGAGTTATTTCAAGGAAAATGCGATTTTTTGTTTTTTGTTTTTGTTTTTGTTTTCTCTTCCAAATTAGTTAGTTACCTCTGTGAACAGGAAGTTTCTTGCCCAAAAGAGCTGGTAAGCATTTAAGACTACTACCAGTGACTGGAAACTTCCAAATTGGGCTGCTTTTATGATGAAATTCTAGTAGAAACAGACTTGGTGGGAGTAGAATAGACAAAAGACTAAAGGAATTTTTATTTCCTTAAAAAAAAAATTCATGGGGCACCTGGATGGCTCAGTTGGTTAACTGTTTGCCTTCAGCTCAGGTCAGGGTCCCAGAGTCTTGGGATCCAGCCCCGCATGGAGCTTCCTGTTTAGTGGGGAGCCTAGCTTCTCCCTCTCCCTCTCCCTTTGCCACTCCCCCTGCTTGTGCTCTCTCTCTCTCTGTCAAATAAATAAAATTTCTTTTATTATGTTATGTTAATCACCATACATTACATCATTAGTTTTTGATGTAGTGTCCCATGATTCATTGTTTGCATATAACACCCAGTGTTCCATTCAATACATGCCCTGCTTAATACCCATCACAAGGATAACCCATCCCCCAACCCCATTCCCCTCTAGAATCCTCAGTTTGTTTCTCAGAGTCCATAGTTTCTCATGGTTCAT
>NC_138370.1:164744496-164757962 GCF_054177405.1 Leptonychotes weddellii | reverse complement strand
GCCCCCTCCTCAGTGAACCCCCAGAGAAAAGCAGTCAATCACTCCCATCTCCCTGGTTTCCAGCTGCACTCTGTGGTCACCCAGTCTGTGACTGAGCGTTTCTATCTCTGGCACATGACCCCATTTGGAGTCTCCAAACCCAGTAGATTCCTGCGGTATGCTCCCGAGCCAATCCTCCCAGGGGAGGAAGGGGAGTCTCCCCCGATCTGCCCCTTGTTGGGTCCCTGCTGGAAGAGCAGTGGCCCAACTGTCCCGCAGATCACAGTTTATGGCAACCCCCAGCTGATAGCCCACTTCTCAGCTCCATCTCTGCAGCCAGCTTCCCCCCTCCGGTGCCTGGGAGCTCTGCCACACTCAGGCACCTCTGGTCTTTCTGTGACCCCGAGGGTCCTGAGACCACACTGTCCCAGAGAGGGTTCCACCCCCCACTTAGCCACTGGAGCGACATCCCTCAGCAGAGCCGACTTCTAAAAGTTCTGATTTTGTGCTCTGTGGCTTTATCACTTGCCAGTAGCGGCTGATGGAGGCCCACTCCCCCGCCATCTCTCTTCCCAAATACCGCCTTGGATTCACTTCTCTGCACGTCCTACCTTCCAGAAAGTGGTCGTTTTTCTGTCCATAGAGTTGCTGCTATTCTTTTCTTTGGTCTCCTGTTGAGTTTGCAGGTGTTCAGAATGGTTTGATCCCTATCTAGCTGAATTCCTGGGACCAGACGAAATTTAGGTCTCCTACTCCTCTGCCATCTTGCTCTTCCCAAATAAACAAAACTTTAAAAAATAAATTTAAATTTAAATTTAAAAGAATTTACTCATTTGATATATGAGTTAACATGTTCTTTTAAATGATAACAGCTCCTTGAATCAAACCCATGTTTACTAATCTATCCCAACTCTATGAATTCCTCATACTTCCTCCTTCCTTTCCTCCTACTCACTACATTTTTATATTTTAGCCATAGTAGCATATTTTCTGGTCCTAAAGAAAACACCCTGCCTCAGGGTCCTTATACTTTTTATATTCCCTCTCTCATTAGGTGTGTCCCTGGCTTAATGCATACTTGGCTCCTCCTTCTTCAGGACCCATCTTAAGTGCTACTTCAGTCAGAGTAGCTTTCCTTCAGGTACTACCTAAAGTAGATTCCTTCTCCTCCTTATTAGTTTCTATCCTATTGCTCTGTTTCATTTCATTATTGTATTTATCACATTTTGAAACAGTTCATTTGAAAGTTAATTTATTTTTGTAGTTTTGGGTTTCTTGTCTTTAGGAGCTCTGTGATGCATTTGCTTTTTGTTTTGTTGCTCTTTGCATTTATCTGTTCTCTATTTTTCTGGTAATCATATCAGCATTTTTTAAAGTAATTATCCCTCACCTTTTTTTTTTTTTTAATAATCTTGTTGGGACCTTCTATTAAGTCATGTTAACCAACAGGTCTGCATATGACCTAGCTCAATTAGAATTCCTCTTCCTGGAATGGGAACTCTCGATTTGTTTTTTTCAACATATCCTCTGAGCAGCCATAGTTTCTGTACTAATTCCCTAGTTGTTTTGTTTTTGTTGTTTGATTTTAAGTTATCCCATATCCTTTCAACATATTATTTCAATTTTTGGTATGAGTTAAAATCAGCATCTGTGGTTATACTGCTCTGTCTCTGCAAACCAAAATGCAAGCTCCATGAGGACACACACTCTGTTTTATCTACTAAACATCTGTAATAGATTCTGATAGGCAATGTGTGTCTAATATTTTTTTTTAATAATGAATGAATGAATGAAGTCTACTAAGTTTCCTGAAAAGGGCCTTTAAAGCTGGGGTAATCAGATCCAAGAGAGATGTATGTTTCTAGCTTTAACTCCTTTACGAGTTTGTTCCCATATCATGTATAATTGTTTTCTCCCCAAAAGATTGTGAAGCCTTCCCACTCTCTTCTGTGGCCCTTGTTGTCACCTCCTGCAGATGACATGTTCTAATATACTGTGAGAATCAATGCCAGACTCAACCAGACAACTTAATTAGCTATGTTACCTTAGCAAGTTGATTAAGCCCTCTCTAAATCTGTTACCTTCTATGCAAAGTAGAGAGAATGATACTTCTTGTCTCATGTTTAATGGCATGAGTTTACCAAGCCACATTTCATTTTCTTTCCAGGCACCCAGCAAGGTTCCCTTACCCAAGTTTTGACAGTGAGTCAGGGGTAATGTAAGTGTAGTTGGAAATAGTTCATGCCACTTTCAGGCCTGGCTCCTAAAATTTTAGGCTTAGTACTATATAAATACCCTTTCCCCTGGCCTATTGGCCATATGCCATCCAGTGGAGAATGCAAAGGACCCAACAGATGGTCAAGGGAAATGAGTCTGGATGGTCTCCGAATTACTGTATTTTACCTTGATGTGAGCAAGCAATAAAACTTTGTTTAATTAAGCTACTAAGATTTGGACTTTATAAAAAAAAAATACAGCATATAACCTAACTTGACTAAGTAGACCTATAATTACAAAGGTTCTTGTGAAAATTACTTAAGATAAAACTCAGTACAGAGCCTGTCTCATAAGGATAATTTAATGTTATTCATTTCTTTTCCTCCATTTATTTTTATCCCTGTCCATTTAAAAAATTTATATATCTTTGTCAGCCCATTTTTACACTTTTCTTATCACTTTGATGGAAACTGTCCTCTCTCTTTATTGGATTATAAATACTATGTACTTTTTATCCCAATCTATCAAAATGCTCACTCGATTAATTTCCCTAATTTCTTTTGAAATTTTCTGTCTCCAGTGGTTTTCCCCTGCCTATGAATATGCTTTCATTCCATGCATTCATAAGGAATATCTTTCATCTCTGCTATGCCATTAATCTATAGTAATTTCCCCTATACTTCATGGAAAAGAATTCTATTGAAAAGGTAATTTATATTCTCTGCTTCTACTTTTATACTACTCTTTTACTCCCCCAAGTTTTACATTAGATTTTTCATCTCCTTCATTCTACTTAAAACGTCCTCTCAAAGGTCACTCATTTTGAAATGGCCAAATTAAATTAGTAATTTTCTTTGATGGCTCTTCAGCATTGAAAAGTGCTGACCCCAAACTCCTTATTTGGCTAGAATTATAGTAACTAGCTTCAGTCTTCTTCCCCATGACAATCTTGTGGCCCAGTATCTTCTCCCTTAGACCTCTGAAAATTCAGCCTTACATAGGGTTTTCATAGCTTTCAGCAACACTTCCCAACTATATATATATATATATATATATATATATATATATATATATATATATATATATATGCAGTCCTACTCTGTCTCTTGAAATCCACCTGGACCTTTCTGATTGTCTGCTAGCCATAACCATATATGAAATTCTCTTTATTTTAACTCCCAAACTTTTTCCTCCTCTTAAACTATTCTGAACATATCTCAAACTCAACTTCTTATTAGCACCTGGACCATCTCTTCCTTTTAAATGTGTTAAGTGACATATTTTTTCAAACCATCCATGTTTGAGGTTATAAACCATAAATTATTCAGTATTCTTCTTCATCCATCACATTTACTTAATTGAATCATTTGTTCTACAAAAGAAAATATCTTGAATATCTATTTTTCTTTTCATTTTCTTGGCTCATGAATGGCACCACCAATGGAATTGCTTAAGCCAGAAAAGAATGTTTCATCCCTAATTAACCCCATCTTTCATCCCCAAATTCTAGCAATCCACCAATTTCTACAAATTCCAATCATGAAATATTGTTCAAATTCTTCTTCAGTTGTACATCCTCACTACCAGTATCCTAGATTAAGCTGTCTTATTGGTATTACTCTGAAAGGTTTCAGCTAGTTTTTCCACCATGATCATTCTTTCATCCCACTCAAATCCCTAAAATGTATTATTCATAGACCAACCAGAGTGGTACTTCTAAAGTCAAATCTAATCATCTTTTGGTATCCTTCAAATACTTAAAGTTAGTATAAAGTACAGACTCCTTAAGAAAGCTCTTATGGTTTCCATGTCTGGAGCTCAACTAAGTGCCCAATATCACCTCTTGTTTTCTATCACACTGTATTTTTGAGCATTCATAAGGAACAACTATTTTGTTATTAGTATTCTTTGAGCATGCTACGTTCTCTTCTGCCTCCACATCTATGTACATGCCATTTACTATAGTTAAAACATTCTCTACTCCTAGCCTTTTATCTGGATAACTGCAACTCATTTTTCTTTTCACTTAGACACAGGGTGAGCAAATAATTTATTGTTAACACTGGGATTCTTTTGAGAGTAGAAGAAGGTACTAGTAATAATTACACCAGGAGAATAGGCATAAATGGGAACTGTGCTGGCAAAACCAGTATACATGATAGCTCAAATTAGGCACCAGTTTGTGGAAAAAATTTCAAGTCATCATTGCCAAGTTATTTGTTTTTCATTATATTTACATGGTATTGTATTTCTTCTATAATAACACTTACCGTACTCTATTTTAATTTTCTACATTTTTTTTTTTACTTTTAAGACTGTAAGTTCATTAATGATAGGGACTATGCCTGTCATATTCACCCATCTATCCTAGTGTCTAGCACAATGTCTATCCCAATGCATAGCACAGAGTATATTCAACCATTATGCATTGATAAATGAATTATTGCCAGCCTGAGATTTTATTTCATCTATCTTTTACTGTGTAAACCACTATTGTCATAAATATTGTAATCTTATACTCCATATTCAGATGCTTCTCAAGAAGGCACAGCTATAACAACAAATATCCCCTCTTAAATTTATTGAAGATGCCCCATTGCCTCACAAATTAGGAACATAATTCCTATGATAGCATTCAAAGCTTCTTCAACAAGTCTCCAAGCTTAGCATTACTCCCAGTAATCTTCTGTATACTATGCATTCCAAACAAAATGCACTCCACTCAATTCTTTTTTTTTAAGGTTTTATTTATTTATTTATTTATTTATTTATTTATTTATTTATTTATTTCAGAGAGAGAGAGAGCATGAACAGGGGGAGAAGCAGAGAGGGAGGGAGATTCTGAAGTAGACTCTGTGCTGAGCAAAGAGCCCAATGTGGGGTTCGACCCCACGACTGCAAGATCACGACCTGAGCCAAAACCGGAGTCAGAAGCTCAACCAACTGAGCCACCCAAACTCAACCAATTGAGCCACCCAGGTGCCCCATCCACTCAGTTCTTAAAAACAAAAAACAAAAAACAAAAAACAAAAAAACAAGGATGCCTCAGTGGCTCAGTCAGTTAAGCATCTGCCTTTGGCTCAGGTCATGATCCCAGAGTCCTGGGATTGAGTCCTGTATTGGGCTCCTTGCTCAATGAGGAGCCTGCTTCTCCCTCTGCCTGCCACTCCCCCTGCTTGTGCTCTCTCTCTCTGACAAATAAATAAATTAAAAATAAATAAACAAAACAAAACAAAAAATCTTTCATACTTTCACAACTTTATGCATTTACTAATGTCCATTCTTCTTTCTTGAATGCCTAATTCATTCCTGTATACATTATACCCATTGCTAAAGACTTACCTTAGATTATACTATCTCCTTGAATATCTCCTAATTTATTTAGGAATGTAATAAATTGAATACTTTTGAACCACTGGCAAATATTTTCTTTCTTGCTTCAATTAGTTGATAGAAATAGAATTTGGAGTCAGAATACTGAGACTCCACTTTTAACTCTTTTAGTGTAATAGGTATGCAATTGTAGGCTACTCCTGGGCATCCTTCAACAGCAAAACTGACATAATAACAACAGGCACCTTGGTATGATTTCTTTAAAGATCACATTACCAAGTGAATGCATTTGTACAGGAGTAAAGGACTCTTCAGATGTAAGTCAATATTTTTATCAGTGTCTGGAATAAGATAGAGAACATTCACAGAACCATAGTTTTCAATAACCTTGCTTAGTTACATATTGAATAATTTCTAAATGATGGTAGATTCTAGAATGAGATTGCATACACTTACTGTCCTCCCCCAAATAGAAATAAATACCTTGGAAATTATTTCACTGACAATGTTAAAGGGATCCAAAAGTTGGATCCAGAGACTTCAAAATTTGAGGAACAATAAAGCAATATCTTTGGATATTCTTCTTATATCCCCTATACCCCCAGATTGGGTGTCAGAGAGGCTTGTTGCCCAGAGACATCAATAAACACTGTACAAAACATACAAGAAAATTCTGCTCTCTCCGGCCAAAGTATCAGGGAAAATGAAGTCTAACATAGTAGGGAGCTCCAGCAACCACTCCTCAACCCAGACCAGCTGGCACTCTGATCCCCTTGTAGTAACAAAGTCCTGGACTGATGCGTCCCCAGTCCATAACCTGGATGTCAGCAAAGCTGATCTACCAGCAACAACAGCAACAGCAAAACCCAACATTATTCTATCCTCCAAGTGGCACAGGAAGAGCCAGGACCAGCTTCTGTAATTCCCCACCAGAGGATCACCCAGCAAGAGCAGGCAACCCAAGGAAGTGCCTTCTATCCCCATAGTCAATGTCAGAAAGGATTGAGCAGAAGCCCAGCAGCACCATAAATAAATAAATAAATAAATAAATAAATAAATAAATAAATAAAACAAACCAGAATAATGTTGTAAGAACTCAGAAAGCTAAACTGTCATTGAAACTAAAGTCCACAAAAGTTCACCAGAACCTATACACTAAATTTTGACAGAATGATTGCAAACTAAAATAGAAGAACCCTATATAATGCCCTTCCCTTGAGTGTGGCTTGGTCCTCATTACCCATTTCTAAAGAATAGAATACAGCAAAGCTGATAAGGTATCACTTCCATGATGAGGCTATGTAAGATTGTCACTTCTGTCTTATGAGTTGTCTCTCTCTCTTCTCTGCTGGCTTTGATGAAATGATCTACCTTGTGGGAGAGGCCAATATGGCAAGAAACTAAGTTTGATCTCTGGTCAACAACCAACAAAGGAAAATTATCCCCAATTCATTAGTAAACAATGAATTGAGTCCTGCCAACAATCATTAAGTATAGAAATTGATCCTCCCCCAGTTGTACCTTCAGATGAGATCCCAGCACTATTTGACACCTTGACCACAGCTTAGAGAGATAGACCATGAAGCCAAGGACTCATTCCAGCTGTTACCAGGCTCCTAGCTCTGCAGAAACTCAGATAATAAATGTGTATTTTTTTTAAAGATTTTTATTTTTATTCATTTGAGACACAGAGATACAGAGAGAGAGAGAGAAAGCATGAGCAGGGAGAGAGGTAGAGGGAGAGGGAGAAGCAGGCTCCTTGCTGAGCCAGGAGCCCAATGTGGGGCTCGATCCCAGGACTCTGGGATCTTGACCTGAGCCGAAGGCAGACGCTTAACCATCTGAGCCACCCAGGCACCCCAATAAATGTGTATTGTTTAGGCTGGTTAATTTTGGTATTTTGTTACACAGCAATAGATAACTACATACATTACACTCTTGACTATGATTATCAATGAAATATTTCTTTAATTATATGTAAACAATGGATTTTTTTTAAATTGAGGTAAACTGCCTAAATATATATCCCAATAAGTTGACGTATTTTCACCTACCTTCCTTCATCTGTTAGAGATCAAGTAAAGAAGCCATAAAAATTTTTACTGTAATAGAGAAGTTATTCTGTTTCTTTTATGTTGGTTTTTACTTGTGATTAAAATAAATGTTTGTGGTTTAAATGGTTAACTCACTGAAACAAAAGGCTCTGGGTGTTTTATGTTTCCTTCAAAGACCATTCCTAGTATCGATTAAACCCACAGACATCTGGGAAGTTGTTTTTGCCTCAATAGCTCAACCACGTGATTCCATGCAGTGGCAGGACCAAGCTTAAAGGTGGAGCAGTTTAGAAAGACATCAGCTCTACAAGCAGCTTCTATATTTAATCCGAAAATTTTGTGAAATAAGTGCACATACAGAATTATATATATCTGTGTGGAATTTTCCTATGTTAGAACATATTTGATATACATTGAATTCACATTGTAGAACTCCTAACTTACCTGCGTCTCCCTGACAAGCTTTCCTTTTAGGTTTAAAGATTCTCCTTGTCTGCTAACTTTGTGTCTTCCCTCTAACTGAAGTTGATATAGGAAGACACTAGAAGAATTTGCATACAACTCCTGAGGTATTATTTTCATTAGAGAAAGTAATATCAGCTTCTATAGCAAACAAATACCAAAATCTTATTGTCCTAACATGAAAAATGTCTATTTCTTATTTATGTCGAGTCTAATGCAGATGTTCCTAAATGGTGGGAGGACTTCCATGTGGTTTTTCAGAGACCCAGACTCCATGTATCTTGTAGCTCTGCCATTCTCTAGAACCTCCGAGGCATATACCTGATCCTTTATATCCAGCTGCTACTCAGAGGGAAAGCAGGAGGATTACCAGCCAAAAATTTATTGGCCAGTTCTAGAAATGGTTCACATAATCTACTGACAAAAGTCAATCAATGGCCTCGCCCAACAGCAAAGGAGGCTGGGAAATGTAGTCTACTTTTGTACTTTCTTTTTGAAAAAAAAAAGGGGGGGGAATTGGTAAAGCAGTCTATGCCACAAAGGTAGCAAAAAAGTGTGCATTGTCAATATGAATAGTATTAGTTCTGCAAAAATATGGTACATAATTTATGAAGCTTACTGCCAACATTGATTAGTATTTGTAAAAGGAGGGAACTTGTTTTCAAGAATTCTGTAACATCTAAATTATATAAAATAATGTAATAATGCAAGATGTGTGAATTAAGATATAATCTCTTTTCTAATTTTACTTTTGGTAGTAGTTATTTAGTTTATTTCTTAATTGTCTATGTAAAGCTTATTTTCTTTCCCCAGTTCTCTATTCCTTTACCTTTGACAGCTTATTTCCCCTCCCCATCTTAAGGGAAGCTCACACTTTGTGTTATAGCAAGTTGTGAATGGGGTTATTCATCTCGCAAAAAGACCCATTTGGACATTCCTAGGCTAGGTCAAGTTTTCAAATAATTTTTATTTTAGCTAAGCAATTCCTGCAATCCTTAATCATACTAGAAATAGAGGTTGAATCTGCCTCCTCCTGAGCAGCAGAGCAGTTAAATCGTATCTCAGAGTACAGTAACTACCAGAAATGAAGTAAGTGACCAGGGAGATGGAATAAAATGGAAAAAAAAATCTAGAAATTGATACTAGCTTCACCCAGTAGTATTTAATGGCTGCTTCTATGATCTCAGTGGATAAATCATCTGAAGTAAAGTTTATATGTGTTGCTATCCTAATAAAGGTCACACATTGTTATGCTGTAGCCTAAACTGAGTGATCTCTTGGTCATGGCCTCGACAAATCTCTTGGATCATGAGTGTCAATATGCACTCTTGATCTGAAATGTTTTATATTTTTCTCTGGATTTGTTTCCTGGGAAGGAGGTTATGCTGGGCCTGCAGTTCCGAGTGACCTAAGTAACCCTGAAACTGTAATTGGCATTGTCTGCTCACAAAGTATTATTAAAAATAGGTGTTTGAGGAAAAATTGTGGTTTATATTGTATTCCATCATAACATATGGAACCCAAAGTTTTGTATTTTTTATATTTTTTCAGCTTGTTTATATGCCTCAGAAGTATTAAATATTTCTAAAATAAACTAAATGCTAAGTTACATATAAGTATCATAAAAAACTGGAGATCAGTTGAATTAAAAAATGAGAAATCTTGGGGTACCTGGGTGGCTCAGTCAGTTAAGTGTTCAACTCTTGATTTCAAAAGGTTTAGGTCAGGATCTCAGGGTCATGGGATTCAGCCCCACATAGGGCTCTGTGCTCAGTGGGGAGTCTGCTTGAGATTCTCTCCCTCTCTCTCCCTCTGCCCTGCCTCCCCGCTCTCTCTCTCTTTCTCTCTCTCAAATAAATAAATTTTAAAAAAGGAGAAATCTTCAGCAAGGCATAAGACTTGTTCTGCTTCCCTATTCCCTATCTCCACCCTACTGATACTTGTCTATGGAATTTTATAGACCTAAGGGAAAAACAAGTATTTTCTGGTTTCTTCTTAAGTTATTTTTATAACAAAACTTGAAGTCTAAAATATACATTGTATCATATATATATATATGAATATAATATCTAGTTCACATACTAACCACTTGTTTTAAAGTTGGCATACTAACCACTTGTTTTAAAGTCAATATTTATACTTAGAGTGAATGCTAAATAAAATTTTAACTATACTTTGGTAATGTGTGTGTATATATATATACACACAATATATACACACACACATATATATATAGCACCATAAATCTCCCAAACATCATCAAAAAATTCATGGATTTGGAAAGTGAGCTTTTAATATCAAGAGGCTGTGCATTATCCGACACAATTTATTTCCTCAGTTTTGGAGAGAGAAAAGTGAAATTTGATTAGCAAGGGATTCATTTGAAAATACATTACTCTGGGGTGCCTGGGGTGGCTCAGTCATTAAGCTTCTGCCTTCAGCTCAGGTCATGATCCCAGAGTCCTGGGATCAAGCCCTGCATCAGGCTCTCTGCTCAGTGGAAAGCCTGCTTCTCCCTCTCCCACTCCGCCTGCTTGTGTTCCCTCTCTTGCTGTGTCTCTCTCTGTCAAATAAATAAGAATCTTAAAAAAAAAAAAAGAAAATACATTAATCTAAATCTATTTGGTTCCTAAAATATCAGATTTGTGGGAAAGTCTCCATATGTTAAATGATGTATGCTTTCAGTTTTAAGTAACAGGATACAGCAATTGGCTCAGTAGCCCAATAATGTCAGAGATTTTTGAACCAATTGTCAATGACAATTTTAGTCATTTTTCAGCTCCCCCTCATGGTTGCAACATGGCTATTCTAGCTCCAGATACTAAGTACCCATATGATAACACCAAAGGTATATAGGGAAGTGGGAAATGGTCATATTTTATTAGATAGGAGAAACTTTCCCATAAACATCCTCACAGATTTCTCATCATGTTCTATTGGCCAAGATCAGTTTGTGTTCCCAGGACCTTGCTACAAGGAAAGTCATTGTCTGACATTTGCAACTTCTGTCATAAGCAAGCTATGTTAGCAAAAAGGGGGAAGAAGATGGCTGTTAGGTAGCCAGAAACTTTCAGTATTGTATGTTTGTATAAATATACTCTATTAGTCAGGGTGGACTAGATTATTCTTAGTAACTAACAATCCTAAAGGCTCCTGCTTGATATTTATTTCAGTGAAGTTGTTGGTAGCTCTATCAGTGGGTATAAACTTCACACAGGGATGCAGGCTGAAGCTTTGCTGGTTGCCATAGCAGAGGGAGGGAAACATTATGCACTGATTCCAAAGGCTCTCAGCTACAAGTCATAGCTTTACTCCTGCTCACATTTATTGTTCAGTGGAAGTCATATGACCACATCTAGCTGCAAGAGAAGTTGTGATATATCATTTTTGTCTGGGGTGTCTTATGCCCATTGAAAACTTTTATTACTATGGAAGAAAGGGGAAATAGATAGTGGGGGACAAAAGTGCCTAACAGGTGGTTGTAGCAGAGAGACTATGCCCCTCCAAATATGTTCACATCTTAAATCCAGGAGCCTGTAAATATGCTTCTTTATATGTCAAAAATAACATTGCTGATGTGATTAAGTTAAGAATCATGAGAGGGGGAGAATATCCTAAATGGTCCAGGTGGGCTCAGTGTATTCACAAGGGCCCTTATAAGAGGGAATGAAGAAGACAAAATCAGTAGAAGGAAATGTGATGACAAGCAAAGGGTTGGAGGGATGAAAAGAAGGGACCAATTGCCAAGGAGCATAGAATGCGTTAGAAGTTGAAAAACAAGGAAACCAATTCTCTCATCAAGAGTCTCCAGAAAACCAGCCCTGCTAACTGACATCTTGACTTTAATCCTCTAAGACTCATTTGGATTTGTGATCTCCATAAATGTAAGAGAATAAATTTTTATTGTTTTAAGCCACTAATATTGTGGCACTTTGTTATAGTAGCATTAGGAAACTAATATACTGGATGTAGATATTAAACCGTATAATGTGTGTCAAGATTTTGTGGGATGCCAGGCACATTGCCTGGACTCAAAAGACATTAGATACCACCTGCTTTTGTTTATATAGATAGATATTTTCATGTTGGAAGAAACACATCAAGAAATAAAATTGCTACTAATCTAGAGAAACAATATAGGTAGAACACCAAAAACATCATTGAAATCAGTGTATAGGTATTTAGGACTGAAAAATAAATTGGTTCTGAAAGGACAACCATAAACATGTATTTATATCTACTTTATATAAAGTATGTTAGTAGTTGTAGATTTTGTGTAAATCCTCATTGAGAGGTGGAAGAGGTTTACCCTCTATTCCTAGTGTGCTGAGAGTTTAATCACAAATGATTGTTGAATTTCATCAAGTGTTTTTTTAATTGATGTGATAGTATGATTTCTCTTCCATAGCTTGATAACATAGTGAAGTACATTGATTGGTTTTCAAATCTTGAACCAGCTTTGAATATTGCATGCATACAATACTTGCATTATTCTTTTTTTTTTTTTTTTTGCATAATTGGACTTAATGTACCAAAATTTTGTGGAGGACTTTTATGTCTAAATTAATGAGAGATATTGGTCTATAGTTTCCTTTTTCTTTTCCTTCCTTCCTTCCTCCCTTTCTTCTTTCTTTCTCTCTTTCTTTTCTTTTTTTCTTTCTTTTTCTTATTTTGGTGTTCATGTAACATTAGCCACACAAAATGAGTTAGGAGTATTCCCTTCTCTTCTAATTTCTAGAAGTGATTATGTAAAATTGATGTTCATTCTTTGAATGTTCATTCTGCAATGAACCATTGTGCCTAGAGATTTTCAGGAGTGCGGGTAAGGAGAGAGATTTTTTAATCACATTTTCAATTTCTATAATAGTTATAGGGCAATTTAGGATATGTATTTTTTTTCTTTTGTTGCTTTATTTTTAAATTTTATTTTATTATGTTATGTTAGTCACCATACATTACATCATTAGTTTTTGATGTAGTGTTCCATGATTCATTGTTTGCATATAACACCCAATGTTCCATTCAATATGTGCCCTCCTTAATACCCATCACCAGTATAACCCATCCCCCCACTGCCATCCCCTCTAGAACCCTCAGTTTGTTTCTCAGAGTCCACAGTCTCATGGTTCGTCTCCCCCTCCGATTTCCCCCACTTCCATTTTTCCCTTCCTACTATCTTTTTTTTTTTTAACATATAATATATTATTTGTTTCAGAGGTACAGGTCTGTGATTCATCAGTCTTACACAATTCACAGCACTCACCGTAGCACATACCCACCCCAGTGTCTATCACCCAGCCACCCCATCCCTCCCACCCCCACCACTCCAGCAACCTTCAGTTTGTTTCCTGAAATTAAGAATTCCTCGTATCAGTGAGATCATATGATACTTGTATTTCTCTGATTGACATTTCACTTAGC
>NC_138370.1:164693460-164744396 GCF_054177405.1 Leptonychotes weddellii | reverse complement strand
TACCACATCTTCTTTATCCATTCATCTGTTGATGGACATCTTGGCTCTTTCCATAGTTTGGCTATTGTGGACATTGTTGCTATAAACATTGGGGTGCACATACCCCTTTGAATCACTACATTTGTATCTTTGGGGTAAATACCCAGTAGTGCAATTGCTGGGTTGTAGGGTAGCTCTATTTTCAACTTTTTGAGGAACTGCCACACTGTTTTCCAGAGTGGCTGCACCAGCTTGCATTCCCACCAACAGTATAGGAGGGTTCCCCTTTCTCTGCATCCCCTCCAACATCTGTCATTTCCTGACTTGTTAATTTAAGCCATTCTGACTGGTGTGAGGTGGTATCTCATTGAGGTTTCCCTGAGGCCGAGCGATGTTGAACACTTTTTCATGTGTTTGTTGGCCATTTGGATGTCTTCTTTGGAAAAATGTCTGTTCATGTCTTCTGCCCATTTCTTGATTGGATCATTTGTTCTTTGCGTGTTGAGTTTGATAAGTTCTTTATAGATTTTGGATACTAGCCCTTTATCTGGTATGTCATTTGCAAATATCTTCTCCCATTCTGTTGGTTGTCTTTTGGTTTTGTCGATTGTTTAGGATATGTATTTTATCTTGTTTGAGTTTTCGTAGTTTGTTTACAAGAAATTGGTCCACTTTTCCAAAGTTGTAGAAATTATGACTGTAAAGTTATTTGTAATATTCCCTTATTACCCTTCCAATAGCTGCAGTATCTTTTTTTAACATCTTTATTGAAAGATTTATTTATTTGAGAGAGAGAGGGCATGCACGTGAGTGCAAGTGGGGGGAGGGGCAGAAGGAGAGGGAGAGAGTGAATCTCAACCAGACTCCACACTGAGCATGGAACCTAACACCGGGGTTGATCTCATGACTCTGAGATCATGACCTGAGGCAAAATCAAGAGTCAGATGCTTAAATGACTGAGCCACCCAGGCACCCTTTAACAGCTTTATTTAGATACAATTCACATATATATAATTCACCCATTTAAAGTGTACAAATCAATAATTTATCTGTATATTCTCAGAAATGTGCAACCACCACCACAATTTTGTTTTGGTATTACTTTCTTTTTCTTAGAGCAGTTTTAGTTTTACAGCAAAGTTGACAGGAAGGTACAGATTTCCCATATATCCTTTGTCCCCACACATGCACACATGAACATTTACCCCCCCACACACACACATATTAAAAACATCTCTCAGCAGAGTGGTATTAATTATCACAATTGATAATCCTACATTGGCACATCATAATCACCCAATGTCCATAGTTTACTTTATAGTTCACTCTTGATATTGTATATCCTATAGGTTTGGACAAATGTTTAATGACTGGTTCCCAACATTATGGTATCATATGAAATATTTTCACTGCCCTATAAATCCTCTGTGCTCCACTTGTTTATCCATCCCTCTCCCCAGATCCTAGTAACCACTGATCTTTTAATTGTTTCCACAGTTTTGCCTTTCCCAGAATGTTATATAGTTGGAATCATACAGTATGCAACCTTTTTGGCTTTGATAATATGCATTTAAGGTTTCTTTATGTATTTTCATGGCATGATAGCTCATTTCTTCTTGGCTTTGAATAATACTCCTCTGTCTGGATGTACCACAGTTTATTTATCCACTGACCTACTGAAAAACATCTTGGTTTTTTCCAAGTTTTAACAATTATGAATAAAGCTGCTATAAACATCTATGTGCAGGATTTTGTGTGGCTATAAAAACATTTTCTACTCCTTTGGGTAATACCAAAGAGCATGATTGGAGGATTATATAGTAAGAGTATGTTTAGTTTTATAAGAAGTCGACAAACTGTCTTCCAAAGTGGTCATACAATTTTACATTCCCACCAGCAATGAATAAAAGACCCTGTTTCTCCACATCCTCATCAGCATTTGGTGTTGTCAATGTTCCAGTTAGGCCATTCCAATAGTTTTTTTATGGTATCTTGGTGTTGTTTTAATTTGCATTTTCCTGGTGCCATATGATGTGAAGCATCTTTCCATATATTTATATCTACTTTATATAAAGTATGTTAGTAGTATATCTTTGATAAGGTATTGTATATCTTTGTATATCTTTGATAAGGTGTTGATCTCATGACCCTGAGATCATGACCTGAGCCGAAATCAAGAGTCAGATGCTTAACTGACTGATCCACCCAGATACCCCTAATTATAGTTATTTTAAATTATCTGATAATGCCAAAATCCTTGCCATATCTGATGTTGACACTTGTTCTATCTCTTCAAATTGTGTTGTCTTTTAGTATGCCTTGTAACTTTTTGTTGATAGCTAGACATGATGTTCCATATAAAAGGAACTGCTGCTGTAAATAGGCCTTTAGAAATGTGATGATGAGGTATGGATGGAGGGGAAGTGTTCCATGGTCCATTGATTAGGTCTCAGTCTTTTAGTGAGCCTATGCTTATGGTTTGTGATCTTCACAAGTATTTGCCAGGTTGTTTTTTTGTTTTGTTTTTCCCTCACCACTGAGGTGGGGTGGAATGGCTAGAGTGGGCTGGATTTGGAGTATTTCCTTTCTCCCATGTAGAAAATTAAAGCAGACTTACATTGGGTCTGCTTTCAGTTAGACTCTAATAATACCCCAGCAGATTAATCTCAACTAACTATTTTCTCCTGAGGGTAGCTTATTTCAAAATGATTCCTTTTCTTCCCCTGCTGGAAGCATGAAGAGATTTTTTTTTTTTTTTCAAATATTTACTGTGAGAAGCTGGTCAATCTCCTGGACATAATCTCACAAAATTATGGGGTACTACAAGACTGGGTTTCCTTGGAGTTTTTAACTCTCAGAGTTGTCCACACTGAGCCTCTAGCAATTTGTCAATTACATTTCAGTTTCCTATCCCAGCACTGGTTCCCACAGTGACTTCTGCTGTACGTCTCTGCACTGGTAAGCCATGAATCCTCATATTTGCTTGTCTGTCTCTACAATCTTGGGGGGGGAGTGGTTTGCCTTGTGCCCCTCCTCCCTTCTCTCACAAATCCAAGAATAGTTGTTAATTTTTCAGTCAGTTCAGCTTTTTACTTTTATGACAGAGTGACAACTTCTGAGCTCCTTACATGTGGAAATGGACACTGGGTGTGGTCATAGTTAATTTTAAAACATTTTGCATCACTCCAAAAAGAAATCTTGTACTCTTTAGCTGTCATCACCCTACCCTCATCCCCATCCGACCTTCAGCCCTAAACAACCACTATTCTACTTTCTGTCTCTATAGATTTACCTATTTGGGGCATTTCATAAAAATAGAATTATATAATATATGGCCTTTTGTGACTGCTTCTTTCATTTAACATATTTTTTTTTAAAGATTTTATTTATTTATTTGACAGAGAGAGACACAGCGAGAGAGGGAACACAAGCAGGGGGAGTGGGAGAGGGAGAAGCAGGCTTCCCGCCGAGCAGGGAGCCCAATGTGGGACTTGATCCCGGGACTCCAGGATCATGACCTGAGCCGAAGGCAGACGCTTAACCACTGAGCCACCCAGGCACCCTCATTTAACATATTTTAAAGATTTATTTATGTTATAGCATAAACCAATACTTCATTCTTTTTTACTGCTGAATAATATTCCATTGAACGGATAGGTCACCATTTTTAAAATTTATTCATCAGTTTATGAATATTTGGGTTGTTTTTGTATTTTGGCTATTATGAATAATGCTGTAATTAACATTAATGTGCAAATTTTTGTGGACATTTGTTTTCATTTTTTTAGATATACACTTAGGAGTAAGTTGCTGGGTATTATAGCAACTCTATGTTTTACCATTTGGGGAACTGCCATCCAAACTGAGTGCACCATTTTATTTTATTTTTAATTTTTTCTAAATATACATACCATTACCTCAGTGACCTTTATGTATTTATGTATGTATGTATTTATTTATTTATTTAGTGTGTGTGAGAGAGAGAATGAGAGTGCACTCACATGAGCTGGGAGTGGGAAGGGGCAGAGGGAGAGAGAGAGACTCTTAAGCAGACTCAATGCCCAGCGCCAAGCCTGTCACAGGGCTCAATCTCAATCTCATGACCCTGAGATCATGATCTGAGCCAAAATCAAGAATCAGATGCTTAACCAACTGAGCTCCTAGGCACTCCTGAGTGCACCATTTTAGATTCCCACCAGCAGGTATGAGGATTCTAATTTTTCCACATCTTCACCAATGCTTGTTATGTTTTTTATTCTAGCCATCTTAGTGGGTATGAAGTGGTATCTCATTGTGGTAAGGATGTCAAGCATATTTGCATTTTCATGATGACTAATGATGTAAAGGATATTTTCATGTGCTTATTGGCCATTTATATATCTTTTGGAGAAAATGTGTATTCAGAGCCCTTGCCCATCCTTAAATGGACTGTTTTTTTCTTATTATTGAGTTATAAGAATTCTTTACAATGCTAGGTATAAGTTCCTTATCAGATATATGATTGCAATTCTTCTCTCTATTCCATGGGTTATCTTTTCACTTTAATGATAGTGTCTTCTGAAGCCCTTAAGTTTTAATTTTGATGACGTCCAATTCACCACTTTTTTTTTTCCTTTTCTTGCTCATGCTATGGTGTCATATATAAGAATCTTTTACCAAATCCAAAGTTTTTAAGATGTCCCCCCTATGTTTTCTTCTAAGAGTTCTACAATTTTAACTCCTATCTTTAGGTGTTCATGTATTTTGAGTTAATTTTCATCTATGGTGTGTCATAAGGGTCCAACTTCATTCTTTTGCATGTGCCTATCCAGTTGTCCAAGAGACATTTGGTGAAAAGACTATTCTTTCCCTTTTGAATGGTCTTCACACTCTTTTAGAAATCAGTTGTCTATAAACAAATGGGTTTATTTCTGGACTTGCAATTTTATTATATTAACCTATATGTCTGTCCTTATGTCGGTACTACAGTGTCTTGACTAGTGTTGCTTTATATTAAATTTTAAAGTCAGGAAGTGTGAATCCTCCTATTTTCTTCTTCCTTTTCAAGAGTTGTTTTGGCTGTCTGGGTCTCTTGAAATTCCATTTGAATTTTAGAATAAGCAATGTTTTCCCTAGAAAAAAATATGGCTCATACCCTACATATGTTCTATCCAAAAATATAACTCTAAGTCATGCATCATGTGACATGTATAGGACCTTAGCATGTTGGAAGTGCCTTTTGCATTACCAGAAATTGAGATCAGTGAAGTTAATCTGAGATCCTACTGACAGATCTGCTGTTTTCTTAACTCACTCTTTCACCTAAAGGAGCAAATAGGACTCAAGTATTTAGCATATGTTGTAAGGATGATAAACACCTAAGTGTTGAATAAAACCTCCAGAGAGCCATCAGTTTATTTAAAAACTTGGAAATGCAGCAGAGATCTCTCTGCCAGAGGAAGTTTCTAATATATGGCTCCTGTAAGTGCACTGGATTTGTTAACAAGCTTCTGTATCAATTCACAAGGCTGCAAGATTTTCTTAAGACACCATCTGCCTACAGTGTTTGTTCAGGAACTTCTATTTTGAAGCGCTCTTAAACACTTTTTAAGCCTTCTTTTATACATACACACACACAAATGAACATGCATGCACACAATCATCTTTTTAAAACTATATTAACATTATAGGTTTATATTACTCTCACAGAATGATTCTCCTTATCCCAAAATGTTAGGATATCTGGATTTTAATTATGTAGAATTTTAATGCAGGACATGTGATTGTGTTTCTCTCTGTGTGTGTGTGACAAATTTATTTTCATGGCTGACCGTGAGAAATGGTTTTGAATGAAATTGTGTAATCATTTCTTTCTTTTGGAATTCAAGGTTTGTGATTATAAGGCGCCAACCTCCTAGTATTTTTATAAGAGTCACCCAAAACCTCTTAAATAAGTATCATTATACACTATTACCTAGAACAAGAAATCCCAGATCCAAGGAATGCATTGGAATTTTATGAGGAATTTCTTACAATGAGTGGTCTCACCCAAGAACCACCTAAGGATGAAGAGAAGGGGGAAGCAGGATTCCAAGTTTAGGAACCACTGCACCAAGCTCCCCTTCAAGCCTTGTTACACTTATGAGTTTGTTAGAGTTAAAACTTTCCAAGTTAAATAAAAGTGTGATTCAAACTAGGTTAAAAATAAATGGATGCTTTCATAATTTGACAATTATAGATAATGCCACTATAAACATCGGGGTCACTTATCACTTTGAATTAGTATTTTTGTATTCTTTGGATAAATTCCTAGTAGTACAATTGCTGGATTGTAGGGTAGGTCTCTTCTTAACTTTTTGAGGAACCTCCATAATGTTCTCCAGAGTGCCTGCACTAGTTTGCATTCCCACCAACAGTGTAAGAGGGTTCTCCTTTCTCCACATCCTCACCAATACCTGTTGTTTCTTGTGTTGTTGATTTTAGCCATTCTGATAGGTGTGAGGAGATATCTTTTTACAGTTTTGATTTATATTTCCCTGGTGATGAGTGATGTTGAGCATCTTTTCATGGTCTGTAATCCATCTGCATGTCTTTGGAAAAACTCATGTCTTCTGCCCATTTCTTAATTGGATTATTCATTTTGTGGGTATTGAGTTTTATATAAGTTTCTTATATATTTCAGATACTAACCCTTTATCAGATATGTCATTTGCAAATATCATCTTCCATTCCATTGGTTGCCTCTTAGTTTTGTTGATTGACAAATTATGGAAATTGCCCAAGTGTCCGTCAACTGATGAATGGATAAGGAAGATGTGGTATGTACACACACACACACACACACAATGGAATGTATGTACATTGATATGTATGTACACATCCAGTGGAATGTACAATGTGTGTGTGTGTATGTATGTATATACACATATATATGCATACAATGGAATATTACTCAGCCATAAAAAAATGAGATCTTGCCATTTGCAATGACATGGATGGAGCTAAAGAGTATTATGCTAAGTGAAATAAGTCAATCAGAGAAAGACAAATACCATATAATTTCACTCATTTTTAGAATTTAAGAAACAAAACAAACAAGCAAAGGGGAAAAAAAGAGAGAAAAAGTTTCCTTACCTCTGCCCCGGTCCTTGGAATGTGGATTCTGCTTGCTTTTCCCACTCCCAGCCTTGAGTGGGTAAAGTGATGTTCAGAATACCTACATGGTATATGCAACTAAACCCAGCTAAGGCCTCCTTATAAACTTTTAAGATTTGGCAGGCAAGGGCAGGGACCCATTCTACTTGCTGCCACCCAAGACAAGCCTCATATGTAAGTTTCTTTTGCTTATGAAAGCTGCCACCTATCAACCTGGAGTGGCATGGGTATTCTTCAGTCTCTTGCTACTCTTTGCATTCAGGGGTCTGGTTTCAGACTACCAGAGAAGCTCCCTAGAGGATTGTAAACCTACAGACCATAAACTTGTGACTGGGGCAATATCAGGGCTAACTGATTTAAGGCCAGATACTTGACAAGAATGCTGTGTAATGAGGACAGGAACATTACAGCCACTCAGGAACTATCACTGAAGTTAGGATTCTGCACAATGGAAGAGGGTAGAGTGAGTTTGGGGAAGACTCTTTGGATGATTTTAAAGAAGTGAAAGACATGGAACCATGAAAGAACTATCAATCCAGTTGTAGGACTATACTACCTTAAGTGGAAAGAAATAACAGAATAATGCATGAGAAACAAGATTATGGTAACATTGTATGATGTAGATTATAAATACAGCAGAAATTGAAGTAAAGAGAATGAAGAATTGGAGACAGGAAGACAGACTTCAAGGGGAAGTGGGAGTTAGAAGGGTGCTTTGAAAGGTGGGCTAAGTTTGACAAAGAAAGAACAAAGATTCTTGGTGAATTTTTTTAGAATAAAGAGCAAGACTTATTAAACACTATTAATGTGAAATGGTTTCTGTGTTTGAGGTTATTGCACACAGAAAAGATTATATAGGGTTACTACAATTTTCAAATTAATATTTAATTTACTAAAGTTATAAATTGAGAGGCTTAGTTTTTTTTTTTTTACAAAGCATTTAGATTTAATTTACAAACTTGTGATGGCTATTTATAAATCCAATAAATTTTAAGTATGGCTTTTAAAGAGGATTTTACAGCTTAGTTAATTAAATCCCCTTAAATATTTTAAACAACATTTATACATTTAATATATTTTATTTTCTTTTGTATGAGATTCAATTATCTGAATAACAGATAAAGCTCCCAAAGAACTTAACCAATTCTTATAAATCTAATTAAGTAGAGACATAAATACAGTAAATCTTAAAATATTGTAACCACTACAAGATTATTTGCAAAACCTAGTAAAATTATCGTATTCTTTTTAACTTAAAATTACACACGTAAATCAATTATTCAAGCATGTATTTCAAACTAGAATCAAATGGTTTATCTTGTAGATCCGTGATTTGTGACTGGGAGTAGTATTACTGCATTCCCTTGGGGGGACATTTGGATGTGTGAGCAAGTGCTTCTGTTGTCACATTGCCTGGGGACTAGTACAGACGTTTAGTGGGCACGACCGTGGATATTAAATCTACAAGAAGTGAGAGCCAGAAGCACATCTCTTGAGTCAGTTAGATAATGTTGTAGTTTGAGTTCTTCCAGAAGCCAACAGTGACAGAGGATTTAAGTTCAAGTAATTGCTTTGGGAATGAAGGAAAATACTGATACGTATGTGGGAAGCAAGACAGGAGTAGAAACAGAGCAACAAAATGTGCTTTATTAAGCCGGCTACTACTGAGGGCAAGTAGAACATCATTCAACTCAGGAAACCCTGGGAGCCAACACACAATAGGAGCCTCTGGGTTATCTACTTTGGGGCAAAAGAGCTGGTATCAATACACCACATTTCCATCCTCATTGACTGAAGCCTGCTTCAAGAGGTGTTGTCTCCTAACCTTCAGGCAAAGCTGGCAGTAAAGAGAAAGCCGCTAGGGGCAAAAGCAAAAACAAAAACCAGTTGTTCTGTGCTTGTTTCTGTTTGTTTGTTTGCTTGACTCTTCAGATTGCAGCATTCTATTCATTGAATAGAAATAAAATGAGTTCAGATTTAGGGATTTGATGAATTGACTCTTTAACTTCCTTTTAAAAGAGATGGAGCAATCTAGAGGGGAATGCTCATCCAGGCTTTGAGGTGTCAGAGAATCTGATCATGTCAATTTGACCCTCATTTGCATCCCAGAGGTAAACAAATGTTGCTTTGAACAAGTAAGCCCCAGAAAAGCTAACAAGGGGAAGAGAAAGGCAACACTGCTCTCAGTGCTCAAGTAGTCATGCCTGCTCACTGACACCTGCCCTGTCGCATGTGCTGGTGGGTAGTGATAGATGTCACACTCCCCAGTCTCCAACAGCCCTTGAAAAAGGCTCTGAGACTTGAAATCTCACAGGAGAGTCTATAAAAGGAAAAATGGAACTGAGCTGAAATTAAAAATGTAGAGCAATGTTTATTAAGGCCTAGGCCCATGGAAGTGTTTCATGGGGGTCTGTGAATTGTCTGAAATTATATGTCAACTTTTGTGCAAGTGTGCATTTTCTTGGGGAGAGAGTCCACAGCTTGCTTTATTTCTCTAAGGAGACCATGCCCTTCACACAAGAATAAGAAGCATTTATTTAAAAATAGAAGAAATTCAGTAACGGAGGAGGAAACAGGAGAAAGGGAGAGGAAAGTAACTAACACCCACAAATACCAAGTATTAATTGTGTCACAACCCTCCTAAGAACGCTGCTATTATGATGAAAATCTCAGACTTCGAGAAATTAGGGGATTTATATGCTCAAGGACACAACAGGTAAATGGTGCAGTTGGCAATCCAACTTTGATGCCTTTCTGACTGCAAAGCATATGCCATTCCCACCATGCTGCCCTGTTGTCTCCAGAGGATCCTGGAGCAAAGCCCTTGAACATGTATTTTCCAAATATTCTTAACAGCCGGGAGAGTAGGAACTAATTTCATGGAAATTGAAACAATCCAAAAGAAACTTGATAAAGTGCAGTGTTTTTATGTGACCATTCCCTCTAGGATGCACAGACCTCAGCCCCATGGCTATGACGACTCCTGAGCCTGCACCTGGAATGGTGGAGACTGACATTAAGTCTCCTCATTCCACAGAGAAAGAGAATACACATTATATCCATTCCCCAGGCAATTAAATAAAACTCATTTGACAAGCAATTATTCATTGGAATTACCCTAAAATTATCAACATATTGTAATATCTAAATTTAAATTGAAGTTCATCTCAGTAGGGTAAGAAGTTTCAAAAGTCCCAAATTCGTAAGTGATAAGCTTGGAATCCTTACCTCCTTTCAATCTTATTTCTTCCTTTACTCCTCCCCTCAAATTTTCCTGGAGGGACACGAGGGACCTCTTCATTGCCAAATCTAATAATTCATGTTCTAAATAATTTAATATTTTCCCCTATAAAAAAGATTACAGTTTCATTGTGAGTAATTTAGGAAACACAATCAAAATGAAAACCATACAAATAAAGCAAAATCCCAGCTCATAAAATATTAACTGTGAACCATTTGGTGCCTAGCATATCTTATAGATAAATGATAGATAGACACATGTATTTTTAATAAATATGAGAGATCAAAATATTTATGTATGGAGAGTTACCATGTTCCACAGTAGGAAGGTTCATCCATGTTCATTCTCTGCATTGTCTCATTGAAACGACATGGAAAAAAAGGTGATAAAATTAAGAGAGGCTAGAAGTGAAATTGATTTCCATTAGAAAAGGCAGAAAGCAAAAGGTGGGGGAAAAAGAGGGTCTTGGAGGCAGAAAGGGGGAATAGCTTGAGCTGAGTCTGAAGGGCATTTTTGAGGGGTTTTGAAAGTGACACTAGAGATGAATGAGAGCTTGTTTATGCTTTCTGTCACTCATTGTCCTTTCAACAAATATTTATTAGAAGTCTACTCTGTATGGTGCAAAGTACCATAGAACCAGACATGGGACAGATCTGCTCTCAAGATGCTTATAGACTAATGAAAAGCTTATCCACAAATCAACAAGCAATTCCAAAGTAGTATGACATGGGCCCTGACAAAGAGAAGCATTGCCCAGAAGAGAGTGAAAGCATCTAACCCAGACTGGCCCATGAAAGAGGTAAAGCTCAGAGAAGACTTTCTAAAGGGGCTGACAGATGACCAGGAACTGAAGGGCAGGATGTTAACCAGACAAGGGGTAGCATGAGGGTCTTCTCAGTAAAAGAGATTTCTATCGACAGCAATATAACACTGCAGAGAATGACGAGCTAATGGGCTCACGTGTATCTTAGGCAGAGGGGCCCAAAGGAGACAGAAACTCGGTAAAATTTTCTTACCTCCTCATACTCTTGGACATCATCACTGACTACACAACACACACGCAGAACATGAGTATCTATTACGTGTGGATATGTTCAAGTAGTTATTCTCAATAGCATATTTGTTTCATCAACAAAGACATCTAAGTATAATTAAGGCAAAAAGAAGCAAAGAGTCAAAGTTAGAAGGAGACCAATTGCAGGATGCAGAGAAAGGACTGTTTTCATATGATCACTATCAAAAGAGAAGAAGGAAAGAAGGGGAAAGGAAGGGAGGAACAATACTTGGAAAAGAAGCAGGTTCCCCATCACTGGAGGTACCTCAGCAAAGGAGATCAGTGCACTGACTATGTAATGGTAAACATTATCTGCTCTCCCAGCATTCTATGAGTCTACAGTTCAGGAGTCAAATGGCAATATTATTTCTGGGATGCAACCATAGGTGCTCTTTCTACATGTGTGCGATAGAAAAAAGACAAAGGTTCACACAGAGATGTTAATTGTATCTATTTCTGAATGATGAGATTACAGGTGATTTCTACTTTAATTTCTACCTTAGTGGATATGCCAATCCTAATTTTACAATAAGAAAATACTATATAACTATTTCAAAGCCTTATTTTTTGCCGTGTTATTAAACATTTAAGAATATCTAAGGACGGAGTTAATATTTAAATGTGATATATTAAGAAACTCAAGAGATTACTCTTTTCATGTAAATGTCTATCCTTCATTTATTATTTTTGTTACAGGTCTTTGCACAGAGTAGGTCTTCTATTAATCTATTGACTACTGATTTCTGTACAATAGGCCACCTTGCCTATAGAAAGAGTACCCACATCAATTCTGGAAACTATTTTAAAGTACCAACTCCATTTGACAAAACAAAGACAAAAAATAAAAATCACTATAAACAAAGGAGAGAGAAAGTGACAAATTGGAAAAATAATTGTCCAATATACAAAAGGGATGGATTGGCATCTAAAATATATTAAAATGTTAGATAAATAAATACTTAAAATAGTAAATTGGGCAAAGAAGAGAAACAGAAATGTAAAAAGCCAATAATGACAAGAACAATCTTATTTTCACTTGTGATCATGGAAAAGCAAATGAAAATTATGAGACAGCACATTCTTTGCCTTCAGATTGGCAACATTTTAAACACTCACATAATATAAATAATTGTGTAGTACATACCACAGCTTTTTTTAGAGGTATCGTTGGCAATATCTGTTAAATTGTTCAAATGTGCATTTCCTCTCATGCAACAATTTCACCTGCTCATTTTCTCCACATAGAATTAATTGCATATGTGTGCAAAAAGGACTTAATCATAATTCTTTAAAAAGATAAATAATATGGATATACTTCCATTGGATTATGGCTAAATATGTTACATACATCCATAAGACAAATGCTATGCAGCCATTAAAAAATATAGTTTTATCATTTGTGAAAGTAGACATTCACATATAACCCACAGTAAAAGATCTGCAAGCATGCACATTAAAATAAACATGTGAATTCTTCGGGGGCTGAGACAGGTGGGAGAGAGAAAGGTTAGGTCAAAGGTTTGTATTGTGTGATTTATTTTACTTCATATTGAAACCATGTCTTATTTGTAAAGTGAATCAATTTTAAAGAAAAGAAAGGAAAAAAGACAATTTTATATTGCCTCCCAAGGTTTTGGGTAAAGAAGGGAAAAGGGTCACCACCTAATTCAAATGCCTAAACTTAAAGATGAAGAACCTGATGCCAAAAGATTTGAAATTACTAAAACAAAAAACAAAAAACAAAAAACCCCCCACCATATTTCTTGTGCCCTAAACTGTAGCACAAGTCTCCTGACTCAAATTCAATGTTCTTCCATGCCTTTCAGGTGCACTGCAAGTATTCTTTAATTTTGAACACAATATCAGTAATTTTTGTGATTTAGATGACAGCGATCCTGAGGGTAGTAAGTCTTCACTAAGTGTAAGCAGATGTGTGCATCCCTCGTTATAGGAAACGGAATTGAATGGAAATTAATTATAACCACACTGCTTCCCCAGATTAATCATAATGAGCTGGTAGTAATGTTTCTACATGCACTGCATGATAACAGTCGATTGAAGAGTTTATGGTCCTAATTATTTAGTATTAAAGGCCTCATTTTGAGGTACCCAGCAACATCCAATTATAAAAAAAAAATAGAGCAAATGTGTTTGTTTAGATGGAAATTTATAAGGCATTATAGTTGTAGGCACAACAAGTATTCATGAAATCAATCACCTCAAGTATTGGAATTTAAGTGATAAGAAATCAATCAAAGTGATAGTACCAGGCATTTTGAATTTGTAAAGGCAGATATGTGAATGGCAGCTTCCAAATGGTTCAATCAAAAAAAATTATTTACAGATAATTCAACATTGCAGTGTTGGGATTGACTGCCTCCCTGCCCCCAAGCCCCCTATATCCTTTCAGCAGAGAAGCTTTCTGCTGTCCGCATTTCCTAAGAGACCTGAACTTTTGATGTTCAATGCCAGGATCAAGTATCACTAGGGACCATTTCACCGTGGGAGAAAAAAATCGCATTTGGCCCCATGTCCATTGTTCACTTACCAAAACTAAAATTATAATAAAAACAAGATTATGGACTTTATATAGGCTTATAAAATAACTCTGGAAAATTACAGATCCAGAAAAAAAATAATCAAAAACTACAATATCAGCTGTAAAACTTTCTAAAAATGCAACAAATAATGTAATAAAGAACAGAGGTAGAATTTGGCTGGGAATTAAGTTGCCCACCTGCAAGTTATTTTTAGGCATCCCCAAGATGGAAAGGAAAACATAAAAAAAAAAAAAAAAACAACTTTCCACAAGTCCCTATAAAAAGTGCTCTGTGGTTGAATCTTTACTCGGATTCCAAACCAAGCTTCAGCTCAGCTACGTACAGACTTTGAATAAACTAAGGATGGAGGAAAATAAACAAGAGGAGATAAAGGGAAAGAAAAACATGACCCTGTATAGAAAGGAAGAAATGAAATTATTTTAGCTAATCATTTTTAAGTTTTTTTTCTCTTTATTCATGCTCAAAGAGAATTATGATCACTATATAAAGAGCCCATAATACAGGTTACTCAAGGAGAAGCTTTAAAATATACCTTCTCTCTCTCTTTCTGACTTCCAGAAAGTACCAAGATTGGGCAATAGGAAGTTACTTTTCAGATTGGGTGGAAGAAACAGAGAGCAAATCGGGGTGTGAAATGACTTTTGTCTCTGCAAATGTATCTTCTTTGCACACAATCTGTTATTAATGATTGGCAGTGAGGTCATAAAGTGAGTGCCAGCTTACAATCACTCTTCTATTTGGGGGATAATGCATCATAAAATTACCCAACAGCAAAGACCTGAACACCAGCATCACTGGGCCTGCTTTTTTTTTTTTTCCCAAAAATTCTAAAAATTGCTGATTTCAGGTTACAAGGATCTTTGAATCCAACATAGTACCATCTAAATGACCATATTTTGTGGCTACCCAGCATAAGAGTATTTAGAGAAGTGTAGGTAAGGTTTAGATATACTGCAGGGGTTTCGGGTTAATAATAGAAAGTGGGAGCCTGGGAGTTTTCTCAGCAACTCTCTCCAGTCTGCTTTCTGTCACCACCACTCCCATGGAGCCCTTCTTGGATGGTCACCAGCAACATTTATTTTCTAAATATTATGAACACTTTGCCAGCTTATCTCACAAGGCCTCTCAACAACATCCATCACAGCTGGCCCCTCCCTCCTCTGCATGGTCATATTCTCCTTTCTTTCCTCCCTCACTTCTGACTGCTACTTCTCTGTCTCCGTACTGCCTGGTCCGCTTCTATCTCTCCATCTTCTACAGAGAGTAGTCCTCTCTTAGCTGCAGGGCATGTGTTCCAAGATCCCCAGGGGATGCCTGAACCCACAGATAGCATGGAACCCTATATATATGTTTTTGATAAAATAAACATATATTATGATAATGCTTGATTTATAAATTTGGCACATAAAGAGATGAACAACAATAACTAAAAAGAGAACAATTACAACAGTATACTGTAATGAAAGTCATGTGAATGTGGTCTCTCTCCCTCTAAGTATCTTATTGTACTGAATTCACCCTTCTTCTTATGCTGGTGTGAGATGATAAAATGCCTTCGTAATGAGATGAAGGTGAATGATGTAGACCTTGTGGCATAGCGTTAAGCTACTATGACCTCCTGATGATTCAGCAGAAGAAGGATCAACTGCTTCAGGACCACAGTTGACCACAGGTACCTGAAATCATGGACAATGACCATGGATAAGGGGGGGCTGCTGGATAAGTACCCACCACGCTGAAGTCCTGGGCCCCGTTCCTTCCTTGTCTTCACTGTTTCCCATTTAACCACATCCATTCTCTGGCTTGTAATATCACCTCTCATCTATGTCCAACATAAAAATTCCCCCTGAACTTTATTCTTCTATATCCCACTCTGACCTTGATTTCTCTGCCAAAATATACAGTAGTTATGGTCTGAAAAACCCTCTTCTCTCTTTTATTTCCAAACCTGTTTTCTTTCCCTATCTTTCCTACCTTGTTAAAAGGCACTGTCATGCATCTAGTTGCTCAAAGACAAGAAACCTAGAAGTCGCACTTCAATTCTTTCTTTTCTGGAACACTCACATTCAATCCATAAACACATCATAATTTATTTTTTTATCTCCAAAAGCATATCTCAATGTTTTCTCTTCTTTTCCATCTGCAAGTCTCCTCACTTGGGCTGAGGACTGCTTGGATTACAGCAGTAGCTTACTAACAGGCTTCCTTCCTTCTGTAAATGCTCACTTGAGATCTGGTTTCACAACAAAATTTAAAAGTATAAACTGTACATTGCAATTGAACATGAACTCCAAAATTTTCTCCTTAGATTAAAACCCTTTAATGGCTTTCAATTGTAGCAAATCCGAAGTTCTCAATATGACCTATACGTCCCAACCTTATTTTCTCTCTCAGTTCACATATTATGTACTTGCCACATTGATATCCCTTTCATTCCTCAATAAAATCTAACTCTTTACAGCCGCAGGGCCTTTGCACTTACTGTGTAGTTAACCTGGGGCCTCTTCTCTGCTGCTTCTTCTTACTCATCTTTGCAGTACTTGTTGATCCTTCTCATCTTTAGACTTTAGCTTTCTTCACCACTGTCCATAGTTTCTCCTAGATCATAGAGTCTCTTTAGGGCACTGATCAGTGAAATCGTCTTGACATTTCTTTGTTTCGTTTCTTATTGTCCCCCTTACTTCTAATGTACAACCATCTTTTTGAGAGCAAGCCCCTCATATATTTCATTCACTGCTGTACTGACCGTGCCTAGAAGAATGACTGGCATATTATAGGCATTAAATATAGATATGTGAGCTGAAAGAATGAGAGACTGAATGAATGAATGAATGAATGAGAGCCAATAGCAGAAAGGGAAGGAATGAAATATCATTTGCACAATGAAACCCACAGTCCAGTGAATAGGGTAGACAATAATAATTATATGCATTAGTATATGCAGTAGAAAAAGTAAGCACAAACTAAGATAGGAACACAGATGTGCTGTAACTTATCCCACTTGGCAGATGATTAAAAGTGGATGTTTCTGAACTACTATTTCCAGGGATACCTATGGCACCAGGAATTGCCTTGATGTCCTTATTTTCTTCCTACCATTGTGCTCTTTCCACACTGACTGCCAATTAGAGAATTTAGAGGGCACCTTTAAACAGCATTCCCTAAATGTCCCTAAGACACACTTCTGCAGAAACCAGCAGGTCCATAGAGGAAACACAGGCATCATGCCATGAGGTTAGAGAAGTGGAGAACTTCAAGAAGCCCTAAAATGTTGAGGGTGGGGAACAGCAGCAACATCCATGGAAATCAGTTGATGGCATTCATTAAGACTATTCTCTGAGCACAGCAATGTGTTGAGTGAAAGGCTTACAAGGAAGAACTTTGCGACAAGAAGTAGGCATTTAGCAAATACCAAGAACTCTACAATTGCACAGTTACATCACTGGCTAGCAAATCCCTACCCATCCCTCAAGAACCAGTTCAAATGTCTTCTCCTCTCTGAAGCATTTGATTAATCATTTCCTTTCCTGAACCCCTATGGACTTCTATTCTGGCACTCACGACAGTGCATAGCAGTAGTCAGCACACTGTATTAGTTAACTCAGCATGCTATAACACAATGCCATAAATGGTCGTTTAAACAACAGACATTTATTTTCTCACAGTTCTGGAGGCTAGATTAAGGTGCCATTAGGGTTGGTTTCTGGTGAGACTTCTGTCCTTGGCTTGGTTACTATTTTTAAAAAGTAAGTATCTCTTTGATTCTTCTTTTTTTTTTCTTTTTAAAGATTTCATTTATGTATTTTATTTTAGAGAGAGAGAGAGCACGAGTGGTGGGGAGGGGCAGAGGGAGAGGGACAGAATCTCAAGCAGACTCCAAGCTGAGCACAGAGCCCATCACAAGGCTCAATCCCACAACCCTGATATCATGATCTGAGCTGAAACCAAGAGTCACTGCTTAATCGACTAAGCCATCCAGGCACCCCCTCCTTAATTATGCTTGATTCCACCATGCATTAAATGAATTTGTGGAATTGTATTAATATTTGTAGATGCCTATTTTAATGTTTACCAACTCTCTAGTTTCAAATATAAGCATTTTTCTGTTTTAGTAAATTTGATCTGAGGACTGATTCAAAGAAAATATACAAAAAGTACCTGATGATTCATTTTCAAAAATATTCTGCTTATCCAGGCTACCTATATTTCAACTAGTAGTTTTTCCTTTCTTCTACGAATTCATTGATTGATACTTCAGAGAACCAGCCTTCTCTCAGAGCACATGGTATTTGGAAGTAGAAGAGATGGATATAAGCCCTGGCTCCAGCACTCACCAGATCTTTGGCTTGTGTTAGTTGCTTTTCATGTCAAAACAATAACCATGTCTACTCTCACAAGGATTTTGTGAGATATCATGGTTGTGCAAAAGCCGTGCAAACCATAAACTGCTAACCCAGAATTTCCTGAATTATGTTCTAGAGATTACATTAGAGGTCCTTGAGATGTTAATAAATGTTCTACAAAAATATGGCTGAGTAAACCAAAATGGATTTCTGAGCCTTTAATATGCTAATGTGCATAGTGAATCTCCAAGAAGGAAATGTAGTATACTTAACCTCCCCAAACTTTTTCTTAAATGTAAACACTTTCTTTGAGTTTTATCAAATTCTTCCTGTGGAAAATATTCCTTAAGTGCTGGGCTGTAGAAGTTTTAATTATTTTTATATTGTATACCTAAAAAATGAACTACTCAATCTACTTAAAAGATTTCTGTACAGAACAATGTTGGTTATTATGTATAGCTTTCTTCATCTGGTTAAATACAACTTCATTTTTAAAATTTTTTAGTGTTACTATTTTATCAAAAGTATATTTTTCCTAGGGCACCTGGGTGGCTCAGTCATTAAGCGTCTGCCTTTGGCTCAGGTCATGATCCCAGGGTCCTGGGATCGAGCCCCACATCAGGCTCCTTGCTCAGTGGGAAGCCTGCTTCTTTCTCTCCCACTCCCCTGCTTGTGTTCCCTCTCTCGCTGTGTCTCTCTCTGTCAAATAAATAAATAAAATCTTAAAAAAAACCCAAAAAAGTAAATTTATTCTACAATTCTTTTCATAATAGCAACAAAAAGAATAAAGTTTAACCAAAGAAGTGTAAGAATTTTATAGTGGAAACGATGAACTATCATTATGGGAAATTAAGGATCTAAATAATTAGAGAAGTATTCGACGTTCACAGATTCTAAGATTCAGTATTCTTAAGATGGAGGCCATTTTCAGTTGATCTATAGATTCAACACAAACCCTACCAAAATTCTAGCAGGCTTTTTTTGTTTTAGTTTTTGTTTTTTTTTTTCCATAAATTGATAAGTGGTCCAAAAATGTATATGAAAATGTAATAAGGGAAGACCTAAAATAGCCAAAATAATTTTGAGAAAAATAGAACAAAACTGTAAGACTTTAACTTTCTAATTTCAAACTTACTATAAAACTAGTTATGAAGATAGAGCAGTAATGGCACAAAGATAAACATACACATTAATAGAACAGAATTGAGAGTCTAGAAATAAAGTCTTACATTTATAGTTAATTGATTTTTGACAAAGATGAAAAGCAATTAATTACAGAAAAGTATCTTTGTTAGGAGATGGTGATGGGACAATTATACATCCGCAACATGAACTTAGACTCTTATTTCATATATGCATAAAAATAACACAAAATTTATATTAAATATAAGAGCTAAAATAATGAAACTTTTGGAAGATAACATAGAAAAATATCTTCTGGACATCAGGTTAGGTAACAATTTATTAGATATGACACCAAAAAAGTACAGTTTATATGGTAGGACAACTAATGGCCACCCATGTCCTAATCCCCAGAACCTATAAATATGTTCAGGTATATGGCAAAGGGTAATTAAGTTTGCAGGTAGAATAAAGTTGCTAATCAGCTGACCTTCAAGTAGAAATATTGTTGGTTATCTAGGAAAGGCTAATGTAACCACAAGGGTCTTTAAAAGGAGAAGAGAGAGGAAGATGGAAGGGTCAGAGTCAGATCAGAATGATACAGTGAGAGAACTTGACTCACAATTTTGGCTTTGAAGATTCAGAAAGAAGGCCACAAGCAAAAGAATGTCGGTAACCTTTAGAAGCTGGTAAGGGCCGGGTGATATACTCACCTCTAGAACTTTCAGAAAAGAACACACTTCTGCCAACACCTTGATTTTAGCTCTGTGAGATCCATTTCAGAATTAACTGCAGAACTTAAATATAATAAATATATGTTGTTTTCAGCCACTAAGTTTGTCATTTGTTACAGCAGACATAGAAATCTAATACTGGAGAAAATCTTCAGGACCTTGGGTTAAGCAAAGAGTTCTTAGAAATGATACCAAAACCACGATATATAAAATTTTAAAAACCATAAATTTGACCTTATCAAAATTCAACCCATCTGTGCTTCAAAAGACATCATTAATAAAATTAAAAAATAAATAGACTAGAAGAAAATATTTTGTAGAACATGTATCTTATAAAGGATTCATATCTTGAATATGCAGAGAATATTTTTACCTTAATAATAAGAAAACAAAAAACCCAACAAAAGTAGACAAATGATTTGAATATACATTTGAATAAAGAAGACACAAAAGTGGCTCATAAATATAATGATTCCTGACATCATTAGCCATTAAAAAATGCACATTAAAACCACAATTAGGGGGCGCCTGGGTGGCTCAGTCGTTAAGCGTCTGCCTTCGGCTCAGGTCATGATCCCAGGGTCCTGGGATCAAGCCCCGCATCGGGCTCCCTGCTCGGCGGGAAGCCTGCTTCTCCCTCTCCCACTCCCCCTGCTTGTGTTCCCTCTCTCGCTGTGTCTCTCTCTTCAAATAAATAAATAAAATCTTTAAAAAAATAATAAAATAAAACCACAATTAGATACCATTTCACATTCGCTAAAATGGCTATATTAAAATCGACATACAATAATAAATGAATGTGAGAAATGAGATCCCTCATACATTCTAGTGTCTATATAAAATGGTGTAGTCACACTGAAAAACAGTTTGAGAGTTTCTTAAAAAGTTAAAAATAGAACTACCCAGGATCCAGCAGTTGCACTGCTAGTTACTTACCCAAGAATATAAAAATACTAATTCAAAGAGATAGATGCACCCTGATGTCTATAGCAGCATTATCTACAATACCCAAATTATGGAAACAGCCCAAGTGTCCAGTGACTAATGAGTGGATAAAAATGTAGTATATATATAATCAGCAATAAAAAAGAATGAAATCTTGCCATTTGCAATGGCATGGACGGAGTCTGAGAGTATAACGCTTAGCAAAATAAGTCAGACAGAGAAAGAAAAAATACATATGATTTCACTCATTTGTAGAATTTAAGAAACAAAACAAACAAGCAAAGGGAAGAAAAGAGAGAGAGAGAGGCAAACCAAGACTCTTAACTATAGAGAACAAACTGATGTTTACCAGAGGGGAGGTGAGTGAGGCGATGGGTGAACTAGGGGATGGGGATTAAGGACACTTGTGATGAGCACCGGGTGATGTATGGAAGTGTTGAATCATTATATTGTACACCTGAAACTAGCATAACACTATATGTTAACTAACTAGAATTTAAATAAAAACTTTTTAGGGGCGCCTGGGTGGCTCAGTTGGTTAAGAGACTGCCTTCGGCTCAGGTCATGATCCTGGAGTCCCTGGATCGAGTCCCGCATCGGGCTCCCTGCTCGGCAGGGAGCCTGCTTCTGCCTCTGACCCTCCCCCCTCTCATGTGCTCTCTCTCTCTCATTCTCTCTGTCTCAAATAAATAAATAAAATCTTTAAAAAAAAAAAAACTTTTTAAAAAAATGAAGCATTCATTTGTCATATGACCTAGGAAGTCCACTCTTAGGTCTCAGTCTAAGAAAAGTGAAAAGATATATCAACTCAAAGACTTCTACACAGATATTCTTAACCACCTTATTAATACCAGACAAAAATTAGAAGAGCCTAAATATTCCTCAAATAATGAATGGAGAGAAAGTGGTATATACATGCAATGGAATACTATTTAGCAATAAAGAAAAACTAACTGCTGATACATGCTCCACCATGGAAAACCTCAAAAACTTTGCACTGAATGAAATAAGCCAGACACAAGAGAACATATATTACATTATTGTTTTTATGGGAAATTTCCACAAAAGGTAAATCTACAGAGATAGATAAAAATTAATGGTTGTCTGAGGTGGTAGGGGTAGGGGGTGTAGGGTACAGAGTCTTACAGTTAGTGGACACAAGGGAATTTATTAGGGTGATGGAGATGTTATGAAACTGATTTACTGTGATGGTTATACAACTTGTAAATTTACTTTAAAAAAATCATTGAATTCCATACTTGCAATGGGTGAATTTTATGATATATAAAATGTGACTCATTGAAGTTACATATTAAAATGTATTTATTCTGCATTAAAGATGCATTTCTAAAAGTTTCCCTAATTCTGATCTGTGATTTTTCTTCTATCCTTGGTTTAACACATTTCCCAAAACAACGTCAACGTCAATGAAAAATAGCTCTTGATACCATAAAGTCCAATTGAGAAAGAGGTTTTCAGAAACATTTCTGCTCTGGAAACAGATATGTAACTATGAAGTTATCCCTTTTGAAATCAGTTTATACAATATACCAACTATATAATGTTGACAACTCCCAACTTAAACATTTTCACTGCTTTTAGAATAAATTGTTACGATGAAGCTTCTGTTTGAAAATAGAGCTAAATATTAAATGACAAAAGAGCTTATTGTCTGTCAAGGGAAAACAAAAAAAGAAATAGGCTGAAAGCTTCACCCCATGTCTAACTTGTCATCATCATGAAGTAATTTATCAGCAGCAAGGAATTTAAAAAAAAAGATACAATTCAAAATATAAATTTTATAAAATAATTTTTGAAAATGCTTCATTTGACGCTTATTGGATTATCACTAGCCACCTCAACAGTTTTTTCGACAAGCCCCTGCAGTTAGAATTTATAATAAAGTTGAAGATAACAAAACATATAATTCACTAACATTTCATGCAGTGAACCATTAAACAAGGGACATGTTTGCAAAATCAAAACCTGGATATATTTTTATTATTATTTTCAAAAAAAGAACTTCTGGCACACATCCCAGACTCCACATTCAGAACAGAAATTAAAGCAATTTAAAGTCTCATTGAGAATTACGGATAGTAATATAACATAAACATGGGTCTCACATTCTAGCTCTCTAGATAAGCTCCCATTATAGAAGAGACGAAACCAAGTAGAAATTCCAAATCTCTCATTTTTCGGTTACTATTAGCAACCTTTGCAAGGAGTTAAGCCAAGATAGGGGATAAGCAAAGAATCAAGGATCCAGGAAATAATAGGATCTAGGACCTCCTCCTTCTGTCTCTGGTTTACAAAAACTGATTTATTGGGGACATAATATCCATACGAATCCTACTAATGACATTAAATCTAATACTTGAGGAAAGAACTCAAACTAAATTCCATTGAGATGATTTCAGAAAGATGTGATTTATTGAGACTTTGAAATATCTATAGACAATATGATTTGGTGAATAATTCACTATATGTGCATCTGTATGAAAAATAAATAAAATCTGCAAGTATCTTTGCCATTATTCTATCATCTTTTAAGAATAAACTGAGTATATTCTCTCTCTCTCTTTCAAGAATAAATTAATAAATCTTTTTAAAAAGTGGGGGGGCACCTGGGTGGCTCAGTTGGTTAAGTGTCCGACTCTTGTTTTGGCTCAGGTCATGATCTCAGGGTCCTGATACTGAGGGCTGAGTAAGGCTCCAAGCTCAGTGGGGAATCTGCTTGAAGATTCTCTTCCTCTGCCCTTCCCCCCATTCATGTGTTCTCTCTCTCTCTCTCTCCCAAAAGTAGATAAATAAATCTTAAAAAAAAATAAACTGAGTATATTTATTATTCTATTGTAGGTTCCTCAAAATTTCAAATGATTAGCAGTAACATATAAAAATGTTTAGTATTAGTTAGGAATTTCAAAATATACACTGCACTTTACAGTAAATTTTTTTTTTCCATAGCACATTTCCAGAAGCCAGTGATGTAATTTTTAAAAGTTTTTGTCTGTTTGAAAACTCAGTAAAATATATGCAAGGGGTGGGGGGAGGGTCCTGTTTGGGAAAGGGTTATAAACTGTTTATCTTATAACCATCCATTAAATCCACTCCACTATTATGAAATTAAGGACATGATTTTAGCCAAATTTTTATAAAAAACTACTTTCAAATCACATCATATTACATTACTAAATATCAATGGAAAGCAGACTTAGCCTTATCCTCAGAATCAGTACATGTGCTAAATCAGCATGTTGGAATAATCAAAAATGACTCCTTTTCCACATTTGAAAATTCGTAAGTAAAAATTTCCCTCATTAAATATACATGCTTCCCCTAGAAAATACTAGACCTTTTGAAAATATCGATGGCTGAAGAGTATTATAAATTTCAAACATTCCAGATACAACTTCAGAAATAAGTCTTTTTTTTTTTAAATATTTTATTTATTTGACAGAGAGAGACACAACGAGAGAGGGAACACAGGCAGGGGGAGTGGGAGAGGGAGAAGCAGGCTTCCCGCGGAGCAGGGAGCCTGATGTGGGGCTCAATCCCAGGACCCTGGGATCATGACCTGAGCCAAAGGCAGATGCTTAATGGTGGAGCCACCCAGGCGCCCCCAGAAATAAGAGTCTTGATGAGGTATTATTCCATCTTAACCTGCCCAACTTCTACACTCCCTTTCAAGATTCATAATCAAACTTTCTGTTTAGTCCAAAAAGGTGGTAGTTTTGACCAGGCACCTAATTTCATCTTTTGATGACTTTTTTTTGTTTGTTTGTCCCTCACTCCACCATTAAGATATCCACCAACCAGCTGAGTGGAAGTCTAAAACTAAAAGCACTAATAGGGGAGCACCTGGGTGGCTCAGTCGGTTGAGCAGCCACCATCGGCTCGGGTCATGATCTCAGGGTCCTGGGATCGAGCCCCATATCAGGCTCCCTGTACAGCGGGGAACCTGCTTCTCCCTCTCCCTTTGCCACTCCCCCTGCTTGTGCTCTCTCTCTCTGTCTGTCAAATGAGTAAATGAAATCTTTAAAAAATAAAAAGAGTGCTAATAGGATCCTGTAGGGACAGGCTATGTTAATAATGATAATAACTAAAACTCTTCTCATCTATTACCTCATGGTACCTTTATAACTGGGTGAAGATTAGGTATCATTAATTCCATTTATGATAAGAAATCTAGACTTAGGGAGGTTTACCAATATGTGGTCTGTCTATCCCCAAACCTGGAGAGGAAACAAGGCATTAGATCCCAAACTCCAATAACCTTCCAATATATCATCACTCTGCTTGGCACTGAGGATACAACTGTGACTAAGTCTCTGTTAGAAATCTACCACTAAAATATCTGCTTTATTTTAGTCTCTCACCTGGGATTTTCCCCACACTCTGCTAAGTTGTTTCTATCTTCCAATACTAATGCTAATATGATTCTTGAAATGATTTTAATGGAAAATTGGGAATGGGTTTCAGCTAACTCTGGATGCTGAGGACTTTTTCTTCCCCACCATCAAAATTACTCTCTTGTCAACAATTCTACCATCAGTTTCTGGGGTTTACAAATGTACTTGGACAATTAAAAAGGGAAATGTATGTACAGTGCAGTGCAGATGGGAATCAAGAAGTACACAGGAAGACCCTTGTGTGGGAAAATACCCAGACAAAACTCAGACAGCTATTGATGGAAGGTCTCCTACTGAGAGGTGGAAGGCCTTTCACTAAGGAGTTGTCAACTGGATGACTTCTCAGCAGAGGACATGTAGTGCTCATTTCATGAGCTAAGAAGCCCAAAGGCATCAGCTTGCCTTTCATGAGGCTCCTTGGCACTAGCAACAGAGGATAAGGGGCAGTCCTACTGCTACTGAATTCACTGTCACCAGAACCCTTAGATACAGTTCCCTGTCTTGGGCCCAGTAGAACTTCTTAAAGACACGTCCATCCAATCTTTCTCCACCTTCCCCACAGCCCACATGAAGTTCATTTAGGCTCTGGGATGTAAGCAGATAGTCTTCCCTTAACATCATTTTGATCTTTTGTTTAAAAATATGCTTTATATCCTGCATTCGTCAAAAACTTCTTTTGTTGGTTCTCAGGAGTCTTTCTTCTCCTAACAAAATCCTGCTCTTGTAAATAAAATATTATATTTTCTAAAGTACTGTCTTAATAGACTTTAAGAGCCTATTTTAAAAGCATTTAGGCCATAAAAATTTTAATTTTTCCTGAAGCAGTGTGATGGCTCTGGCTGACTAGCACAAGAAACTAAAAGAGGAAAGTACTAAATAGGAGAAGGCAATGCTTAATTTTATGAGGTATTTTTTTCAGGACAATGGTTGATATCTATTGAATGCTGACATATGCCAGACATTACACCAAGAAAGCTCACTGGCTTTATCAGACTTAAGCACCATAAAATGAGCCTATATACTGTGTACTAATATTATTCCTATTTTACAAATTAAAAACTGAGTCTTAGATAATATTTCTGAGTCTGTGTAGCTCAAAAGCATGTTTTAGTCCTATTGAAAGACATATAATGGCCCTCATGTCCCTAAAGGACAAAACAAAAACTCCCTAATGTGATAAACATGACCCTTCATATCTGGACAACGTTTGTTTTTATCATTTTCTCTCCAACCTCCATGAACTTCACCCAAATCCCTATTCTTCCCTATCCAGCTGTACAAACATTTTGACTTTCACTGAACTCCATAATTTTGCACACTTCAAGGTCATTTCTCATGCCTCATATGTTTCTCTGTATTCCTCTTCAACTTGAGAAATCTTAGTTCTCAGAGTTGCATCTTATCTCAAATAGCTCCTCCTTGAAGAAAGGCTCACCAATTCCCCAAGGCAGAGTTAGGCATTCCCTTCTTTGTGTTTATTTGTGCTCATTCCTGTATTCCAACACTGTAATTCTTTATCTCTGGGTGCGTTTGTCTCATTAGTAATTGGATTACTTTAGGGGTACAAAAGGAGGAAAGAAGTAAAGAAACAAATATTAATCAAGCACCAGAGGTATATGAAGGACAATGGTAGATCCTTTCTCTGATTTTTCTCCATGTTTTCACCTACTATATAATCCTTATAAGCCTTGGACTATATATTATCTCATATATATGTATGTATTTCATACATATGTGAAACAATTATAGAATTTTTCACACAAACCTAATACACATTTATATGAAATTTATACAGTTATATTTATTCATTTATATGTACATATATTAAATATATAAATGTATTATAGATAAATATATAAATTATATACTAAAATATATGAATACCTTAAATGTTCATATAAATGTTATATATGTATTATGTACATATATAAATATATGTTTATATACATATTTAAAATCAAAGGAACTGACTAGTAAGATAAATCCAAAATGCAGACGCATGCCTTGCCCCAGAGCATGTGTCATTTCTTCTAATCCTGTTTTCTCCATCTTGGCACCTCTTATCCCATTGAACAATACTTGTCACATAGCCAGTGCTCAATAAATATTTGGCAAATGAATGAATCACATTCATAAACTTACCAAGCACTTCACAACAATCACTACATTGTGCTTCACATTAGGTCTGAATCAGAAAGATGATATTTATCTAAACAATAATGACTATCCTCAAGATTAGCAAGTTACTTACAGAGATGTCTTTTAAAAATAGTCATATTATATTTATACAAAGTTGAACTACATACAAAGTTCTTAGCATGAGGCCTGTGGCTCTCTAGACTCTAGAGATGGAATTATTGAAGTCCATGAACCCCCTGAACTTTGTATGGATTTTGTTGTGTATTTTCCTAGAAAAAGTGTTCATAGACTTTTTTAAACAACAATTTCCAAAGATCCATGACCCTATAATGACCAAGAATCACAAGACTATATTATTCCTATATTCATTATCACTCTAGGATTATGCAATTATGGAAAAATAAGGTATTCAGGTACATACTGTGTTTGCATCAGAGCCCTCAAATTTTATGAAACAGTAATGGAAATGGAACTGGAGATTCAGCATACTGGAAAAAAAAATGACATACTCAGTATCAAACTTCCATTTTTATTAAGGAAGCCAAATTATACTTAACAGCTTTTATTGGTTTGTTTGTTTGCTTTGGTTTAGAAGGAGATGTGGGTGCAGGGCATGGTTTTTCTTCTTAATTTCTGAGGTCTGCTTTTTTGGAACAAGCTGGCAGGTATGCATGAAAAATATAAACTTCAGGCAAAACATCTGTTTCTCTCACCACTTTCAAGTCAATTTGAAGTGCTTATATTCTAAGTATTAACAAGCAACCCCAGGCTTTGGTAGAGCTTCAGACCATCTTGTAGGAAAATATACACAAACCACACACCTTGCAAAAATACTCAGTCCTCTGATAATGTTCCCAGCAGATGTATGTCAAGACCAATATTTGAGTAGATATTTGGGAAAATGTACATTGGATGTATATCAAAATGACCACATTTATTTTGATTTGTTTCAATGTTGACATTTTAAATATTTTTCTGTCAGTAAAAGATAAAGGTTACTAATCAGATTACATGTTAATATCAAGTTTTAATATTCTGATTATATGGTGATTGAACTTTAAAATTATTGCAAATTTTACTTCACATTGTTTAGGCGACCTCTCCCCCCCTTATTGACGCATACCACTCCTCCACATTAATTCTACAATTCCAAAATAAAATTAAAACATGAAAAAAATCATAATGTATATTTTAAATATAACAAAATCAATACATATTTTAAGATAATAAAAATAGTAGTTTCCTCCCAGATTTTTATTTTTATTTATTTTTTTAAAAGATTTTTTTATTTATTCATGAGAGAGAGAGGCAGAGGGAGAAGCAGGCTCCCAAGGAGCAGGGAGCCCGATGCGGGACCCGATCCCAGGACCCTGGGATCATGACCTGAGCCGAAGGCAGACGCTTAACCATCTGAGCCACCCAGGCGCCCATCCTCCCAGATTTTTAAACATGTCATTGTACTACCCTGATTTCTCTAAATTAGGAAACAATTCATCAAAAGATAAACAAAATAAATAAATAAATAAATAAATAAATAAATAAATAAATAAATAAAATTTATTTATTTAATCACGCCTGGCCTTCTAACAACAATTATAAGTTAGTTTCAAACAATCGCAGTGATGTATAGCACAAGAATAAGCAATAATTCAAGAAAAAAGTTGCAATTTGTCTCTGAGTTTCAATACTGCATGAACTCCAAATTAAGCATGGCTAGAGATATTCTGTTAGTTTCTAAGGGAAATCAATAGTCTTTAGGAAAGAAAAAAAAACAAACAGCATTTTTACTTTTTTTTTTTTTCAAAACAAACTGAGCCCAAATCTTGCTTTTAGAATCTTAGAAGGCTCCCAATCCCAGAATGACTTCAGATAGCTACACAGATACGAAGGCCCACAAAGGAAAGTTGCCAGAAGTTAACTATATTCCCACTTGAAAGGAAAGGAAAATGAACCTTCCCACTTTGTCTGGATTTCAGGGGGAGCTCAATTTATTTCTCTTCTTTCTCTAAGAGCAGAAGTATCTATTTTGAAGGGTTTTTTTGTTTTGTTTTGTTTTTTTAAAGGTTTTATTTATTTATTTGACAGAGAGAGACACAGAGAGAGAGGGAACACAAGCAGGGGGAAGTGGGAGAGGGAGGGGCAGGCTTCCCGCCAAGCAGGGAGCCTGATGAGGGGCTTGATCCCAGGACCCTGGGATCATGACCTGAGCCAAAGGCAGACATTCAACGACTGAGCCACCCGGGCGCCCCTATTTTGAAGTTTTTATTATTGTTTATGAAAGGAACACATTTCATTCAACAGAATGAGATGCAAACGTCACTTCACCAGGGAAATACACTTTGAACGATGATCTTGAACGACTTTTCCTTTCAACTGCAAACAATTTTCAATAACGAGTAACTTTTATTTGCAAATACTGAATGAAATTGCAAATGTATTTACATCAGTAAGAACAAGGATTTTCTTGCATTCCTAAGTGGACTCTGGACAGGGCCATATCTAAATGTTACTCAAGGTTCCTGTTACCCTATGGGCTGGTCTGCTATGGGCATTGTCATCCATGTGGCATCAAGTTAAAATAAACTTTCAAAAGTCTGGGAGGAGAATAAAAACACAAAAGGAGCAGATCCCATACTTAGAGACTTTCTAAATGGAACAGGAGAAAAAAGTTTCCTCACTATTATATGGTCAGGAATGTGAAATGGGAAGCATGAGGATCAGGAGCAAGTATTAACTGTGTGTTTATGAGTTTAAATCAATTCTAACTGCAGCTAACAGAAATTCTCAGTGGTTCCTTCCTTTCTCCTTCTGACCATACCAGTTCAATTCACTTTGTGGGGGGACTCTGTCAATCCCCTGTTGATATTTCTAGAATCTTGCCATTCCAGCTTCTTCTGTCTGATTTCCAAATATGCAGATCAGCATCTCTAAATGGAGGGCTTTTCCCAAAAGCTGACAGAGCTGTTCTGCCTATGTGGGTTGCAGAATGAATACACTGAGAAATGACATCCTCAGGGTCTAACTGACAAGAGTTGGTGTATAAATATTCTAGTTCTCTCACCCCTCAGGATAATTCTAAGCTCTATATTTTCATTTCCAGAAGTTTCCTGAAAGAACAACTTAGTAACCTACCAAGGTATCTGGCCAAACGCACCTTTTTTTGTTTGTTTCTTGGAATCACTTCCTCACATTCTTACAGGTGTTTCCTTCACATCTCAAAGAAACTATTTGAATTTGAATCTTTGTCTGTGGATCTGCTTTTGCAAGAACTGAACTAAAACACACTTCAACTTTAAACAAGTCAACACTTATTTATTGAGAAACTACTCTATTTCTTTTAGTCAGTGAGGCCTAAACACAAGGGCTGTCCACTCAAATACATCCAAGGGGAGAATAGGAAACAAATTTAAGAAGCAGCCCAGATGGAAACCTGATGTATAAGACAGTGCATGTCCTATTTAAGGAGGACATCTGCTATTTAACTTCTGCAAATTGTTGCCATGCTGGAATACCAGCCTACTACTTCCAGGTCTTCTAGTTTTTCAAGCAAAGCCTTAAATTCTTAAAATTTAAATATTGTCAACTAATTCAAAAGGGTTTTTTTATAATACTCTTCAGACCAACAAAACCTGTTTATGGGTTGGATTTGACCCACAGCCTGCCAGTTTGTGAACTCCACACTAAGGATCAAAGATAAAGGAGGTAAGGTCCATAGATATGAAAGAAATTTGCAACTTAGAAGGGGTGAAAGACATTCAAGTGACTATGAATTTGAATTTAAGTGATAAATGAGAAATAAGTAATAAATAATAATGTGATGAGAGGGAAAAGACTTTTTTTTAGGAAAAAGAGGTTTTGATCAGGAATGATGGGGAAGGAGAGATGGAGTAAGCACACATCAGAAAAAGTTTTAAGGAAAAGTGGTGTACTCCATAAACAACTTCCATTTGGCTAGTTTCTATAGCTAGCATTGCTACAGAAAGTTCAAAACTTGAAAACAGGACCTGATCCATTATTCTCAAAGGTGGTATTTCCCAATCCTAATCTAATTTTGGGAACTATGGCATGCCATGTCTGTCTCTAGGAGGTTCACCATGCCCATCAGCATGTAAAGGCTCTGAAAAGTCCCTCAGTAGAGAATCTTGTTTGCTTTTGTTTCTCCAGTGTCTTCTCACTATTTTGAGTCCAGAATCCTTATCTTCTATGTGGGAACACCATTTGAGAACACTCTAAGAAATCATGTTGTGTAGGTATCTCTGACTCTAAGAGAAGAAACTGGAGAAAAAGGAAATGCAATAACTTATCTACTTGAAGTATAATCTCAAATAATAAATATATCTGGAGATCTTTATAAACCCCCATTTCTACAAAGTTGGGCATGTCAGAGCTGGGCCAATGGAGACTTCTGTAGGATGAGCTTTGATGCATGAATACATGTGTCCAAAGGCGAGTATGTTTAAACTACCTCGACCTCTCTCACCCACAGTGTTCCTCAACCTCCTACAATGATGTCTGGGGATTGGTTCTTGTAGACTGTTGAGTAAAGTAGCCAGTACTAAGAAGACCCTGAAGACTTGAACCCTGGGTGAACAGTGAAGAAAGATAGTTTTCTCTCCATGAGCCACTTGTGAACACAACACCTCAGTGCCAGCACTGGCAAGAAAATTTGGCTATATCTCAGGACATAAATCAATTCCTGAGCAAGTCCACATACCAGGATCAATGCCTGAACAAAACCAGAGGATAGCTTGAGCCCCAAAGCAGAAATGCTCACCAGAAATCTTCTAATAATCAGGGCTCTAATAATCAGGGACAAGATTACCCCTTACAATGAAAATTAATATCTTTCCTTCTCCATATGTTCATATGATCATAGTGGTCCTAGAGAATACATTTGAAGGTAGAGAATCCCCACATCATCACACATATCCCAGTTTGACAGGACAGTTACCACATCAAAATTTCAGATATGACATCATCCTGTGAACTAATTAATCTACTTACAAATGACTATCACTATTGGTCTCCTCTGATACAAAGCAGATAATATTTTGTTCTCACTAATACATATTTTGATTCTAGATTATACATATTATGTAATACATATACATACATTATACAATGAAAGGTGTATATATATATATATGTAATTATATTATTATTAATTATACATATATCAATGATTCTGGGTTTTACTATACCCTCTTTAACCATCAGGCCCTTACCAGTGTTTCCATTTACAGAAGACTAATGTTTTCTGACTGTGTTTCTCACAAAACATTGCCTCTGAATAAGAACTAATTTCCCAGTGAAATGTGGGATCTAAAATTACTGTGTCCAGGGGTGCCTGGGTAGCTCAGTCGGTTAAGCATCTGACTCTTGATTTCAGGTCAGGTCACGATCTCAGGGTCGTGAGAACAAGCCCTGTGCAGGGCTCTGTGCTAAGCATGGAGCCTAAGATTCTCTCTCTCCTTCTCCCTCTGCCCCTCCCCACCATTCTCTCTTCCTCTCTCTCTTAAAAATAAATAAATAAATAAATAAATAAATAAATAAATAAATAAATAAATAAAAATAAATATAAATAAATAAACTTAATATATCCAACGTCATGTTCATTTGATATTCTCAGAGGTGATTTTTATATCAAGGTGACAATTTAAAAGTTGCTTGCCAAACCCAGGTCATATCTCATTTCTCATTTGGAAGAAAGGATGTCTATGAAAACTCCAATCTTTTTATTCTACCACTTGTTGACCATTGGTTACATTTAATGATAATTAGTCAAAACACAAGTAGAATTAGAAAAGGAAAAAAAAATGATGAGGCAAAATGGGTTTTAAAGTACATACAACTACAGGTTAAAGACCACATTTCTAAAATTGTTTATGAGTGTATGGATACTTATGATTTCCCTTTTTCACTATATATTTTGTGTTCTCTTTGCTTTAATTCAATTTCAGTTTCACAGAGTTCTTTGCCTACCAGGGCATTCCAAATTTTCATCTTTAAGGTAGTATTTATTAAAGGAATAATTCAAATCTGGCCCTATTTAAGATATTTCTCTCATGTGTTCCAAGGACTTTGTTGTTGCAATCACCCTTCTTATGCCTTCATCAACATTTCTCTCCCTCAACCCTACCTTCACCATGCTTTTTTGTAGTACAGTAAAATTTCAGGATGGTAAAATTTCCTACCTTAAAACTATAAACCTATTTGATCCCTTGCACCTCCCCAGCCATAGAATCAGTGTGCACATCCTTGATGCAAAAACTCCTTGGAAAAATTGTCTATGCAGGTTGTCCCATTCCCTGTTGAACCAGCTGTAGTATGGCTTGTCTAATGTCATATACATAGTTAGGGGTTGGACTAAATTAGAACCCAAGTCCCCTGACTACTGTGGTTCAACATTCCTTACTGATTGTGTTATGAGAAAATTTCATTTCTATACCTAATATTTACTTTTTATATTGTATTAACTGAAATATTGTTTTCTTAGCCCTCAGGGATGAGGTGCACATGAGGATTTGAAGTAAAACATATATATTGATAGAACCATTTTAAAGCACTCCCTAACTATATTAACTGTTTATGGTTTATGGACTTAAGAGAGGAACATTCCTCACGAAGGAGAAACTCAGAGTAATTTTACTTTGGACAAAAGTAGATAAACTTTTTCATAAAAGACATCATGTTTCTCAAACACTATTTTTTCATAGGTCTATCTGATTTTTCATAGGTAAAACTGGACCTTTTTTAAAAAACCGTGGATATCAACTCTTTTTGTTTAATAAATGCAAAGTTTGGTAATGTTTATTCTTATGAAAACTGAACCAGAAATAGTTCCTTCAGGTTAAAGATGAAGAGTAAATATGACATTTACAAAATATATGTCTTTCCTTTGTCTGTGAAAGTAATCCACCATCATACCTGAGAGCTAATACATAAGATAATTGCTTACCTTTGACATAGAAGTAAAAAGCCTTCACTGTAAACCTGCAAAAAACAAAAACAAACAAAACAAAATTTTAGTGGGGGTTGCCTGGGTGGCTCAGTTGGTTAAGCATCTGACTTCAGCTTGGGTTATGGTCTCAGGGTCCTGGGGTCAAGCCCCGCATTGGGCTTCCCATTTAGTGGGGAGTCTGCTTTCCCCCACCCCCGGCCCTCCCCCTGCTCATACTTTCTTTCTCTCTCAAATGAATAAATAAAAATAAATAAAAATCTTGAAAAAAAAACTTTAATGGGCTATAAACACTTTATGACATGCAGATATAAAATCACATGGCAATTATCTCAACAAATGGCATTCTGTTTTCAATCCCTACTTTACAGATGATCCAATTCAGATCCCCAGAGGGACTTGCAATGCTAGCCTGCTGCTTAATGGTTTCCTGAACCCCAGTTCTCCACTTCTTCCATAAAATCAGTATTCACTTGGCTTTCTAAAGTTTTGTGAAAAAAAAAAAATTGGAAACCCCCTCCTGAAATAGGTATGTTGGGCTGTGGAACAAATAAGGAATTTTTTTTTTAAAGATTTTATTTATTTATTTTGAGAGAGAGAATGAGATAGAGCATGAGAGGGGGGAGGGTCAGAGGGCGAAGCAGGCTCCCCGCTGAGCAGGGAGCCCGATGCGGGACTTGATCCCAGGACTCCAGGATCATGACCTGAGCCGAAGGCAGTGGCTTAACCAACTGAGCCACCCAGGTGCCCCAGGAATTTTTACGTATCTGTCTTCTTGTTATCAAACGATGGTGACACCAGAAGTCACTGATAATGACTTTAATATTGTACTATACATTGGCTAATTGAACATAATAAAAAAAAAGAACTTTCAAGCTGTAAAAAAAAAATTATAGGATGGGGACCTTTGTTCTGTCATTCAACAAATATTATTTGGATGCTTCCTGTTCACCAGACACTGTTAAAAAGCACTATGATTCTGGCAATGAGTAAAAAAAAAAATTAAAATTAAAAAATAATAATGATTCATTCCTTCACTTTATGGAGTTTGCAACTTGGAATAAATAATATATTTTTAAAATCTAGAAGTTCTTTTTTAACTATGGCATATACATAAAACACTATTCTTGCTGATCTTTTGTGTAAATAAAATTTTAGTAAAAGTAATGTTTGTCTTGAAAACAACAGTCAATACAGAAAAGTACAAAGAAAAATGAATACATAGACACACACAAAAAACCACTCAAAATCCTAGCATCTACAACAGAGAATATTTGATGAATGTCATTCCATATGGTTATATACACAGAAATGTTTTTTTATAAAAATGGAAATAAGATATACTTTACATTTGGTTTTTTTCTTTTTAAAATTTTTAGTAAATATTTCTTGAAATGCAGCAGATATATAGAAAAGTCTGACAATTCTAAAGGTACAGCTTAATGAATTTTTGCAATGTAGACCTAAAAGCACCATCTAGGTCACGAAATAAAACCCCAGAAATCATATGACTTCTAGCATATCAATTTTTTCTTGCAAATTTTAAACTTTAGATAACTAAAATAATACAGTATATACTCCTCTGTGCCTGACTTATTCATTCAACATTATGCTTGTGAGATTCTTCCCTATTATTGCATGTAGCAAAATTCTGTTCATTATCACTTCTGTATAGGATTTTATTTAATGTCGATACCATAATTTATTTGGGTTGTTTTCATTTTGGCTCTATTGAGAATAAAGCTGCCATAAACATTTTCATTCATGTCTTTTAGTAAACCCATATTCCTGCTAGAGATCTATTTGGCCATCTATCTATGTATCTATCTATATAGTAATATCTATATCCATATTTAAATCCATATATAAATCTATATATACCTATATGTAAGCATATTTTGCTGGGGAGTAGATTATGATTATGTTCAGTTTTAGAAGATAATGTTAAACAACTTTAGAAGCAAGTTATAAAATAAACAATTCTACCAAAGAGGTAGAGGTTCTGTTGCTCCACATTCTAGTGAAACTTTTCTGTTGCTGGTCAGCTGGGATGACTACAGTGTCCAGATAATGGGAATGTTTAGAAAATCTTAAGATTGCTGCTCTCAATAGTACATATTTGGCAGTCATTGCTACTGGAAAAAGTGTTTGTTACAGATTTTTACAAATTATGAGGTTTCATGGGCTTCTCTTGTATGCATGTTTCTTATACTTGTCCATAGTGCTGAAAGGTCAAGGAGAGAGGAATGAATGTGAGTGCATACTATATCCCACAGTATCCCAGTCATGAGTATCACTAAGACAGCCTTCTACACAACTACGTTGAAAGGTTTTGCTGAGTCCTTTATCTTGACACCTTATGAAAATAGTAAAATAATACATCAATAATGACTAAAATCACATTCAAGTGAAACAAAATGAGATTTTTTTTTCTACATGTTTATTTGCACAGAACTTCAAAGGACAATCAAAGATTTCAGTGTCTAGTCCCAACTCAATGAGGAATAAATGCTAAATCTTAACTGATATAGTTGAATTATCCCTAGGTTGAGAGGGTCTTCATCCTCTTCTTAAATAAGGTTCAGGATGCTCTCATTGGCCCAGAAATTCTTGCCTCTTCATTCTAGTTCTTTGTTACTAGAGTGACAAGACACCTAACACCTATTTGTCTGACACTGATCCAGTCTACACCAATGGTTTAGTAATAACTTTCCCTTTCATTCTCAAAATTTTCCTTTTTGGAAACGATTATATGGTACTTATAACTAACAGACACATGAAAAGATGCTCAATATCACTCATCATCAGGGAAATACAGATCAAAACTACAATATCACTTCACACCTGTCAGAATGGCTAAAATTAGCAACAGATGAAACAACAAGTGTTGGCCAGGATGCAGAGAAAGGGGAACCCTCTTATACTATTGGTGGGAATGCAAACTGGTGCAGCCACTCTGGAAAACAGTATGGAGGTTCCTCACAAAGTTAAAAATAGAACTACTCTATGATCCAGCAATTACACTACTAGGTATTTACCCAAAGGATACAAAATACTGACTTGAAGGGACACATGCACCCTGATGTTTATAGCAGCACTATCTATAATATAGCCAAATTATGGAAAGAGCCCAAATATCCATCAACTGATGAATGGATAAAGAAGATGGGGCGTATATATATGCCATGGAATATTACTCAGCCACAAAAAGGAATAAAATCTTGCCATTTGCAACAACATGGGCAGAACTAGAGAGTATTGTGCTAAGCAAAATAAGTCAGTCAGAGAAAGACAAGAAATGAATCAGATGAACATGGAGGGGGGAGAGACAAGCAAACCGTAAAACAGGCTCTTAACTATAGAGAACAAACTGAGGGTTGCTGGAGGGGAGGTAAGTGCGGAAATGGGTTAAATGGGTGATGCGTATTAAGAAGGGCACTTGCTGTGATGAGCACTGAGTGTTGTATGGAAGTGATGAATCACAAAATTCTACTACTAAAACTAATATTATGCTATATGTTAACTAACTTGAATTTAAATAAAAACTAACTAAATAAATAAATCTAAATAATAATGATAATAAATAATGTTTCCTGTTTTCTCAGTTTATCCCAGGAATGGCAGCCTGATGCTGCCATTGCAACCTGGATGCTAAGCATCTGTTTTCTGTTTTGAAAGTTAGGGTTCTTTACCATGGTAGCTATGCCCTCTCTGAGGAATTTGAATTTTGAATGCCCTGGTGACAGGAGGAGAAGTTTAAACTACTTTCAGCTTGATTCACTGAATCATAACCACCATGAACAGAAACGGTGATGATATTCAGAGGTGATGATAAGGCACACACACTTTTCTCAATCTGGCAATGTCATTTTTGCATTTTCTTGTTCATTCTTCAAAGCCCACCACATATATCATGTCCTCCAACCCTTCTTTAAAGCATCCAGGGAGGAAAAATCACAAGCTCCATCTATTCATCACAAACCTTTCACTCTTACCTCTTAATAATATGCTCCATCTTATACTGTGTTTCTGTAAATATGACTGTTTTCCCAAGTAAACTGTAAGAAATTTAAGGGTATCTTTTTTCCTTCATCTGTGCATTTCTAATTCCAAACAAAGATAGAATGCTCAACAAATTCTTCTTACCATTTGAGTGAATGAATACATTCAGTTCAACATAGCCAACATATATTAAGATCAATTCAGGTAATTTAAAATTTTTAATTTGTGGTCATAAAATCCCAAAAGCCATAATAATCCATGAATCCCAATTCATTTCTGGTGAAATAAGATTTTCATGAACTTGCCTTGGGCCTTGGCATAGTACAGTTGCTGTGGATAAATTCATATTCTTAAATGTTCATCCCTGTTTATAAACGGTTCTCCTCCTGTCCCTTCTTTCACATTCCAAATAGGAAATAGTGCATAATAAACCCCAACTCATAGAGCGACCCCTCTCCAGTGCTGTCTCTCTAGTGCATCCCCTCTAAAAATGTTTTGGCACAGATTTTATCATTTTACCACTGGGAAAAAAATCCACTATAATCAAGTGTCAGAAAGCGCTGGAGTGTAGAGGAATCTTTGGCAAAAAATACTTATCAAAACCAACTCAATTCTGAACATGGGTCAATTTAGCTTATCAGTGAACTGGAGTAATCTAACTCCAAAACTATTATCCAGTTAACTTGTAACATTGTTAAACCATTACATGCAATACAGACATTCATTTTTCCTTAACGTCATAATCTACCTAAGTACAATGTCCAATCTATGGTATCATATTTAGCTTCCATCAGTGAATACAAACCAAGCCTCCCAAAAGAAGTTCTAAGAGTAGTCTGTGATCTGTAAAGTGTTGCTAGAACTAGTTGGGGGAGGTAGGAGATAGGAAAAGTGGTCCTTGGATTTGAAGACAAGAGACATCATTGTGTTTTCTCCTGATTGCAATCTCCTTTGGTATATCTGGCTTTGTTTGTACTTCATCCATCCATCATTCACTCAACATCTATTTGAGGAAAACCTACTCTATTCTATGTATTAGACTAAGCACTAGGGAATAACAAGGCTGAATGGGACATAAACTCAGTCTTCAGTGAATTTACAATTTAGAAGGGTAGAATCAGATATAAAAATTATTATTTTTTAAGATTTATTTATTTTAGATAGAGAGAACACAAGCTGGAGGGGCAGAAGGAGAAAGAATCCCAAGCAGAATCCAAGCTGAGCATGGAGCCCAACGAAGGGCTCAATCTTATGATCCCAAGATCATGACCTGAGCCTAAATCAAGAGTCAGTCGCTTAACTGACTGAGACACCTAGATGCCCATAAACATTATTTTAATTAGTATGGTACATGTCATAATAGAGCTAAGTGTTGGGTACCCGGGTGCTACAAAAAACCGAGGTAACTTCTGTTTGAGTTCAACAGAAAAGGCTTGGCATAATAAGTTTTTGGGTTAGGTCTTGAAGAGTGAGTGGAAATTTATTAGGTAGACAAAGCAAGAAATGAGGTACCAGGCACAAGGAACCATATCATCAAGACATTGGGGCATACAATACAATGATATATTCTGGAAATATAAGTAGTTCAATATAGCTATAATTAAGGATGTATATAAGAAATAAAAGAAAAATTAGGTTGAAAAGTTAGGTTTCAAATCATTGCATATATGCCATGCTAAATAAAAACCTTCTACTTTATACTACAGTTATTAAGACTAGTTTAATCGGAGGAGAGCCAAGAACAGATTACATATATGTTAATATGCTTCCATATTTTTTTTTAAGTTACCATACTTCTCTTTACTCCTCTAGGAAACATAATAAATTTGGAACATGTCACCAAAAGGCCTACTGTTACCGTAATAGGGAACCAGGGCTGTGGTGAGTAAATAACCTTTCCAAACCCTACACATTAGAGCAGATGTAAACAGTAACTTAGCTTCATCTTTAGCTAGCTCTATCTTGGAAACCTTGGAAAGCAGTAAATGTCTAATTGGATGAGATAAATTCCTCATAAGAAAATCCTGCCTGAAAGAAATAGCACAGGAACTACAAAGCCCGGGGCTGGAAGTTAGAAAATGAGAATTCTGGATCCAGTTCTGAACATGTCTGCTTCTCTCTTACAAATGAGAGAGTAATCCACTCAAGTTCTGGCATTTATTGCTTCTCTAAACAATTTTATCCTTTCTAGATGCTTTGATAGGGGATAGATGAAAGACAGCACCAGCTGATAGGCTCTCAAAAGTCAGGAATAAATGCCAGATAGCAGACCAGGGACTGAGTCCTCAAGGTGGTCATGTGGAGGGTGAACACAAAATATTGGGAAAAATGTTACCTTTTCTACAATTCATGGAGTTCTACCTTACATTAAGGCTTAAAATTTTAACTAATACACAAGAGAATAGCATATTTTAAAATTAGGGATGGTAGAGTCAGCTTTCAAGATGAAGAGGATCTCAGAGATTGCATAGTACAAGCTCCTCAATGGACAGGGAGGGAAGCTAGAGGAGGTGAAGGGCTTTCTTGAAGTCACATAGCTGATAGGACAGACCTAAGACTAGAACCCAAGTCTCTAGACTCACAATCCAGCACTTATATACTCACTTTTATTTTTTTTCATAAATAGCAAAGAGGAAATATCAAGGATAATTTTTCCTGCTCTTCAGAATGTCAACCCAACAGCAGTGGAGCATGGTATTTACAGCAAAGGTAAGAAAATCTGTGGGAAAGACATGAAGATGATTAAAGAGAACTGACCTGTGTCAAGACTTGCTGCTACATGAAGTGCTTTATATATACCAATAATCTAACCTTTTGAGAAGTCAACAGCCAGGAGGGGAGTGAAGGAATATATGTATGCCCGACTTCCTTCCTTCACTCTCAAAATAATTTTTGAGCAGTTAACTACTTGCAGGGCAGTGCAAATAAATTCATAATCTCCAATCCTCAGATAAAGAAATGGAGACAGGTAGAAGTTAAATAACTTACTATACTATTTTCCTACAGCTGCCATAACAAAGTAGCACAAACTAAGTGGCTTAAAACAATGTCTCACAATTCTAAAGGCTAGAGTTAGAAATCAGAATACCTGCAGGGCCATGCTCTCTCTGATGGCTCCAGGGGGAAACTGTTCCTTGCTCTTCTAACTTCCAGTATTTGCCAGCAACTCTTGGCAATCCTTGGCTTATAGAAGCATCATTCCTGTAACATGGCCATCTTCTCCCTGTGTATGTGCACATCATTTTCTCTCTTTGCATATCTGTCTCTGTGCCAAATTTCACCTTTTTATAAAGACACCTGTCATTTTGGATTAAGACCCACACTAATAACCTCATTTTAACTCAGTTACCTCTGTAAAGACCCTATTTCCAAATAAGGTCACATTCTGATGTCCTCTTCTGTGGGACACAATTCAATCCATAACACTTGCCTAAGGGTATGAAGTTACCAAGTATTAGACCAAGAGCCTAATTCAATCTGTCTCACCTGAGCAGATGCTTGAAAATTGTTAGCATTTGGAATGCTAATGATCATTATTAACAAGCTACACTAGAGAACTGGAAGGGATGGGGCTGGCATGGATTCTTTGGTCAATAGCTCTCGCTCATTCCAAATCGCCTTGACCCCAATGATTCTTCTTATACTTCTCATGTTTCATAACCTAAAGGCAGATATATGATGCTCTCTCTCCATGTTTATGTCTATGAATAGTGTCCTGGGTTCTTTGAAAGAAACTCACCCTACAAATTGGATATATAGATAAAAACATAAATACAGGACGGCCAAGGGTCCTGCTCTAAGCCAGACCTGCACTAGGTATTACGTGACAACGAAGGATGTATTCAGAATGAAACATGTCCTGTGGAATACCAGGAAGGTAGTATGGCATGGAGGTTAAAATTGAGCTTCAAGATGGAGTGCCTGGGTTTTTATCCCACTAGGCCATATGTTGGATATGTAAACCTAGGCAATTAGTTAACCTAAGTGCTTTGGTTTTCTCGTCTGTAAAATATTGGTTAACAATAGTACCCAACGTAAAGGACTTATGAGAATTAAGTAAGAAAATTCATTAAAAAGCATATACTGCCAGATGCATAAAAATCACTTGATAATTTTTAACTCTTACTATTATTTTGAGAGTGAAGAAACAAAACATAAAATGCTTATGCTTTTTCATTTCAATTCTATCTACCTCCATCCTTACCAAACACAACACACACAAAACACACACACACACACACACACACATACACACATAACTTGTATGTAACCCACTCCTGTTCTGGCTACTAAGCTTCTGCCTCAGGAACTAGAATACTAGAATATGCTCCCTGCAAATAGTTTTGTGGTTAATCTCTATACTTCCTTTAGGATTCTGATCAAATGCCACCACCTCAGAGAAGTCTTCCTTGATAACTCATCTAAAAAAGGCAACCCAATCACTTTTTATCTTCTGACCCTGCTTCATTTTTTTTTCTACCATTATCTGTCACTTGACATACTGTACATTCATTTGTGGTTGATATCTTTCTCACAATGTCAAGAACTGCTAGTTGTCAACAAATAGCTATTCTCTTCTTCTTCTTCCAAATATCTAATTAATCAGCACAGCAGTACTTTTAAATAGAAGACTCAGTTTCTCAGTACATTTTGCTGCTGATTATGTCCATGACCAACTCCTGGCTAATGAGATGTAAGCAAAAATCTGGGGCTGGATTCTTAGGAAAGCTGCTTAAACAGAGAACTGGCTCTCCACAAAAGTGATTATTTATTGTCCTTTTACCCCTTTTCCATCACTAGAAATGTACATCATAGCTGGAGCTCCACAGTATTCAGTGACTATGAGGTGACTTTGAGAATGGAAGCCGTATGTTACAATGGAGAAGCAGATGGTATAAAACAACCATACAAGTGATCTCTGGTCTACCTAAATCTTGATTGCTTTTATACTAATTAACAAGTCCTTGTGAATTTAGTCAAGCCTCTGTTACGAGCCGCTGAACACAAATTCCTCACTAATTCATTCCTCCATTGAAATGTAGAGTCCATGAAGGCTGCACATTATTTGTCTTTTCATTGTTGTGATTGTTAAGGCCTAGAACAGTGCTTGGCACATTGTATATGATCAATAAACTTTTTTTTTAATAGAACAAAAAAAAATAAATGAATATCTACTATATCTCCATAAATTAAAAAGAATGTAAAGAATTCAAGTAAAAAAGGCTTTATATTTAGATTTAAGTGTCTGCCATGATTATTTTAATTTGGTGTGTTTCCATTGCCACCTTTATTAATAACTGTATTTATTGAATACAGTTGTGCTTTAGATATGTGTTAGTTATTGTAATTGAATTACCTTTGTCTTAGTGTCAGCAATTTGTAGCCTGGATTAAATTGATGAATCTATGAATCTGACATTGGGCTAGGAGTTTTAAGTAAGTAGTTGAAAATTGTTGTTTATAAACTCTTGTGAACTAGAAGTTTCATATTTCTTTATTTTCTCTTACTCAATTTAAAAACGATCTGAGTCTAGCATGCGTGACTGACTAAAATCCCAATGACAGTTATAACTGGAATTCCCCTTCACCACAAGGCAGGCCAAGATTTCAGGTTCTTATGCATATCTAAAAAACTCTGTAGCTCTTTCTGCTCAAAGGTCTTTTGTTCTGGGGCACCTGGGTGGTTCAGTGGATTGGGCATCTGACTTGGTTTTGGCTCAGGTCATGATCTCATGGGTCCTGAGATCAAGCCCGCATTGGCTCCATGCTCAGTGGGGAGTCTGCTTGAAATTCTATACCTCTGCCACTAGCCCCCCCAAAATAAATAAATAAATCTTTTTTAAAGATCTTTTGTCCATCCTTGTTTCTGTTATGACACCATTGTTCCATAGCTCATGATTCTTTATTGTTCAGCAAACCACAGCTATCAGAATCTTTGAAAAAGCACAGGTCTTTAGATCTGGCTGAACTATTTATGGGTACTGCTATACCCTGCTGGGGTATTTCCAACTAACCTCTTCCATTTCCCAGCCCCTGGGAATCTCTCCTTCCACATTTCTCTGGTCCACATAACTGTTCCCTTTCCTACCTCCAGGATACAAGACTTATTTCATCTTCAGAGGGCTTAGATTTTTTGCAAAAGAGAGGAAGCACCATTGATTTCAAACAGCTTTGGCTTTCTGCCCTGTAAATATTACAGAGGCAAAGACTTAAAAAGAAAGGGCCTGCATGAAAGCAGAGAAGGGAATAATACAGAGAAGAAAGTAGAAATAAATATCTCAAAATGAATTTGTACCACATAAAGATCATTTCAAATTCTTCCATCAACCTTGCAAGGTGGGATTGTTTTTCTCACTATTAGTTAAAAAAAAAAAAATCAAAGCTCATAAGTTCTTATAAATGAGAATGTGGTTGAGTATGGATTTCAACACAGGCATTTCTACATTTAGAAATCCTGCTCTTCTTTTTACTAGACCAGTAGTTTTCAGGTTGTATTCTGTAGTATCCTAGAGGTCCATGGGATTTTTCAGGGAATACCAAGGTCCTGAGGAGAATTTTTGAATGGTTATACTCCCATGATGGCCACCCTCTCTAATCAGTTCTGTATTTACCTGTTAGCAGTTGCCCACAAAATTAAGGAAGACAATACATCCCCATTGCTTAAGACAACACTTTAACATTTATAGTGATTTTCTTCCCATTTGCCTATATAGCTGTATCATTTGTACACAAATATCACAGAGAGTTCAAATCTCTTCAGAGTCTATTTCAGTACTGTGCAAGGAATATTCAAGTAATTGTTTTCTAATATGAAAGTGCCAAAGTTTGAAATTAATTTACTTTTATTTCAAAATTTGAGTTGGTTTAAAACAAAAAAAAATTTGAACAGTTTTAAAGTCACTCATATATTAAATGTTCTCTAACTCATGGTTTTTGGGTTTTGTTTTTTAATCTGCATTGGCTTTTTTGAGTAAGAAAGAGACACAGCCATTGTGTCAGGGCCTGGGAATTCAACATCACAAATAGAAGCATGCACACCAGTAAAATTCACATGTGTGTGTTTTTGACCCTATAAATCACGAATGAAAAATATTGATACCTGGTATTTGGATTCCAGGCTCACAGTATGAAGAAAGTTCTATTCCAGTCCTTTTAGTAGCTTGGGCTTTTCCAGCTAGTTGTACTGTCAGAAGAAATTGAAACACTAAACCCATATTGTTCTGTTCTATCATGGTTATAAAATCATGAAATACGATATTCTTAGAAGATAAAGATGTACTGAAGAAAGTTTCCATTGTATTAGCAATTTTAAATGTTATGAAAAGAAAAGACTTTCCATAGAAAAAATGATCCTTCTAATCTTAGAGGAAGAGAAGTGGATGAGTTGACCACTCATGTAGGAACAGCTTCTCAGGTAATAATGAAGTCTCAAATCAGAGAATATGAAATGGTAGCATTGAGCAAACAGGTCTGATCTTCCTTTTCCTCGCTTCTCAAATACAATGTGTTCTGGGCTTAGAAGTACTGGTGGTTTTCTTATATATCCCCATGAATTATTTTTGGCCTGTGTTCAGAATGAAAGTGATAGGATCAGACGAGATCAGGCGCGTTCAGGGTGGGATGGCCGTAGACTATCTTCTTTCTAGTTCCCTCCACTTCCCCATCTAAAATTAGACTTGCACATGAAAAAAGTTTTGACTTCTATTTGTTTGTCTGTTTATTTATTTACATAATTAAATACCACAGGTAATAAAATCTACAAGGCCCTCACTTTTTTTTTAATATGGTCCAGAAGTACTAATGCAGAGGGGCTGAGTGTTGGCCAATGTACGCTATACAATATAGCCTCAGAGCCTAAATTCAAACTCAGAATCTCTTAGAAATGCTGTACATTTAATGAGAACTTCACAATTTTTTAATATTCATACAAGACTGACTGAATAAATGAATTAATATATAGTGTTCAGTCGGTAGGTTAACCTGAAAAGATTCTTCCAAAAGCCTATCTGTTATTCTAATCAAAATTCTATAAGGGTGAAATTAAGAGAATTAAATAAAAGCTCCGGTATTTTCAAAATTTAAAAAATGGATTAAAAATATTTTTCAATTAGTCCCTAACATCATTCCTTCTCAAATAAGGAAAACATATTTTGGGTCTCTCCACACCCTTATTCTCCTCTGCAAAGATCAATGTTAAAGTCTTTAGACAGATTCTATTTCATTTCTGAGAACACTGTAACCACAAAGAGTAGGACAATGATAAATTCTTTCTTTGAACCAAATAGTGAGCAAAAGGAAAGCCGAGAGTACAACATTAAGGAAATTAATTTCTTTAGATATCTCCTCTTTTTTATGAAGGAAATAGAATGAGTTAGAGTCAAGGTGGAACATGTTTAGAAAGTCAATTTCATCAATTGAGAAGGGAGAGAGTGGGAAGTATGAAGATGCATAACCATTTCTGCTTTGTTTCATTCACTCTGCTTATCTGTAACATTTTACTCCTGAATATACTATTCCTTAAAAAAGAGAGTACTTTCTTAAGTATCTACTAGTTGCAGTTGCCCAATAGGCAGGAGAGAGAATTATTATTGAGTTCTACCTATGTATTGGTGCTATATGGGAAGTTTTATTTAATGTATTAGAACTCTATCCAGCTCAGATGGTTTAAATATAAGAGAAAAGTATTTGGGTCATAAAACCATATGTTCATGTTCTTGCTTCACTCTGGCACAATATCTTTAGGAATCTTTATCTCTCAGCTCCACTTTTCCCTGTTTTGGACTTGTTTTAAGACATTATACCATTATGGTAACACCAAGATGATTCAGACTAATATTTTATTATCTATAACAGAGGTCAGCAAACTACAGCCATGGGCCAAATCTGGTCTGACACTTGTTTTATAAATAAAGTTTGTTGGAACTCAGCCAACCTTATATGTTAATGTATTGGCTAAGGCTGCTTTTGTACTACAGAGACAGAGTGAGTAGTTCCAATAGAGACCATGTGACTCACAAAGCCTAAAATATTTATTATCTGGTTCTTTACAGAAAAAAAAAATCAAAACAAAACAAAACTTGCTGACCTATAAACTATAACAACACATGATGAATTCTTTTTTATAGTGTCACCACAAAAATCTTAGATTTACTTCTCATTTGGGTAATGTGTCAATCTCTATTATAGAAACAATGACTAAGGTTTCTATAATAGGCCAGTCTAGGGTCATATGTCCACGGATACAGCTGGGATAGAGCCAGCCTTACCTGAAAGTAAGTACCCAGAAGGTACTTTCATCACAGGAAGAAAGAGTAGACTGTGACTGTGGGTATATTAGTTTGGTAAGGCTGTCATAACAATCTCAAGTGGCATAAACAACAGAAATTTATTGTCTCATGGTTCTGGAAGTTTGAACTCCAAAATCAGGGTATGAGCAGTTTCAGATCATTCGAAGACCTGTGAGGTAAGGGTCTGTTCCAGACTTCTCTCCTTGGTTTGGAGATGGCCATCTTCTCCCTCTCTCTCTTCACATGGCATTCTTCCTGTGTCCAAATTTCTCTTTTTTATAAGGACACCAGTCAGATTAATGTCTACCCTAATGACCTCATCTTACCTAATTGTATCTGCAACAACCTTATTTCCAAATAATGTCATGTTCTGAGATAAAGTTAGGACTTCAATGTATAAATCTTGGGAGGACCCAATTTAACCCATAAAACAGGGTTAGCGAAGATTAACTCATCCCAGCAACTCCATTATCTCATATTATAACATCCACCCAATACTGTATCTAATATTATTGCTTCATAGTAAAGAATGTAAGAAGTCATTAAAATGTACCTAAAGAGTCAAATTAAGTGAAGAATCTTTGGAACACTAAAAAGCTTTGGATTAGTATTTTAAATATTTAAAGTAATTATGACTCTTTCAATAATATTTAGGTTGTAGATACTATAATATGAGGTCACCGATACATTAGTCACTTAGTCTTTACAACAATCATACAAAAATATGACATTTACGTTACTGTTCTTGGATGGCTGAGGAAAGAAGACTCAGCGAATTTAGGGAAATAAGACTTAGAGAATTTGGGATCCTAGCAAATCACACAAGAAGTTGATGAAACTTACCTCATAGCATTGTCATGAAGATTAAATAAGATCACACACATAAAATCCTTTCAACACTGCCTGGTAAATGAGTGCTAGATACAGCTGTGGTCATTACAGCAAATATTGTGATTTTCAATATCATTCATATTCTTTCCTCAACAATGTATGTTGAATTTCATAAATTCATGTGAAAAAGGAGGCATTATTTCACTATGTAAAAATAAATAGTGGATATTGCTTCTTTATCTCTACAAATAAGAAAAAAGGCTATCGACTAAACATTTATCAGAAATCCTGACTATGTAATAACACAAACAGCATGCTAGAGCCCTCCAGACTTCTTACAGAATGAAACAAGTCACTTTTCACATATTCTTACTAGAAGAGCTTAATATCATGAAACTACAGTAAAAATAAAGCTGGAAATACTATTTGTTTTTAATAAAAAGCAGTTTTTAAAAAAAGTTCTTATCTTTAGCATCCTTTCAAAAAATTGTAATCTAAACATGTGGTTATAGATGACAAGAAAAAGTTGACAGTAGTGTTCCTTAAGTAAGATACTTGAAACTGCTAAGAGATAAGAGACAAATGAGTGTGTTATACTGAGATAAATACATAAGATTTCTTAATCCACTACATATAGGTTGTGAAATTACCAGGATTTATGCTCTGCCATGAGAAAAAAAATAAAATGGTGAACTTGTCCTGTTTAAGGTTTTGACAGTTGATTAGATTGCCTTATACATGTTTCTCCACTTAGTAAGTCCTGACCAGAATTTATTTAAAAGAGGAATAGTTCTATGTTTCAATGGAGGAAAACAAACTAACAAATGAAAATTTCCATCATCCTAAGTGGAGGAAAAAGGCAAAGTAATTAGTACTGGCATTTTAGTCCCTTTTTTCTCAAGTGACCACTTGGATTATTGGGCAAGATTGAGAGACAGTCTATACCAATATTCCTTTTGTGTCAATGACCAAATGAAGTTGATATTCCCTTGAATGCATTATTTTATCCAAGGTTCAAATCAGACCCACAGGGTCTGCTTTGTTTAAGGACAAACCCTTTCTTGAAGCAATTGTTTAATGTAAACAGCCCTCTGAGCACATGGCACCTCTCTATAACCCCCACCTTCCTCAGAATCTTTCAACTAAACTGGTTCCATATGCTCATGTACCAATTTTGGTTGTTTGAGACAATAATTTGGTTCTAGGTGAAATATGGTGCATCTACTATGTAAAAGGTAAGAGAAGAGAATAATGTCTATGGCCACCAAAGGATTACTGGTATTTCCTGGGAATACAAAACCTATGAAGATGATGCAGTTACAAGTCATGAACTACATACCCTTTTACAGACTCATGAAGAAAAACACAATTAATTGGAAATCTTGTTGCAATATTTCCCTTGTGGTAACGGATAGTATAATGTCCATGATAATAAGTTTAAAATATACTTTACGTTTTTGTGTTCAGAATATTACCAAAGGAGATCTGAGGCAGAGAGTAGTCCCCACAATCACAGACAATGTAGTCTTAATCAGTCATTAAATGATTTGCTATCTCCAAGATTAAAACCCTCTTTAAATTGGGATATTATTTTTTGTGTCACTTAAGACTTTTTGGAATCTGGCAGAAACCAAGTAACCATGTGCTCAGACATTTGTGAGGTGGACAGTCTTATTCACTGCCCACTTAAAAAAACTCTATCCCATAATAAACAGACAACTTTTGGATTTTCTCCCCAACCTGCTTTGCACAAATATTACAGTTCTACAAGCAGATTCACACCTGTGAAGCACAAATTTGGGAATGTCCCTTCTTAACTCAAACATCTTCCCTGTCCCTCATGTTTACTGAAGTAGTCCTAAGAAAGTCATGATGCACTCCACACAACAAATCATTTCAAACTCTGCTGCCACACACTTCTTCTATGTAGACTTCACGCCCACAGAAACTCAAGTCTTTGCTTGTCATTGGAGACAATTTCATTTATTTTGCCTCAATGCTTTTTCTCACCTAAAATGTCCTTCTGTCAGCTTTTCTGCTGGTCTCTTCCCATGTACCAAAGCTTAAATCAAATGTCCACTCCTCAATAACATACAAGCAAAAGGAATAATAAGAATGAAAATGAAAGTGGTTAAGTAGGAATAGAAAGTAAAAAATGAAAGTAAGAACTGTGTTAAAAGTAGAAGTAACAGGGC
>NC_138370.1:164664815-164692960 GCF_054177405.1 Leptonychotes weddellii | reverse complement strand
TTTTTTTTTTAAAGATTTTATTTATTTATTTGAGACAGAGAGAATGAGATAGAGAGAGCATGAGAGGGAGGAGGGTCAGAGGGAGAAGCAGACTCCCTGCCGAGCAGGGAGCCCGATGCGGGACTCGATCCCGGGACTCCAGGATCATGACCTGAGCCGAAGGCAGTCGCTTAACCGACTGAGCCACCCAGGCGCCCCAATTTGTAATTTTTTTAAGTTACCTATTACATCGTTTCTAGCAAAATAAATTGGCCCTTAAGAGTCCACTTTCTTTTGTGAGCAGTAGATACCTGAATAAGTAGAGAGGAAAACTGAATAAAAACAAAGAAGCCACTGGTGGATTCTCTCTGGATTCCAAAATCAATACAAAAGGGTCAGAACCACAGTGCACCATCATGGCTTAAGTACACAGGCATCACTGTGTAGAGTCTGTGTTCTCACTGCTAGGATTCAAGGGAATGCTAGAATTAAACATATATTTGTATCTGACTCCTGAATTATACAAATGAAAAGATACAGACGATATCATTTGGGGAAATACAAAACATTTTCCTTTATTGCCCAATGTTTGATATCATTGAATGCAGGGGAAAATTAAAAAAAAAAAACTCATAAGTTTCTGCTTAGAAAGAATCATTTTGTCAGAATTTATAGCAGCCCATGCTATTTACATCTGGGGCTGGAGATTTTCTTGTTCAAAAAGGACTTTCCACTTGGAGGTGTGTGGATTATTAAATTTTATTAAAAAGTCATATAGAGAGCACTGAGGGCTAACCCATATCCACGTATCCTAATTTTTTCCTGGTGTGTAGTAATATTTTTAATAAGTGAATAAGTGATTGGAGCCAATTGACATATGATTTTGGCTGCTCCACTACACTTTTTATGCACGTCATGAGGTCTAGAAGTTTCTCTGAGCAACAGCATAGATCCTATTTCTCAATTGTGGCACAGGGGTTATAAGAATAGGTCTTGACTTGAGTGTATTTCCCATCTTCCACCCTCCAGACTGTTGAGGATATCATTTTTTATGGCTTTTCTCTAAAGCAATGATAACAATTCTAATTACCTGTCACTCAAAAGGAGATTTCTTACTTTTCACTAAAAGGTACTCATCACATGGCAATGATGTTTATGTCAGGTAAAACAGACTTCCAGCTCTGGTGAACTTCATAGACCCTCAGTCTTCCCAAGCACCATCCCATTCCTGCTATTGCCGTTGCAGGAGTCTGATGACCAGCTTCCCCAGTGCAACCCAGAAAGGGCTCCTCAAGCCTGACTCTCCCAAGATGCACGGAAGAGCTTTCCTGTCCTTGACCCCAGGGACTTCCACTGTGCTTTCAGTGGATAGGTTTTATAGTTCCTGCAGAACTGGGAAGTTGTCATGCAAAATGGTCCCTGGCCCTGGTCAGTCCAAGCACATGATCCAATTGCTTGTACTGTTTTTTTTTTTACTTATTATGTTATGTTAATCACCATACATTACATCGTTAGTTTTTGATGTAGTGTTCCATGAGTCATTGTTTGCATATAACACCCATTCAGTATGTGCTCTCTTTAATACCCATTGATCTAAGTGGTTTGGCTGTGGGAGCAGCAGGGGAATTTTGGCATTAGTTGCTGTTACTGCACAACCAACTAGCCACATAATGCAGCATAGGAAGGAGGGAAGCCACCTACCCCAGACCTCTTTAATGTGAGAAACAGGGCCAACTCTCTGGCTTAAAAGGCTGAATACCTCTTTGGAATGAACATTGTAAACCAAATAGTAATAGCAAAATTCCATTGTAATATAAAGTATCTGTCACTCTCCTTGTCCAATAAGATACTGAAATGTCTAGTCATCAATTTAAATGACTCTAGGTTCACACAGTCCATGGCCCAGCTAAGGTGGACACTTCCCATATACCTTATATCCTGGTTTGGGTAAGACAGCTCTTATGTTAGTGTTCTTCTCTGGTTTTATTCCTGTTCCCCAAAAAAGAACATATTATGTTTAAATGAAGAATTTTAATAAATAGATGAGTAAAAGATGAGCCAAACACTAACAACAAAATGAAAGTAGGGTTAATCCTGCTAACAAACAAGCAAAACCAAAGATGTCTAAAGTAAATATAGTAATGGGATTTCATTACTACATGTAATGTATTTCATTGGCATCCCAGACACATTAATGGATAATCACACTTGGATACATAGTTTCCCTGAAATGCTTGATCAGTCATGGGATTTATTTAGGCCATTTTGTCCCAGAAAATGTCTAAGACAGGCATTCCAGTCAAGAGTATTCAAAGTCTTATAGGATAAATTTTAATTCGGTCCTATTTGGAAAAAAAAATTAATGAATATCCACTATGTACCAGTGTCAGAAAAAGCTAGAAAGTTAACTCTAACTTCCATAATACTCAGAAAGATATCATATCTGCTTTGTTCACCAGGTCCTAGAATAATAACTGGCATATGGTAAGCAATCAATAAATACATATTTATATAAAGGAGTAGATTCATTCCTTCTTTTTCTGGGACTGAAAGCAAAGTTTTCATGGTTGGATTGCACTCTCTAATCCAAAAAAGATGTTCACACACCTGCTTGTTCCACACACACTAGGAGGTAAGCAAGAAAAAGTATGAGCCTTAACTACCTGATGTAGCAACTAATCATTGGACAGTTAAAGCAATTTACCCCAAACCAGGCAGCTAAGAAGAAACAAAACAGGAACTATTCTGCCCCCTCTGTCATGATGCCTGGAGCAACATACTGGGGTCTAACATCATCTCCATGGTTTCTGTTCATCTCATCTGGTAAGAAGCACAATTATCAGAAATGCCTCTTCCTTGGTCCATGAAAGATATCTCATTCAAAATATGACTTCCACAAACCATCATGCTTTGCAGACAGGAACTGACATTTGTTGAGTTCTGATTATGTGACAAGCTAGATTTTACATACATTAGCTTATTTAACCCCCGCTAATTTCTCTCTGATATAGGTATCCTTTCCCTTTTGCGGCATTAGATACAGGGAAATTAAATAACCTGCCCAAGGTCAAAGAGTTGGTAAATGATTGAGCCAAGATTTCCACAATCTCAGTCTTGTTTTAGAGTCCATTGTCTTTACTCTATTATACACAAGAAAGGAAAATTAGCTCCTCTTCACAAAATATCTGGGGATTCGTGCCCCAAGAAATAACTGAGCATACTTACAGTGGACCTCTCTAATAAGAAGTAACCCTGGTTTCCTTTGATCAGAAAGAATGCTTCAGAACTGCATGGTGTTTACAATGCCTTGCTCCAGGAATTGCTTTCTTTCCACTGAGATGTGAAACCACAAACTAGTTGCTTTGGGTAATTAAAGATCCTTTGCACCAACTGAATGTGTCAACAGCAAATGTCCTGGGTAAATTTCAAGTAAGTAATTACATTCTGCCAATCTGAAATGCTTTTCTAATTTCATTCCCTTAACATATCCACTTACTGTACCTCTTAGTGTGGCTGTAGTTAATTCTAAAATAACCAAGACCACACAGTCAGTTGTCCCAAATAAGAATGAGAAAACGGACTTTGATTTGAAGAGTGTGTCAACTTTTTCTATGTCATTGGATAGAAGCCAACATATAAATGTTGGGAGTTCATTTTCCCCCCTTAATATCAGATTTCCCATGGCTAATTCCAGCAACCAGAAATGAAAGCTGATTATATCTTCTTTTCTTATTTCACTCTTACCTGCTATAGTATTGGTAAATCAATTTATTCATATTATAAGAACGTTGCACTCCTTGGATAAAGAAGTCTTTGAAATATTACATTTATAGCTACAGACAACCTAATACCCAAGATGTTTTTGAAGGAGCTCCACTCTAGAAAATAAAGTGTCATCCTAAAATCCATCACACATGCTTTTTATAACAATCCATGTTATGCCCCAAAGGGAAAAAAGTCTCAACAGCAAATCATGATTTGGAAGATACTTTTCTCATAGAACTTAGTAGGGAGGATTTCCCTGCAGTAAATCATTTAAAATTTACTGGCAAATCAGTTGGGTAAGTAAGTAATAAAAGTGAAAAAAACTGCATAATATTTCATAAATTAATTTCCCAAGCAAAAACCCTTAAGAATTTGCTTTTATAACAAATCGTCCTCACTCAAGTATATGGTATATAATCAAGCAATTTGTAAACTAATGGTCTAGCTAATGATTCTGTAACTGCTATGAAAGCAAACTACCAATTGTTAATCCTATATAAAAGCATTTGAAGTAGTTTTATAAGAGATCTCCCACACTCATCTAACACACCCACTACATACATACACACACATACACACACACAGACACACACACACACATACACTGTTGATCTCACTTCCAAAAGTATTTTTGTAGCTATGCCTCAGAATTTTTAGTAATATAAAAGCAGAAAAATTGGCATAAGAATACATGTTTCCATTTTTGTAGAGCCTGAATGTTTTTTATTTCTTTGATTCCATGAAAATGATACATTTTCGAACTGTCAAAAAAAAACCCCCATAAAATAGGATCACCACCGAAACTGACTGTTTTCTCCAAATCAAGTATACCAATCCCTCATATTGGCAACGAAGAGCCCCTTAATTTTTAAACTTAGTAAAATGTCCAGGGGCCATAGCCACATTCAAATTAAAAGAAATGCCAAATTGTCGTATTATGAACTTGAAGCTATTCTTTTTGGGATAGAAGATGGCAAGTGGCCAAAGAACATCGCTATTCAATCATGGAACAATTTCCAATCAATCTTAACTTTAATTCTTTGTCCCTTTCTGGAGGTCTCTACACCTAAAACTTTGCCAGAATTATACCCAAGTGCTAAAGCACAATTGTCAAGTGAATAGTTTAGTGACACAGTTTAAGTGTGTATGTGTGTGTGTGTGTGTGTGTGAGAGAGAGAATTGGTTTTGAATAACTGGATCTTCACCAGTCCTCAGTCTATAGTTAATCAAGATGAAATGCAAGAAGTTAAAGAGACTTAGTGAAGTCAGAGATGAACCTAGAAGTCATGCCGATAGGCTCCTAAGTCAGCTCTTTGGTCTACCCATGCTGCTATATAACAAATTATTTCCTTCCTTCACTTGCCTACAAAATATAAACTCCTGGGGCAGAGAACTACACTTTCCAATCTTAACTTTCTCAGTAAAATCTATTTTGACCATAACCTTGCATGAAAAATACTCTCAACGAATCTTTATTGAATTACACACAATTCTTTGTCCAGCATCACCAAGCCATTCCCAACCTAACTTTCTCACATGATCTTTCATTGTTTTCCAACATTAACCCCATCTCTCTGTCCTTGATGACATCTTATAAAAAGCAATATAGAACTCCCTTCCCCCTTAGGAAATTAATTTTAGATTTTTTTTCTCCCTGCAAATGAGGTAATGACAAGGTCATTAGGACTTTTAAGAAACACTTGCTGTGGGTTCAATCATCCTTTTGTTCACTGGTCATTCCTAAGCTGGGAAAAGTCAATAATTTCTCTGTTACTGTAAAGGTTTTGACAGCTACACAGTCACTGCAAAAATATGCTCCAGGGCCTGAAGTAATCCATCTCATTAAAGCCTGACCTTTGACCAGAAAAAAAATGGTGAGGAGTTAAATATTTTACATGCTTCTCATGGCAAAATGTTGCTTTTCCATAAAAGAGCAATCCAGCAAAGACACTAGAAGATATAAGAGGTTTTATACAGAGTAAAGGAAATCAATACTCATAAGATGATCATGATTACCTGGGTAGGTTACTAAAGTGTCCAATAAATTGTCCACAAATGCTTTTAGATGACCGTATAATAGGGAGAACTGAACTCACATGACACCTCATTTTCCTATCGATGAAACAGAAAGAATGATGAAGATAAATGTAAATTTTTTCCTTAGTGGAATGCATTTTATTTTTGAATTGGCTATGATCTTAGAAGAAGTAATGGGACAGGAGTATTCTTGGATTATTGCTTATTTTAAGAGAAAGCCAAGAGGACACATCAACATCTATGGAATGCCTATCTTGTCCCACATATTGTTCATGCCTATCTTACTTAATTCTCACAACAATTCTATATGGCATTATTATCTTCATATTGTGGAGAATGGTGCTAAGAGAGATTAAACATCTTGTCCAGTGTTACACAAATAGTAAATAAACAAACCAGGATATAGGCCCACTACTGCAATGTCTAATACATTCACTTTTCAATCACATCAAAGGAGCTAGAAATAGAATAAGAAATTTGAAATTTTTTCTAGAATTGGCAGCTTAATATCCTATCACCTAAAATTCTAACACACAGGTTAATCTTTTATGCCCCCAAAATACTATCACTTCCATTCTTTGAATCTGATACAGAATATTTCAAAAGATGTGGAACCTGGGTGGCTCAATTGGTTAAGCATCTGCCTTTGGCTCAGGTCATGATCTCAGATTCCTGGGGTCGAGTCCCACATCGGGCTCCCTGCTCAGTGGGGAGTCTGCTTCTCCCTTTCTCTCTGCCTCTCCCCTAGCTTGTGCTCTCTCCCTCTCACACACTCTCTCTCTCTCAAATAAATGAATAAAATCTTTAAAAATAAAAGAATATCTCAAAAGATATGTTATCCTATGATGTAGGGATTTTATTATTTAAATCCTGACTCACTAGATGTTAAGGTTCAGCAATCTTTAAGCTATTCCATATCCGATGGCTTGGGAACAAAAAACAAAAAGGGTATTCAAACCTGGTTTCATTAGATTTTGGGACAAGCAAGGCATATATTAACGGTATTCCCATGAACAGGTAAAGAGAAGCTACTGAACAATTAAGAGACTAGGAAGAGCAGAGGATTTGCATTGGCTCTTTGTAGAACTGACTTCAACATCCACAAGGGGAAGAATGGCACAAACTAGGTGAAGTTGCCTTCACTTTCCCACTTAGTGAGTCTAGCTGACAAGTTAAATCAATTGATAGTAACATACTTTCCCTATAAACAAATACAAGCCTCTGAATTCTTGTAAAATCCATATCAAATATTTTATTATCCTTAGCACTTCAAGCAAATACCACCAATGAATAACTTAAGCTAGCATCCACCACTTAGACCTAAGTTCAGCATGTAACAAAGACCTCAAATTGGGGCACCTGAGTGGCTCAGTTGGTTAAGCATCTGCCTTTGGCTCAGGTCATGATTCCAACGTCCAAGGATCAAGCCCTGTGTCACCCTCCCTGCTCAGCAGGGAGTCTGCTTCTCCCTCTCCCTGTGCCCCTCCCCTCCCCCGCTCATGCGCCTGCTCTCACTCTCTCTCTCAAATAAATGAAATCTTTAAAAAAAAGAAAACCTCAAATAACAGTAATTTATTATATCGTGTAAAATGAAGTCCAGTGGTAGGCAGATCAGGGCTGATACTACAGCTCCACAGAGTCCTTAGGATCCAGGATCCTGGATCCCTTTATCTTTTTCTGTGAACCTCAACACTAAATTTCATGTTCACCTTATTGTTCATGTTTGATCCATTCTGTCATCATGTAACGATTAGGGTTTTATTAGACTCTCAAAACCAATATAAGTGATGTAACAAGATTTCTTACAGGGATTAGATATTGTATGATTGTGGAAGCTGGTTGAGTAGTCCATATAAGTCTGTTGCCCCTGTGAATGTGTAGGTGGACCGACCGTCAACAGGGATCACGGTCAGGAAGGAAAGGTGGATGTGAAGCGGAGACCAGCAAAACCAAACTAGAATGCATGAGGACAAGCTGAAAAATCCATGAGGATGAACTGGAACCTACATTAGTGTCTCACAACCTCCAGAATCCAACTCTGATTATGTGGATGACCTGAGAAGATTTGGAATGCTTTGTCATGAAACTGCACAGAAACTGCACAGAAACCTGCACAGAAACAGAAGATGTAACAGGGTTCAAGAAGATAAAGGAGATCCAGCTGCTGCCCCACAGGGTATCTTGTGGATGAAAGGGTTTAAACAATCCTATCAGCATTCTGTGTAGTAAGAAAAAAAGTGTATTTCCCACCTAAATCAGTTCTTTTTCTTTAACCTTTTAACAACACACTTTTAAGTACAGTATTAACTATAATGTAGGACAATGTATCTCTAGAATTTTTTCATCTTGCATGACAGAAACTATACCCATTGAAAAGAATCTCCCCATTTCACTCTTTTCAGTCCCTGGAAACCATACTTCTACTTTCTTTGTCTATAAATTTGACTAATTTAAATACAACATTTAAGTGGAATTGTGCAGTGTTTGTCCTTCCACAATTGGTTTATTTCACTTAGCATTATGACCTCAAGATTTATCATGTTGCAGCATATGATGGGATTTTATTTTTTATAGCTGCATCATATTCCCTTGTAAGTATGTACTACATTTTCTGTACCCATTCAACCACTGATGCACATGTACATTGTTTCCACTTCCTGGCTGTTATGAATAATGCTGCAATGAATATGGGAGTGCAATATCTCCTCGAGACACCGATTTCAATTCTTTTGGATTAATACTCAGAAGTGAGATGACTGGATTATATGGTAGTTTTTTTTTTAATGGTAGATTTTTTTTTTAAAGATTTATCTATTTGTTTTAGAGAGAGAGGGAGAGATAAAGAGAGAGAGAGAGCATGAGAGTCGGGGAAGGGACCCAGGGAGAGAATCTAGAGCAGACTCCCTGCTGAGCATGGATCCAAATGTAGGGCTTGATCCCACAACCCTGAAATCATGCCGGAGCCGAAATCAAGAGTCAGATGCTTAACTGACCGAGCCACCCAGGCGCCCCTGGATTATATGGTAGTTTTATTTTTAGTTTTTCTAGAAATTTCTATTCTGTTTTTCATGTGGTTGCACCATTTTACAATTCTACCAATGTACCCTAGGGTTCCAATTTCTGTACACCTTCACCAACACTTGGAATTATTACTATTTTTTTAATAATGGTCATACAAACAGACATGAATTGATACGTCATTGTGGTTTTGATCTACATTTTATTGATGATTAGTGATTTTGAGTATCTTTTCATATACCTGTCCATCATTTGTGTGTTTACTTTGGAAAAATGTTTATTCAAGTCCTTTGCCTAATTTTTGATCAGGTTATTTGGGGGGTTGAGGAGGATTTTTGTTTTGTTTTGTTTTTTGGCTATTGAGTTGTAAAAGTTCCTTATTTTTGTGTGTTAATCCTTTATCAGATATAGAAATATTTTCTCCAGTTGTGCTGGTTGCCTTATCACTCAGTTGATCTTTTCCTCTGCTGTGGTCTTAGTCTGATGCAGTCTTACTTGCCTGTTTTTGCTTTTGTTGTCTGTGCTTTGATATTATACCCAAGAAATCATTGCCAGCCAATGTTATAAGGATTTTTACCTACATTTCCTTCTTGCACTAATTTTTGTGTATAGTGTAAGGGTCTAATTTCACTCTTTTGCATGTGGAAATCCAGTTCTCCCAACATCATTTTTTGAAGACTCTCTTTTCTCCATTGAGCTGGCTTGGCAAAGATCAGTTGAACATATATGCATGAATTTATTTCTGGGCTCTCTATTCTGTTTAATTGGTTTATATGTCTTTCTTTATTCCAGTAACCATACTCTTTTAATTACTGTAACATTGTAATATATTTTGAAATAAGGTATTATGAGATCCCTAGCTTTGTTCCTCTTTCCCAAGATTGTTTTGGCTACTCAGGGTCCCTTTTTGTTCCATATGAATTTTAGGATTTTTTTTTCCTATTTCTTTAAAAAAATGTCATTGGAATTTTGAAAGGGATCACATTGAATCTATAGATTGCTTTGGGTAGTATGGACATTTTAACATTATTAAGTCTTCCAACTCATGAACACAGGATATCTTTTTATTTATTTATGTCTTCTTCAATTTCTTTTGGCAATGTTTTATAGTTTTCAGTGTGTTCGTCTTTTGTCTTCTTAAGTTTGTTAAGTTTGTTCCTAAGTATTTTAATCTTTATGATGCTATTGTAAATAAGACTGTTTTCTTAATTTCCTTTTTGAATTGATAGTTGTTAGTATATAAAAATGCAGCTGATTTTTGCATGTTGATTTTGCGTCCTGCAACTTTGCAGCGGGGTGTGTGTGTGTGTGTGTGTGTGTGTGTGTGTGTGATATTTGGATGTTTATACTTATAAGATCATGTCATTTGTGAACAAAGATAATTTTACTTCTTCCTTTCTAACTTGGATGTCTTTTTTCCTCTTATCTTTCCTACTTGCCCTGGCTAAGACTTCCAGTACTGTATTGAATAGAAGTGCTGAGAGTGAGCATACTTGTCTTATTCCTGATTTTAGAGGACAGGCTTTCAGTTTTTCACCATTGAGCATGATGTTAGCTGTGGGCTTTTTATATATGGCCTTTATTATGTTGAGGTATGTTTCTTCTATTCCTAATTGGTTAGATGTTTTTACTATGAAAGGGTGTTGAATTTTGTCAAATGATTTTTTCTGCATCTATCATGTGAATTTTGTCATTCATTCTGTTAATGCACTATAACACATTGGCATTCTGTTGAATATTTTTGCATCTATGTATATGAGCAATATACATAGATACATATATCAGTATGGCCCATACTTTTCTTGCTGTGTCTTTTTCTGGCTTTGGTATCAAGGTTAAATTTTCCATTTTAAGCTAATAACATAATACAAATATTCTGCACATTTACTTTACCCACACACACATTTTATGTTATTAATGTCATAAATTACATATTTTTATATCATGTATACATTAACATATTTTATAATTATAGTTCTTTTTTATCCTTTTGCCTATAATTTCCATACCAGAATTTAAAGTTTCTTATGTACTACCATTACGGTATTATTACCATATTCTGTATTTGTTTATATATATTTACCTTTACCAGTGAGCTTTATACTTTCTTATGCTTCCATGTTCCTTTTTAGCATCATTTCTTTTTTAAATTTTATTATGTTAATCACCATATATCATTAGTTTTTGATGTAGTGTTCCATGATTCATTGTTTGTGTATAACACCCAGTGCTCCATGCAATATGTGCCCTCTTTAATACCCATCACCAGGCTAACCCATCCCCCTCCCGCCTCCCCTCTAGAACCCTCAGTTTGTTTCTCAGAGTCCATAGTCTCTCATGGTTTTTCTCCCCCTCAGATTTCTCCCCCTTCAATTTTTCCCTTCCTACTATCTTTCATTTCAATGTTAAAATGTTTCTTTAGCATTTCTTGTAAGGCAGGTCTAATGTGATGAATTCCCTCGGGTTTTGTTTATCTGGGCAAGTATTTCATTTTTGCAGGATAGTTTTACCAGATACAGTATTTGGGGTAACAATATTTTTCTTTCAGCACTTTGAATATAACATTTCCACTCTTTTTGTCCTGCAAGATTTCTGCTGAGAAATACAATGATAGTCCTATGGGGGTTCCTTTGTACATGAGGAGTCCTTTTTTATTTCTGCCTTTAAAATTCTCTCTTTGTTTTGAGATTTACAAATTTGATTTGAATACATGTCAGTGTGGAGTCCTTTGGGCTTCTTGAATCTGAAAGTCCACTTCTCCTCTCAGGTTTGAGAACTCATTATTTCTTTAAATAAGTTTTCTGTTTTGTGCCTTTCTCCCTCTCTTCTTCTAAGAATACCATTATGGTATATTGCTCCACAGATGGTGTCCAATAAGATTCTTAGGTTTTCTGTACTCTTTTTCATTCCTTTTTCTTTTTGTTCCATTGTTTGGGCAATTTCAAATGACTTGTCTTCAAGATGACTAATTCTTCTGCTTCATCAAGTCTGTTGTTGTACCCCTTTAGTTAATTTTTCAGTTTAGTTATTGTATTTTTCAGCCTCAAATTTCAATTAGGCTATTTTTTTCAATTTTTTATTTCTCTGTTGATATTCTCATTCTGTTCACTCATTATTTTCTTGTGCTCATAAAGCATCTTTATGACTATTTTGAATTCTTTGTCAGGTAATTCATATGCCTCTTTTTCTTTAGGATTGGTTTCTGTAGTTTTATTGTTTCTTTGGGCCATGTTTTCATATTTCTTTGTGTGTCTTGTAATTTTGTGTTAGTATTTGTGTATTTGATAAAACAGTTACCTCTCAGTCTTTATAAACCAGTTATAGGAAAAGACCCTAACTAATCAGTGCAGCTAGAGATTCTAAGACCTCTGAAAACTTTTCTTTGGGGAATATAACTTTTCTGTGCCCACACATGTAATTTTTCAATTAGTGTGGCTTTCTCTCCCTGACTGATTTCTTTCTTCCTTCCTTCCTTCTTCCTTCCTTCCTTCTTCCTTCCTTCTTTCTTTCTTTCTTTCTTTTCTCTTTCTTTCTTTCTTTTCTTTTTCTCTTGATTTATTTCAGAGAAAGAAAGTGCACACAAGTGGGGAGAGGGGGAGAGAGAATCTCAAGCAGACTCCCTGCTAAGCCAGAAGCCTGACACGGGGCTCAATCTCCAGATGCAGAGATCATGACCTGAGCCAAAACCAAGAGTCAGACGCTCAACCAACTGAGCCACTCAGGTGTCCCTCTGGTATCTTTCTCTACCACTGCTGGGAGAGAGGTCCACAGAGTACTGGTCAATTACTTAATTTAAAAGGTACCTTAATTTAAAAGGTAGTAAAGCTAAAACTGGAACCAAGGCCTCTATTGTCTCAGCTCAGTACCATTGCACTCTCTTTACTCATACTGAGTGTCCTCAGGAGACCCCATTTTTAAAACCATATTGGGAATCCTGAGCTAGCAGAAGAAGGCACCTAATTTAGCAGTGCTCCTAATTTCTTAGAATTCTTGGGAGAAAATAGCAAGTGAACTCTTACTCGTGATCATCAGGTTCCTAAGACCTAAGAATGTATGCTTCTTTTGACTTTGTTGAACCACAATCTCCTGCTTTTTCTCCTTTCTTACTGGCAATCCTTCTCAGTCTTCATTGACTCCACTACATCTCCTCTCTCTAAGCCTTGTTCTCTTCTCACTCTAGATACGCTCTCTGAGAAGTCTCTGAGAAGTCCTGATCCCTGAGTATATAACAACACAATAATGAATACTACTAGTGCCCCACCCAGATCCCTTCAGATCCTTCTGTGTACCCAATCTCAGGCATCTGTGTGCTTTGCTAATAATAGCTCATACTATGACCTTTAAAAGATTGACTTTGGTCCCTCGAATTGCCTTACCCATACAGAGAAGCAGAAGTACTTAAGAATTTTACATTCCCTTCTCTCTGCCCTCCTGAGTATGAAACCAGCTCTTTTGCCTCCACTGGGATGAATTTAAGGCATAAATTATTCTGTAAAGATCCCTAAAGAAGACCAAGGTAGAGTCTGGGACTTCATCTGAAATAATCTTCTTGCATTTCTTCCCCTTCCCTTTCTTACTTCTCCCACTTCATTAAGAAATGATTTGCATCCAAATCTTTGTCTTAGATTATTCCTCAAAGAGAATACCACCTATGACATAAAGTTTCTCTCTCTTTCCTTAACTCCAGTTGTATACCCCCAATTGCCTGCTGGGCAGCTTCACTTGGGTGACCCACAAGTCAACTTTGCATAGTCAAGACTGAACTCACCTGCTTTCCAATCCTGCTCATCTCTAACCTACTAAATTGCATCATTATCACTCTGGAGCTCAAATTAACACCCTAGGATGATTCTTTTCCTCTTCTCCCATCTTAACCCCCATCCTGTTCAACCAACCACTTATTACTTCTTTTGCTGAAGTCACATATCTCTTTCTAGCTGAAAACACATTTCTTTCACTTGAATTTTTGCAGCAATCATCAAATGGTCTTCACTAGCTCAGGTATGCTACCTCCCAAGCATTTTTCACACTGCAACTGGAGTGATGTTTACAACAATACAAATCTCATCATCCATCTCCCCTGTGTAAAAACTTGAAACAAGTCCTCATAAATCCATAGGAAAAAGTCTGAAAAACTTATAAAGCTTTCTATTGGGCCCCACTTACCTTCACAACCTCTTTGCTTCAGCTAACTGCTGACAAAGAGTGCCTCTCCCCATCAGGCCCTCTCTGAAGCAGTTTTCTCTTGTTGGAAGGCCCTACTCAACCCACAACCCTACTCAGCTCATTGCCTACCACCACCACTCTCAACTCTTCCTTCTTCTGTATCTAAATTTATTTACTAAGTCAACAAATATTTAGTTTCTATGATATGCAAAACATTATTTCAGACAATCAAGTAGCTAGATCTCTAACTTCATGACACCTCACAGTTTGCTTGGAAAGATGGATATTAATCAATTAATCAGACAAACAAATGTAAAATTAAACTATACATCCTTCTACTATGTAGATTTGATCTGAACAGGGAAATCCTCCCTGAAAAAGTAATAATGCTTGAGTTGAGATCTGATGGACCAGCATTAACTAGATAAAGAGGGGTGAAAAGAGCATTCCATATATAAAGAAAAACGTGAGGCATGTCTTATGACAGGAAGTGATATGGTTTATAAATAAGAATAAAATTAGGCATTCAGTTTAGTGGCCATGGCCTTAGGGAAACTTCCTGACACCGTAGCCCTACCCACAAGGTTGGCTTGATGCCCCTTTGACATGCTCCTATGTCTGTCCAGAGCTCTATTTCAGTGTTTACACTATATAGTGTGACTACTGACATGTTAGTGTCACTCACTACAGTGTAACCCCTTTAAGCCCAGTACTTTGGAGTATTTATCATTCTATTCATAGAACACATGGCAATGATGGTATTGTGAAGAAGGAAGGAAACAAGAAGGCAAGCAAAAAAGGAAGGAAAGAAGTAAAGGAGAGAGGTAAAGAGAAATGTAGGAAAGGAAGAAAGAAGGGAAGAAGACAGTTTTAAAAAATGAAAAGTAACCCAATATGTTGGGAAGTGAGAGGTCATTCAGGGTGTGTGGTGGGAAGAATTTACCCCGAAGTAAAAAAGTGGAATGCATGCGTCCAGTCATGGAGACTGATTTAATGGTGGTGGAGAAGGGTGCTCTTGAGTCCTCATATATCCTAGAACACAGCCTCTGGGAAGAAAGGATGAATAATTGAGTTTGAGTTACTGCAGGGAGCTGTCGGTAGATAAATCCTCAGACAGGGCCTATGCAAGAGACCTTAGCCCAGGGGACTAATTGTCCACGAAAGGTGAAGTTTAGCATAAGAAATTCTTTAGGCAAAGAACAAGGCAGTGATCAACCCAAGGTTCCTATGGGTGAAAGGTGAGTAATAGCAATTTTTGATCCAAACAGAAGAATATTTTTTATTTCAAAATGACCTAGGAGAAAAACCTTTGTCTAAATAAGTTAGCAATATGAAAGTGCCTGTATTTGAACATTTTTTAATTTATAAAAGTAATATTTCCCTATGGCCAAACTAATCCAATACTCAAAAGAACTGACAATAAATAATCGGCTATCTCTAACTTAACTACTTTTAAAATATATTATATACCCTATGGTAAAGAAGTTTCTGTACCTTCACCAGCAGATAGAATATGTTGTTCCAAAAAAAGAAAAAAAAATTCATAGAGTACATTCATTTATTCTTCATTCATTTATTTAACATCTATTTCTTGATCTCCCACGTGGTGCCAGGCATTGTATTGGGGCTGTGGCAATAGACAAAACAGCCACTCATATGGAAGCTGACTTTTAACAAATAAATGAAAAAAGTACGAATATATTTCTATATTATGATAAGCATTATGCAGAAAAGGATAGGATACTATGACAGATAACCACAAGAAGTGATGAGTTGAATTGTGTCTCCTCCCCAAATTCATATGTTAAAGTCCTAACCCTTAGAATGTGACTGTATTTGGAGAAAGGGTCTTTAAAAAGGTGATTGGTTGTGACGCCTGAGTCAGTTAAGGCCTTCGGCTCAGGTTATGATCCCAGGGTCCTGGGATCTAGTCCCACGTCAGGCTCCCTGTTCAGCGGGGAGCCTGCTTCTCCCTCTGCCGGCCACGCCCCCACTTATGCCTTCTCTCTCTCTCTCTCTGACAAATAAATAAAATCTTTAAAAAATAAAGAGGTGATTGGTTAAAATGAGGGCATTACAGTGAGTCCTAGTCTAATATGACTAGTGTCCCTATAAGAAGAAGAGATTAGGACACAGACATGTAGAAAGAAAAGACCATGTAAAGAGGTAGGAAAGAGACAGAGGGCTCTACAAGCCAAGGAGCGAGGACCCCGAAGAAACCAAAACTGCCAACACCTTGATCTTAGAGTCCCGACTTCCAGACCTGTGATTAAATAGATTTCTGTTATTTAAACCACACAGTCTGTAGATGGTTCTTTGTTATGCCAGCCCTGCCAGACTTATAATGGGGGCAGGGAGGTAGGGGGAGGTGAAGGAGAGACTAGATCAGAATGCTCTGAAGAGTGAAAAATTGGTAGGAATTAGGTGGGGAACTGTTAAAGCAAAAAGCAACACAGGCAAAGGAAACAGTATATACCATGAAGTCAGAAACTTGAAAATCTCTGTTCCCTCTGAGGAGTGGTTAGAGGGAACTCACCCCTATCATCCAAGCCATCAGCAAGACCAAAGAATGAGACTTCTATGTGGGCATGACTTTAGTTCATAGTTTCATATTCCTCATGGCCAGACTTTAAGCTAACTGGCTCATTTATTTTTTCACATCATGTAATGTTAATACTTTTAATGCCTAACATTTATTGAGTAGTTACTATACACTGGGCACCATTTTAAGCCCACTAGTGGTATTAACATGTTCAATACACAAAACAATTTTGCAAGGTATTCTTTTACTTATCTCATTGTACAGATGTGTTACGGGTGTGAAGCAAAGATAGGTAAACAAATTTCCCAAAGATGCACAGCAAATAGAAGAAGTAAGATGAGTCTGATGAGTCATTTTGGCTCTAGAATCCATGTTCACACACACCTTTAACTGTTCGGGGATCCTGCATGTATGTGCTCTTCAACCATTCTTTAAGTTTTGTTTTGTTTTGTTTCATCTTACCTGAATATTCATCCTGCCCTGAAATTAGATTATTATAAAAATATGGAGCATACTTCAGCTGTGACAAGACTTTTGAATTATGAATAAACTCTTTATTAAATGAACAATCAATTTTTTCATGTTTTTAACCACTGATCATCAGGGTTTTTGTTACCCGCAGCAAACACTTTCCTAAGAGATTTAACATATAAGAAAAGCATGAACAAAACCCTCTGATACAACATATGAGAAAATATTTCTTATACTTCCACCAAATATTTAAACTGTTAGCATTTTGTTGTATATCTCACCAGATTTTTTGTATATATAAATTCCATCGACAAAAAAAGTGGGTCATTTTGTAACCTACATGTTATCTTAATATTATGTCATGGATATTTTTCTATTCTACCTATTTTATGTGTATAAAAATTATTAAGTAAATGGCTTTGGGGATTCTTCTAACACAGGAGTCAGAAAAATTTTTCTGTAAAGTGTGAGAAAGCAAATATTTTAGGCTTTCTGGGCCATATGGTCTCTGTAGAAACTATACAACTCTGCCATTGTGGCATAAAAGTAGCCTTAGATAATGCATACACAGATGGAAATAACTATGTTCCAGTAGAAGTATACTTACAAAAACAGGTTACAGGCCATATCTGGCCAGTGGGCCATAGTTTAGGGACTACTGTTTTAAAGTATTGTTTTGAATGGCTGCCTAGAATCCCTTTAAGTGAACATACTAGGATTTATTAAACCCTTCTCAATAGCAGGGAATGTATTTCCTACATGGTTGCTATAATTCATGAAACTAGAATTACATATATGTTATAAATACCAATTGAATGAATAAATACATGCTGGTAGTTTTTAGGATCAGGATTAAAATTTTGACATGTATAAAAAAGACACAAACTTAGGGGCACCTTGGTGGTTCAGTGGGTTAAGCATCTACCTTCAGCTCAAGTCATGATCCCAGGGTCCTGAGATTGAGCCCCGCATCAGGCTCCGCTGCTCGGTGGTGATGAGTCTCTTTCTCCTTCTCCCTCTGACCCTACCCCCACTCATGTTCTCACTCTCTCTCATTCTCTCTCTCAAATAAATAAATAAAATCTTTTAAAAAGACACAAATTTGATAGAAGAAGGAAATTTATGGTGCTAAGTAAGAAGGAGAATTTGGGCAACTTTATGTTGAGTGGGGTAAACTTGAGTTAACAGATGAATCAGGAAAACCAAAAGGGATAATGTTGAAATTGTCAATAGCCAGATGGCAGAATCCAAAGAACCATTCTTCTCAAGAGGCAGAATTTATAGTATAGAAGTACAGCAATATCTGGATTAGAATTCTGTACTTAAATAAAGAGAACTTCAGGTCTCATTAATTTGAGGTTTGATTTGAGAAGAACCCCATCACTGGAAAGATGTCTGGTTCTTTGCAAAATAAGCCTCTGTCCAAACTCCTAATTTTTGTAGTAATTTTTGGTTAAGTTAAACGGGCATTTCTTCAGATGGAAATATTAAATCATAAGACAAATAAGAGGGACATTGGAACTATATAATATTCCACATTAGAATGCAAAAATGTAAACCATGGAAGCACAAATATTTGCAAGCATTAATCAGTGTGTGTTATTATTTTCTTCAATTCCACAAAATCTATAAAAGAAAACTATGCAGAAGCAAAAGCACTTTTTTTTATTGTTGTTAAAGATTTTATTTATTTATTTGAGAGAGAGAGCATGTGCGGGGCAAGGGCAGAGGGAAAAGCAGACTCCTTGCTGAGCCGGAAGTGCTATTCAGGGCTTGATCCTAGAATCCCCGGGACCATGATCCCAGCTGAAGGCAGACGCCCAACTGACTGAGCCACCCAGGTACCCCAGCAAAAACACTCTTTACCATCTAACAAAACCTAATCAAATCCCCCCCCAAAAATGCATCATCTGCCCCTTAAGAATATTATAGCAATTGTTTTAAGGTTGCCTGCTTTTCCTCAATAGTTGACAGAGAAGATAATACTTCACTTAAACAGAATCTCTATTAGATCATCAAGAACGGGTCTTGTGATCTGTGAACCAAGACGCAGTTCCTCCAGGCTCATGTGGGAATGCAGGAGAAAATGTTTGGACCGTGATAATAAATGGGAACTATTCACCTCTCAGTAGTTTGAAGCTGCTATTTAGTGACACCTATACAATAATTCAACACATGCCACGAAGAACTTGGAAATGTAATAGAAAAAAACTCTGGCAAAACTTAGGGTCAAAGCATTCACCCGTGCCTCAGCTGATACTTGCAGCTACTAATTTTCAAATGCATTTTTGTCAGGAAGAACATAGAGATTTATTATTTTAGGGGATAGTCAAGGCAGAAACTAAACATTTTTGCAGTGGAAAGTTACTTTTCATTTTCCTAGAAACTTTGTATCATGGGTGGTTTGGAGGCAAACAGCTAAATATTAGGCTTGATTTCTGAGCAGAGTAGAGAAAGAGACAATGCTAATGTTGGTAATTCAGAAACAGAAAAATACGGCAGAAATATGGGTATGGTCACCAGCTTGAGTAATGGTAACCTAGTACATTTTTGAGATTTGAGGTTATTTTTTTTTTTTAATTCTAGTAATAGTAGCACTCTACAATTATACCACTACTGTTACTACTGAAATCATTACTACTACCACTATTTATCATTTATGGAAAACTTACAATGTGCTATTCTTTAGTAAATTCACTTAAAAAATATGTATCTAATCCCTGCTACATGGGAAACACTGTGTTTAGTCCTGAGGACACCTTAGCATGGTTTTGCTCTTTCGGTGCTAAGCACTTTTCATAAGTAACCTGTTTCATATGCCCACATTTGAAGTCTTAAAGATGTAACCATGGGAGATTATCCAGTATTTCCATTTATTTATTTATTTATTTATTTATTTATTTATTTATTTATTATTTTAAAAGACTTTTTAAAAGTTTATTTGAGAACAAGCCTTTGAGTGTGCACATGGGCAAGTGGAGGAGGTGCGGGGGAGAGGGACAAGCAGACTCCTTGAGGGACCCTGAGATCATAACATGAACCTGACCCAAAATCAAGAGTTGGACTTAACTGACTGAGCCACCCAGGCAGCCCTATATCCATTTTAAAGATATTCTCATAACTGATAGAGGACAGATTGTACATTGAAACATTTGCATGTGCTAATGTAGGGCAAAGAAATGCCAAATGATTAGGAAAAATCTGGAAGACCCTTGCAAGGCTACATGAGAGGAACGGTAGTATCTTTCTTCCACTAAATCCTGAGCAAAATCTATAAGGCACAGCTTTTATTAATTCAATGTGTGTTGAGCACCTATTGTACCAACTACAGTACTATGGACTTTCTTAATGAAATATTTTATTCTGAGAAAATTATAGAAAATGTACCATATGGTGTTGTACAAAATGATACAGAGATATCCTGGGTGCCCTTTACCCAGTTTACTTCAATGGTGACATCTTGCAAAACAATAGAGCAATATCACAACCAGGATGTTGACATTAATAGAGTCAAGATATAAAACATTTCTCTCACTACAATGATCATTCATATGTGCTTTTGTAGTCACAATCTTTTTTTTTTTTTTGGCACTGCCAATCACTCCTTAACACCTGATAAACACTGTGTATTAAATGTCTATAATTTTGTCATTTCAAGAATGTTATACAAATAGAATTATATACTATATAAGCTTTGAGGCATTGGTTTTTTTCACTGAGCATAATTCCCTAGAGCTTCATCTAGATTGTTTTGTGTACCAGTAGACCATCCATTTTGGCTGAAGAGTAGTGACCATGATATGGATGTACCACTGTTTATTTAACCACTCACCCATTGAAGAAAGTCTGGTTGTTTCCAGTTTGGAGCTATTGATGCTATAAATATTCACATACAGGTTTTTGCATGAACATAAGTTTTCATCTCTCTGGGATAAGTGCCTAGGAGGGCTATTGCTGAGTACTGTGGTAATTGCAGATTTAGATTTTGAAGAAACTGCCAAATAATTTTTAGAGCCACTGTACCATTTTACATTTCCACCCACAGTGGAAAAATGCTGCGGTTTCCCACATACTCTCTAGCATTTAGTGCTGGCACTATTTTTTTTTTTTTTACCCATTCTGATATGTGTGTGCTAATATCTCATTGGAATTTTAATTTCCATCTTCCTAACGGTGAACAATGATTAATTGCTTATTTGCCATCTGTATATCCTCTTCATGTATGTGTTTTCATGCCCTTCTCCATTTGCTAATTTGATTCTTTGATTTATTTACTGTTGAGTTCTGAGAGTTCTTATATATTTTAGATACTATTCCTTTATTAGATATGTGACTTATAAATATTTTCTTCAAGTCTGTAGCTTGCCTGTTTGTCCACTTACAGGCTCTTTCACAGTGCTAAAATTTGTAATTTTGAAGAAGTCTACTTTGTCAATTTTTCTTTCTATGGATATTTTTGGTATTAAATCTAAGAATTCTTTGTCTAGACCTATCTTAAAGATTTTATTCTATTTCTTTTTTGCTAAAAGTTTTATAATTTTACATTTAATGTGAAGTCTGTGATTCATTTTGAGTTAATTTTGTAGAAAACACGAGATTTATCTGAGATTCATTTTTTTTTTTTTTTGGTCTAAAGATGTACTAGTACCATTTTTTGAAAATGTTATCTTTCTTCTGTAAAATTTATTTTGTGTTTTTGGCAAAAGTCTATAGGGCATATCTGTGTGGATCTGTGTCTGGGTTTTCTATTCTGTTCCATTGATCTATGTGTCTGATCTTTTGCCAATACAGCACAACGTTGGTTATTGTAGCTATATAATGCAACTTGAAAGTGCATAGAACTATTCCTCCCACTTTATTATTGTTTTTCGAACTTGTTTAGCTATTCCAGTTCTTTGCCTTTAAATATAAATTGTAAAATATTTTTTGTCTCTGTCTACAAAAATCTTGCTGTGATTTTGATAGGAATTACATTAGACCTGTATATTACACTGGAGAAAATTAACACCTTTACTATATAGGTCTCTTAATCCATAAATCCATAAATACTGTACATGTCTATCCATTTTTTATAGAACTTCTTTGATTTTTTTAATCAGTGTTTTGTAGTTTTTAGCATACAGGACCTACAAATGTTTTGCTATATTTACACCTAAGTATTTAATTTTTGAAGTGATTGGAAATATATATATCAATTATATATTATATTGCTATATAGCAATATCATTGATTTTTATATATTTATCTTATATCCCATGAACTTGCTAAGCTTTCTTATGAGTTCTATGAGTTTTTGATAGATTCTCTAAGATTTTTTATGGAGATGATCATGTCATCTTCAAATAGAGCTTTATATTTTTCATTCTGAATTTGTATTCTTTTTAATTTCCTTTTCTTTTCTTATTGCTTATGCTAGAGCTTCTAGCCCTATGTTAAATAAGAGTATTGAGAGTGGACTCCTTGCCTTGCTTAGAGGGAAGGATTCAGTCTTTCACCATAGAGTATCATGTTAGCTGTAGGGATTTTGTAGATTTCCTTATCAAGTTATGTAAGTTTCTCTCTATTCCCATTTTTTTTCAGACTTTTATCATGATTGGGTGTTGCAGTTTATCAAATGCTTTTCAGCACCAGTTGATATGACCATGTGCTTTTTCTTATTTAGACTGTTAACATGATGGGTTGGTTTTTCATTGGCTTTACATTGGTTTTACATTGATTAGCTTTTCAATATTGAAGGAGCTATGTGTTTCTGGAATAAATTCACTTAGTTATGGTGCATATATATTTTTGTATGTTCTTTTTATGTATTAATTAGTTCTATGTATTAAAATTTAAGGGTTTTGTGTATATATTCATGGATATATTCATATTTATTCATATTCAAATTGGTCAGTAGTTCTTTTTGTAATATTTTTGCCTGGTTGTGTATGCTTGGTATCAGGGTAATACTGATTCATAAAATGAATTGGAAGTGTTCTTTCCTCTTTTCTCTGTCGAATTGGTGTCATTCTTCCTTAAACATTTGCTAGAATTCAAACTACCTGGTCACCAGATTTCTTTTATAGGAGTTATTTAGCTACAAATTCAATTCTTTTAATAAAGTTATTCAAATTATTTATTTTGTTGGATGAGTTTTCATAGTTTGTATTTTTCAAAGAATTGTTCTATTTCATCTGTCAAATCTTTATGTGTAAAGTTGGTCATAGTATTTCTTTTCTTTTTGATATCTGCAGGGTATGAGGTTATATCCCCTGGTTTATTTCTAATATTGTTCATTTTTGCCTACTCTTCTTTTTTTGTCTTACTACAGGTTTGTCAATTTTATTAATCTTTTCATAGAACAAGGTTTTCGTTTCCTTTATTTTTTCTATTGTTTTTATTTTTTTTAATGTCATTGATTTCTGCTCTTTAGTGTGTTTTCTTCTTCTTCTTCTTCTTCTTCTTCTTCTTCTTCTTCATGCTTTGGGTTTATTTTGTTCTTTTTCTTAGCTTTTGAGGTCAGAGATTAGATTACTGATTTGAAACTTTTCCACTCTTCTAATGTGTGCATTTAATGCTTTACATTTCCCTCTCAGTACTGCTTTAACTATGCTTCACAAATCCCATTATATTGTTTTTCATTTTCATTCAGTTCAATATATATTTTATTTCCCTTCAGATTTCTTCACTGATCCATGGATTACCCAGAAATTGTGCTACTTAGTTTCTAAGGTTTGTAAGTATGTGGAGATCGTCCAGACATTGAATTCTATTTTCATGAATCCACAAGTTGTAATTTTTGCCAAAGTTGGAGAATTTTCAGCCATCATTTTTTTCAAATACATTTCAGCTCACCTCTTTTTCCTCTCCTTCTGGGACTTTGATGACACAAATGTTAAATCTTCTTACATAGTTTCACACATGCCTGAGACCCTTATTCATTTTGTTTTGTTTTCAGTCTGTTTTCTTTCTGTTGTTCAGGTTGGATAATTTCTTTTATTCTATTGGCACTTTAAATAATTTATTCCTCTGTTCTATCTTGATGTTGAACCTATCTATTGCATTTCTTTTTAACTTTGACTTTTATATTTTGATAGCTAAAATTTGGTTAAAATTCCATTTGGTTCTTCCTACTATCTTCTATTTCTTTAGTGAGACTTTCTATTTTTTCATTTATTTCAAGCATGCCCATAATTGCTCATTGAAACATTTTTATAATGGCTACTTCAAAACTCAGTGTCAGATAATTCTAATATCTGTGTCTTTTTACTGTCAGAATATGTTGATTGTCTTTTCTTATTAATTTAGAGATCTTCCTAGATATTATTTAGATCTTTTGTTTAACAGGCCTCCTCTAATGTGGATCCCATGGAAAACAGATGGGAGAAACACTGCTTCCTTACTGCCAGACGGAGAGGGAAGTCCAAGTTGTCTTTAAAACCACCATTGAAATGCAGTGGGGAGGGTTACTCCTTACTTCTTGGGTTCAGATGGGAGTGTGACTCTCCACTGTCTCTGTTGCACTACCGTATATGTTCATGACTGTTCATTAGGTAGCCCACACTGGCATGACTAGAGGGTGGCCTCGTTATTGTTGGGTGGTAGTGAAAGTTCTAGCTCTCCACTAGGTCTCCTGATACCAATTCATAAGGAAGGAGAGGGGTACAACATTATTGCTGAATGAGAGGTAAAAATCCAGGAAGGCTTCCTACATGGTCTTCACAAACATCATGGGGAGTATCTTCAGTACTGCCCTGTGAAGGTAAATATCTTAGCTGCCCACTCTCTGACATCATCCTGGTAGGAGGCTTGGTATGCCTCACTGCAACCTGACAATGGTGGTAATCTAGATTCTCCATTCAACTTCTACTAATGAGTGTGGTGTGACCACAGTTTTCTCTGTGGGTTTTGGCTGGAACAGAGCAGTTATTGTCTAAAGTTGTCTGCCTTGCTCTGCTGTTGCTTTCCTGTTTCTTTGATTAGAGAAAGTGTGTTTTCTTTGCCCCCCACCTTTTTTTTAAATCTGTACCTATTGGTGTTTCTGGGTAGCTTGCTTCTCCAGCACTTAGTCTGGGTTATATGAGGCAAAAAGAAAATACAAGGAAACACTTTCATATCATTCTTTCCATTCCAAGATCCCCACATGGTCTCATTTCTTCTTTCCACCTTTCAGTGTCATATTATATGTATTTTTTAAATGTCAAGTTTTTATCTATACTTAAAAGGAGGAATAGAACAATGAATGTCTATTCTATCTTTCTGGAAGTGGAAGTCCTCCATAAATTATAAGTTTATTTCTTATATTTATTTGACAAATATTTATTAAGACACTTATTAAGATACATAAAATGATTGTGATGGTCATAATTTCTACCTTCAAGGTGATTATAATTTAGTGAGTGAGACATGATAAACAAATACTTGCAAGTATTAGTTAGTTGCTAGGTTGTACTTATGAAAAGCATATGATCAAATATAAGGGACCTAACTTAGTTTCATACAATATTTTTTACAATACCTTGGTCTTGTTAGTTATGTGTTAGTTATAAATTATATTATGATATATAAAAAAACAACATAGTTTTTTTTTTCTTCCAATTATGGAATAGAGTACTGGCATTCATCTTTTGAAATAAATAAGCATAATGAAAATAAAATAGTATCATATCCAGTGCCTAACAAATTTATGATGTAATGATGGTTGAAAAAATGCTCATGAATATTGAATTACATATTTGGAAGTTGAGGGTGTTTCTGGGTGGTACATTCCTATGCTTTTGAGTTATTATAATGAATGGCAACTCTCAGATTACCTCTTACTGCCACAAATAAGACAGAATTCCAGGTTGAGTGAACTTTGGTTATATTCCAGTATGGTGATTCTTTGGGCTTTTGTGCCTATGAAACTCTTCGGTGACACAGTACTACTTCATTATGGAAAGTTCAGCTACTTTATTTTTCTTTGGATTGGGCTGACTTCATTGTCTACCATCCTCCAAAGAACCTGCTGACATTTTTAATTTGATGGACTGCTGAGAAACCACAGCAGGATAGAGACCAACCCATCAAAAGTGAATTGAGGATTTCATTGATGTGGAGAGCTAATTATGTGACTATGGTGAGTGGGACACTGATTGAAATCCATATGACTTTTTAGTGTGCACTCTGTAGGCTAGCTCCTGAGAGGAATAGTAAATGAAGGTGACTTGTTCTCTGCTCTCACCAAGGGACTGCCTAGTCCTTCTCTGTTGTAGTCAGAGACCCTGCTCCCTTCCTGCAAATGAACAGCCCAGAGATGGGGAGAAATATTCTCCAGCACACATCTTGAAACAGTCTCATTTTGCCCTGAAAAGATGCTGAGATTCTGCCTTCAGATCCTTTACTAAACATATTGACTCTCTCTATATACTTTCAAGCTTATCTTGAGCCTCAATATTTTAAAAAATAACACCATCCGGTTTTTTTTAACTAAAAAGAGTCGAAATTTTTATTTTCAGGTGTGAAATGAAGTTTTTACACAAAACAATCTTATATTTAATATTAACTTCAAAAAAAACTACAATTCAACCTAGTAGCTTTATCTTCTCTACAAAGTTGACTTATTCAGGTAAGTTCTTTTATTTTCTCTGCTGAGTCACTAGAGCCCTGGTTTTGAGGTAAGACATATGTGGGTTTGCTTTCTAGTTACTCTGCTCACACTTTAGTTTCCTTATCTGTAAAATGGGCTAATAACTCCTTTTGCTCAGATTTATCCTTTAAGAATTTGAGTTAATGTATTTAAAGAGCCTAATGTGATACATGACTATAGTAAGTATACAATATGCCGTGACAATTAGTCTTGTGGACCCCAAATGATCAATCTCTCAAACTTCAAAGCAATTCCAAATGCAGCATTTTGATTATAATCTGCTCCTGGTCAACAGTAACTGATTCTGAAAAATATTTTGCATTAAATCAATTGTCAAACACTATGGTTTGGCAAAATCATATGGTTAAAGTTAAGAGTTTTGAAGTCAGACTGCTTGGGTTTGAATATTAGCTCTGCCCTTTGTTAACTCTGTAACCTGCCTTGATTTCTCCATGTTTCACAAACACTTTGTGTGTAAAATACACCAACAGCTTTATGTATGTATGCATATGTGTATGTATGCGGATATATAATGTATAAGTGTGTGTGTATTTGTTTAAATTTTGTATATATAATTTGTTTAAATTCCTTAAGAACAGATCCATACTTGCATGAAGTTATGGAAAATGTTACTAAATATATTGGCCTGAGTTTGAAATCCATTTCTATGACTTTGAGCAACTTATGTCTTGTCTTATAAAGATTTCATAAGATAGCAACTTATGTCTTGTCTTATAAAGATTTCATACTATGCTTCTTAAAGAGGCACACACTAAATGTTGACAGCTAACATTTTCCTAACTGATAAATCATCATATGTACGGCCTTCCTCATCTTACTGAGCCTGAGAAGTTTTCCTATATGCACAATCTGCTTTTCTCTACCTAATAAGGTTCTTTTGTCTCTACACCATGTCTGAATATTTGGCTTTGATTCTTTCTCCTTAGAGTATGAAATCTCTAGCTCTTCACTCCCAAATATATGCTGTAGAATGACTGGTCCCCTTACCTCTGTTCTCACTGTCTACATTTTTGACTGAACCAGCCCTGTCGAGTCTCCAGATCAAATTCTTCCATTTTCTAACAGTTTATCAGGATAGTTTTAGGAAAGAGTAGCATTTCACTTGGACATCAGTTAAGCGCCATATAAGACATTGAGTTATATATTTTATGGGTGTTATTTAATTCTCATAACTTTCTTATCTAAGTATTACTATGTCTATTTTGAGAAAGGTATAATAGAAACCACGTATCTAGAAAGTCACATCTAGAAAATGATCAAGTCAGAACTCAAATCTTGGTTTATCTTATCTCAAAGTGCTTTGAGCTCTTATTCCCTACAATAGTGCTTCTTGTAATTAAATGATGACTTAATCCCCTTTAAAGGGGAAAAAATCTGGTAGACGTCCATTGGTGATTAAAAATTATGATCTTGTTAGTGTTACTTATTAAATACAAAAGGTATAGCTTTCAGACTTATAACTTTGAGCAAACCGTAAATCAAAATAATCACAGACCTGCACCTCTGAAACAAATAATACATTATATGTTAAAAAAAAAA
>NC_138370.1:164649189-164664715 GCF_054177405.1 Leptonychotes weddellii | reverse complement strand
ATGAATCATGGAACACTACATCAAAAACCAATGATGTAATGTATGGTGATTAACATAACATAATAAAAAAAAGGCACATCCTAAATATATATATATATATATATATATATATATCTCCATTGGAAATATTTCAAGGAAAAAAATATTGATGCCATCCTTAACTACTCTTTTATTCTCCACATCCAGCCCAAATCAGCAAATGCTACAGGTTTTATCTTCAAAATATATCCAGAAGACAAGCTTTTCTTATAACTCCCACTGCGCCCATCCTGGTTCAGGTCACTGTTACCTCTCACCTGAAATAGGGTCCCAGTTTATGTCCTTGCTTTTGTCCTTGACACCTTTAAGTTCATTCTCAACACAGCAGTCAGAGGAATCCATGCTAATCATAAATCAGATAATGACATTCTGTGCTACAGTGTGTCCCATGGTTCTCACTGGACTCTAAACAGAAACCAAAATATTTCCTTCCTATGATTTACAAGGTCCTACATAGTTTGACTCTTGTTTTTACCTCAAATGTTGTCTCATTTATTCTGTCCCTTATTTAAATCTCTCCAGCTATGTTGTCCGGATCACTCTGTCAACTACATAGGCATGCTCTTGCCTCAGGGCATTAGTACCTTCTATTTCCCTCTGTCTGAAGTACTGTTCTCTGGTTAACTACATTGGAGTCCCATGCTTCCTTCAGATCTTCTGGGGAATTTCACCTTCTCACTGAGACTTTTCTTGATCATGTGTTTTAAAACCAGAATTGTCCTCATCTCTCCTTTGTCCCCTTTCCTATTTCCTTTCTCCTCCACATCACTAATGAATCTCACACACTGTATGTTTTACATATTATATTGGTGACTGTCTCCTCTTTTATTGCAATAAAATGCTGTACAAAGATAAAGATTCTTGTCAATTCACTGTTGTATTTCTAGTAACCAGATGATTGATTTGTACATAGCAAGACAATAAATAATTGTTGAATGAAAGAATAAATTGAAAAATTAATAAACTGCAAAATCAATACAGTTAAATATGACATTAGTTTAATGTTATAGATTACTTTTATGATGTATATTATGCTAATTTGTTGAAACTAATTTGCTAATATTACATTCAAAAATAGAATGATATTTGCCTGTGTTTTGTGTTTCACTTGTTCTCAAATGGATTCTTTTGAATTTGAATGTGCAGAGTCATCATTTGAATCACCCTCATTGTCACTTCTTTTAGTTCTTTTAACAGTGAAATTGTTCTTGATTTTGATGGGCCAATCAGGATAATAGTATACCTCAAACGATAATAGGAAAAGAAAAAAAAACTTATATTCTTTGCATATTTACTAGTACACTTATTGCCAATGAAGTGTGGATAATTGGTATATAAAAAATGAAAAATGCCTCCTAAACATCAACTTACCATGTAAATATGGCACAGAGAGCTCGAGTTCTTTTGTGACCCCATGAAGTACAGAGATTCACTTTCACCCATGACTTTTTCCTGTTTGAAATCTTATGAAACGTGCTTTATCATACTAGCTGAAGTTTCCTGTCCTTCACCCCCTGTGAAGGTGATTGTAAACACAAATTCAAACATGGACAGTAAAAATGTGTGTCAATACTCAATTACAAAGATGTCATGCAAATGACTCAGAATATGCTTATAATATTTTTAAGATCATCATCCGAAGGAAAATACAAAATTCATAAATTCTCATAAAAATTGAGTATACCTCTGCAGACCCCAAGGATCCACAAATTACAGTTTAAGAAACATCCCTTATGCCACAAAGATTTTGCAAGACAAAGTATGATAAATGACACATGGAAATATTACAGTACATTCAATCGAAAGGGCAACATTCAATTTGTGAAAAAGGACAGGTTTTTTAAAGAAGTGACATTTGTGCCAGGGCCAATTTAGTAAGGTAGAAACTGAAGAGGAAGTTAATTCAGGGAAAGAAAATTATACCGGCAAAGGATAAGAAGCAAGAAAGCTCTTGGTTTCTCAGGAAACTTCGAAAACCTTTAATTTGCTGGAAAACAGAAGAAAAGTAGGAGAGTAATGTAGATTAGCATAAAAGGATAATCTGAATATTAGATCCATTAAGAAACAATAATAGCCAAGAGATAGGCAACTCCTCCTCCACCTTCCAGGCACAGTACTAAGTGCTTGACACAGAGTAACAGGTTTCATCTGTACAATAATGTGTTAATGTAGATATGTTCTCCCAGTCTCGTCTTTCCTGAAGCTGAGAAAAAAAGCAGCAACTTTCTCAAAGCCACACAACTGGACAGATCCCATAGTTTGATGCTGGAGTCCATGCTGAACCACTGTGTTCCAGACTTCTAAGCATACAGCTCAGCACATACCCATGATTAGGACGCCACAGAACACAATCAACAATTACTGACAGTTGAGGTAGCAGGAAAAGTGCAGAAAACTTTCAGGAGCACACAACCACATTTTGAAAGCAAGATCTCCTAAATATGAACAAAATAACTCATAGACTCAGTTTTCTCACAAGGCCGGAGAGTGGTAAGAGTGACCAATGATTGCTTGCATTCTAGCAAACCATGTAATAAAGGTACATTTCTCATTTCCTTCCTTCTCTATCCCTTTCCCTCCTGCTGCTTCCCCACTCACTTCATCAGAGCATTTCCTTTCATTTCAAGCCCTACAACTGATCTGACTGCTCATTTATCTTTTTTTTTTCCCCAAGAACTAAATATTTTAGTAGTTTGTGCCCTATGAATCTGATGTAAGGAATTGTGGGCTTTCAGTAATTTCATGAATGCTAAAAGTGATCTGTGAAGACTTGGAAAAATCACATTAAGATCTTTTTTTCCAATGTTCTCCTCCCTTAAGAGCATAGGGAACACTTAGCTAAAAATGTTTAAAATTTCCAAGAAACAAAAGTCAAGCATAAGAGGCAAAGTGGTTTTATTTTTCTCCTTGGTAAATCATTTAAACTTCTTTATGAAAAAAAAAAAAAAACTTCTTTATGTGTTCTTTCATCTGTCAACTAGAATGATAAATGGAAGGTCCTTGATGCATAAATGGAAATTCATTTCAATTTTAATAAATATGGCATGGATATTCTTTGTTCTTCTCCACACATTCTCTTTACTAAAACATGCAGTCTGGTAACTGATTAAAGCATTATTTCTAGATGACACATGAAATACAAAGACATTTTGTATAACCTTATAATATGTATTTGAATGGTAAAGTATTGATATTTAAAAATACCAAGTCATTTAATATTTAGCTTGAATTCTGCTAAATCAATTTAGACCATAAAATGAAAATATATTTTCTCCTGATAAAAAAAAGCCCTTTACTTACTAGAAAATAAGATAAAGTGGAAAACATGTTTCTTTTTTGTGTTTAAGTAAAAGTGGAGAAAAGACATGAGAAGTAATAGTATGGTGTAATTTGTATGTTTATAATGAGAACTCTGGATTATCAAGCAAATTATAAATTACATTAAGTATTCTGTTTTACAAAAGCAGGTTTTTAATGATTATTATTGAAATCATTAAATATTTTTAGTTATTGAAAGAATAATAAACGCTACTCATCATGCATCTGCAATTAAAGCAATACTGGATCAATGTTATGCTATATTGTATGAGCAGTGGAGTTGACAATGGGAGCACTAGATCAGTATTTTTAAAATTTTTTAATTTATTTATTTGACAGAGAGGGAGAGAGAGAGCAAGTGAGCACAAGTGGGGGGAGGGTGGCAGAGGGAGAGGGAGAAGCAGACTCCCAACTGAGCAGGGAGCCTGATGTGGGGCTCAATCCCCTGAGGCCATGACCTGAGCCAAAGGCAGATGCTTAACCGACTGAGCCACCCAGGCACCGTAGATAGGTCTTTAGATAGAAGAATAACTCTATACGTTATTCGTATATACGGCAGAGATCAATATAGTAAAATAGTCATTCCAAGCTAAAAAGAGTTTATACTATTGTATTCAATACTTTATTTAAAATATATATTGAATCCAGTTACTATTTAGTGCTGGAGATAACACTGTTTTTATTGGTATAAATGAAAAAGACAACACAACTAGGTAATTACTGACTTCATGGAACTTATATTTTATTTGTGAGGGGGACACAACTGATAAATAGATAAACATGCAAATATGTATGTTATGTTCAAGTCCTCTTGTCGCATGGTAGAAAAGACAGGGAAACTGGAAATCTAGGTTGACTATAAGTGGAGAAAATGAATACATGAAAACTGAACAAGATTAAATGTTTGCCCTATTAATTATTATTCATATAAATTTGTCAAGACATTTACATTCCATGGGAAGACATTACAGTGACTGATCTCTAAGACATCACCCACTTTGTATGATATTAAAATCCTTGCATTGAGAAAAACAAAGGAACACTTTCCAAAAGGAATAAATTGTCTTCATACCCATCATTGGCTCAATTAAAATGTTCAAAGTTATAATCCATCTGAATTCAAAAGACCCAAGCATGATAACAGAAAAAATTTAGGCTTCCAGTCAGAACAGCAGATTAAAATCTCAGTTAACTTTACCTTCCCCACATGCCCCATGAAGACAAAAACAAAGTAATTTTTAAAAAGACATCTCTGAATTCAGAGAATAGAAACAATATCCACCAATCTTTCCAAGAAGCAAAGTGTGTGACTTAGCAGATGGAGAAAGCTGAACTCTGAATCAGCACTTGAGAAAACTGATAAGCAACTGAACTTATTGAAACATATACAAAAGACTCATAAATTGTTATTACCTGGTACTTTCTGCAATGGGGTGAAGTTAGGGCTAAAAACCAGTGTTGACAGAAATTCCATTTTAAAAAATTTTAGACACACCTCCTTCCAGATCTTATTCCTCATTTGAGCAGTCACAAGTCAACCCTTTCCATATTCTGGCAAAAGCTGAGGGAGTTATTCATTGGAAAGGATTTGTTTTTAAATGCTCTGAAATAGGGACCCGAACATAATTGAGGATAAGTGTATCAAAAAGAAAGCAAAACAATTAATTAAGCGTATAATATACACTGAATGTAGAGATCCCTGAACCTCTTCTCTAGTAAGATTACTTCTTAACACAACAATTCCATTTTGAGGAATTATTATTATAGAAATAAACAATAATACAATAAAGCATATCAATAAGAATATTACATCCATATTATATAATATTAAACATCTTTTTAAAGGATTTATTAAGTTTATATGCAGTGAAGAAAGAAATAACCCCTTACAGATTTTTAGTGAGAAAAATAATTTTGAGAAAAATATTGTTAGTATGTTCAAATTTATTCTAAAAGAGAAAAGGGGAAAAGAAAGACATTTCTCCATGTATAACATGTGTGTCTGCATAATTAAGCAAATATGCAGAATACTGTAGAACAATACACGAAAATTGTTGATTTCAGTACCATTATTAGCCAAGTGGGGACAAAGACTTTTTCTGTGTACAATATTGATGATGCACAAGACAAATTTTCATGTTCTCATCATACTTTATGTAGGTACATGTTTTAGCACTGATAACTTTGATTGCACCTACATATGTACTAGCCTTCTATCTATCTGATATATATGAATCACTTTGAGCCAAATGAAATTGTCCATATTTAACCATTTTGGCCTACAAAAAAGGTGATTTCATATGCTTTAATCTATTACTTATTTGTTTGTTTCTTATCTATATCATGCTGGGAAAAAGGAGATTCTTTGAGGATGAAGACTGTACCCATTTAGTTCTCTTTATCCCCAAGTGAAAATAGTGCATGGTTGCTAGTGGGCATTAGGAAAAAAGCACCTTAAGTTTATGGAGGAGTGAATAATGTAGCATGTATCATTTTCCTAGTTGAAATGGAAAATACAATAACATGCTTAAATATCAAATTTTAAAAATATCTAATTATACTTTTACTTCCTTTTTAAACAAATAGTTGTGTAGGATGTAAAATCGATGGCTCAGCTCCAAAGGACTTTTTTTAACTTTTGTATCTAATCTCCAATTTTACTGTGCTATCAAAAACATGGCTTATAAAATTTTAACCTTTTACAACTTTTGGGCAAATATATGATTAAGTTTTATAAAATTTGGTGGCACTTAAGAAAACATGCAATTCTCTTGTAGGATACCCAATTAATGCATATCTATTATTTCAAGTTTATTAACTGAATTATTTGCACTTTTTATAAACCATAGACTAATGATGAGGTTTCATGCTACAACTGAATGTTTTCATCTACTTATATTTTTAATTACTGTGATGATATTCATTATACAAAGTTCTTAACCACTAAATATCCAATATAAATTGCATTTTTTATCAATACATAATAACCCTTTGCCCCATTCAGAAAAAAAAGTCTCTTTTTTGAAATTTAAAACTTTTTAAATTATTAAGCTATCTTCTTAAAATTGAAACGATAAAGACTGCACAAGCTAGCAGGGCCTTAAAAACTCTTGTCTATATTTTTATTTAAAACCTATTTGCACATTTTTTTTCCCAGTGAGCTCTAACTACAGCAAAAATTACACTGTATGAAAGCTGAATGAAGTGGCATTGATTTATATGCAGTTGACAGGGCAACTGAACTGCATAAATACTCTTATAAATTTTAAATTTTAGTTTGGATACAAAACAAAACAAACAGAGTAATTCTTGATCTTTTCTTTCTTTCTTTCTTTCTTTTTTTGGTATTTGTTTGATATAATTCCAGACCCTCAAATTGTAAGCTTGCTTTCTTCTGTGTCATTAATCCTTTAAAAAGAAAAAAAGGGAGCATAGAAAAGAAAATAAGATTATTTTTTAAAAATTCACATGTGACTACATATATATATACATAATATACATACATTCATATATATGTAAACGTGTGTATTTATAGATAGAGAGAGAGGGACTGAGAGCCCTTCATTCACTAGACGAGAGAGCTCTCTGTTTATTCTCCAGGCAAACATCGGTCAACTGTTTTTACTTGCATTCAATTTTCATAATCGTTGTTGGAGAGATTAGGTGGAGCACACCACACAGATGACACTATTTATTTTCCTTGCAATTTGCTTAAATGCATGTTATCTGATTTTCCTGTCAACTGTTCCATGGACTTGTCTCTAAACTAAGCTGTGCTAAGACGTACATGGAGGTATTAGTAGACCTTTGCTATTGCCACAGATATTATTTCAACAATGACTTGTAACACTCAAGGGAGACCCAAACAAATCAAGAACATGAATGAGTGATTATCTAGAACACTCAGAAATGAGGCCAAATTTTGCTATTTCAGTTTTTTGGTTTTGGTTCTTGGGTGTTTTGTTGTTGTTGTTACAGCTTTATCTGTACACTACTGAAATCTCAGTCCCTTAATAACAGAAAGTCCTATATCTTTCTCTTTACAGGTGGTAGACGACTACACAATTTTGCTCAAAAGAACTGGATTCACAGAAGAGAAAATTCATTTCCATGACTATTCACTAAAAATGTCAGCTAAACATTATTAGTTATAAATTATATTTGAATCTTACAGTAGTTCTTCATTGACTGGACTGAAAATATAAAACTTGTTGTTATTCCTAATGACCACATGAGGCAGAAAAGTCATATTTAGTACTTCTCCACATTTTAGTGAGAACCTTCATAGCTTCCTTTTAGTGTGAACCTCAAGAACTAGACTATGCTGCTCTCTGTAGTATTAATCTCTGTCAATCTCTCATCATAAAATAAACTAACATATCTATCTCTTCCCTTTTCTTAGTAGTGCATAATATGTTCTCAATCAATTTCTTTATTCGTGTAATGAAAGCTCCTTGCACCCCTAGTATGTGCCAGGAAGCACTCCAGCCACTGGAAAGAAGATCATCGAACAAAAACTCCTGAACTCCTGCCCTCATAGGGCTCACATTCTAACAGGGAGTTCAAATTTATGTTGTGTAAGTCTGGTGATAAATGCTAAAGAGAAAACAAAATCAGGGAATGGGGACGGGCAGGGTGGGTTGGTCTAGGAAATCTACATGGAGAAATGGCCATATAAGCAAAAGCCTGAAGGAGGTCAAAAGGAAGCCATGTGTCCATCGATTTTATGTATATATATTTATGTGTGTGTGTGTGTATATATATGTGTGTGTGTATATATATATATAGAATGGAATATAACTCAGCCATAAAAGAGAATGAAATCTTGCCATTTACAATGATGCGGATGGAACTAGAGGGTATTACGTTAAGTGAAATAAGTCAATCAGAGAAAGACAAATGCCATATGAGTTCACTCATATGTGGAATTTAAGAAACAAAACAGATGAACATAGGGGAAGGGAAGGAAAAATAAAATATGACAAAAACAGAGAGGGAAACAAACCGTAAGAGACTCTCAACTATAGGAAACAAACTGAGGGTTGCCGGCGGGGGGTAGGGGATGGGGTAACTGGGTGACAGGCATTAAGGGGGCACTTGATGCAATGAGTACTGGGTGTTGGATGCAACTGATGATTCATTAAATTCTACCTCTGAAACTAATAATACAGTATATGTTAATTAAATTGAATTTAAATAAAAAAATTTTAAGAAAAGGAAGCCATGTGAATGAATGTCCAGAAAGAGCTTTCCAGGCCGATTAAGCCTGTGGAGAAGAGACAATGACACATTTACTGACACAATTAGGCATCAATTTCCAAACTCTTTGTTTGCAACAAAAAGTTAAATTTAACAAAAAATAAAAAATAAATAATAAAAGTTAAATTTAACAAATATGTTCTAATATGGATATCTAAATATCTTCAATTCAATAAGGGAAAAGAGAGCTCTGGTGTGGTTTTCCCGATCTCTTCCACAGAAATACTTTCCGCTACTGAGGATTTCCTAACTCTTCTTTTCTACCCTCTCTCTTCTTGAAATCCACACTCAGGGAAGGAGGCATGAGAGGTTTATTTACACTAAAAGGCATAAAACTGATAATCCTTACAGAATTCACTGCCTGTCCTCTGGAACATTTGAATTTTATTTTTTTTATTTTATTTTTTTTAATTTTTTTTTTTTTATTTGAGAGAGAATGAGATAGAGAGAGAGAGCATGAGAGGGGGGAGGGTCAGAGGGAGAAGCAGACTTCCTGCTGAGCAAGGAGCCCGATGCGGGACTCGATCCTGGGACTCCAGGATCATGACCTGAGCCGAAGGCAGTCGCTTAACCAACTGAGCCACCCAGGCGCCCTGGAACATTTGAATTTTAAAAGTAAACTCAAATTCAAACTAAATAAATCAATTTATTTATTTATTTATTTATTTATTTATTTATTTAATTCTGGGAAGTGGGAAGAGGTAATAATGGTTCTGTGAACCATTCAGGGAGAAAGCACTGAACCAGCTGTTAGAAGTCTTTGGTCCCTTCTTATGAAGTTGCCGAGGGATCCTGGGCACATCATGTAACCTCTCAGAGCTTCAATGTTCCCTTTGCAAAATTAAGGCATTAGGCGAATTAAGTCTCTGACATCTGCAGCTACACCGTGATGGATCTTTCTCAATTTCTGTCAATAGAATGAGTTCTTTAGGAAACATTTTAAAAGGAGGAAAAACAAAGGAAGAATGTTTAATTCTGCTATCTCAGAGAATGAACTTCTAAATCAGTACCTCATAGTTCTTAAACACCCACTAAATGCTAATCTTCATTTCCATTGAAGCAATCCTGTAACTATGGTAAGGGAGACTAAAAAGTCTCATGGCTTTTATGTATTAAAAGTAGAATGAATGCGTGGAAAGGTCTGCTGAGACCAATGTTGTATACAGTATATATTTTCTCAGTCAACCAAATGCCTCTAAATTTGCTATTTATAATTTACCCAGTCTTAATTAGCAGGCTGCTCCCCAAGTCAATCCTGCTGCAGGCAGAACATGAAGTAGAATATAAAAAAAAACAAAGTGTTTCTAGTTGCTGAAAGCAAGCCATACATATTCATGGTGAAAACAGAAAATCATTTGCCAAACTGTGGATGGTAAATACAAATTAACCTTGTAACGAAAAGTGTAATATTTGCATTTTCAAGCCTTAGATCTCTCTGGGATTAATTAGGTGATCAGTAGGAATTAGAGTTATCACGCACAAAACCTGGCCTAAGATTGTGTGTGTCAGTATGTGTGCTGGATTCATTATTTTCTCTTTCATTATAATTCTCTGGTCTAGTCCACAAAGACTGTAGTATAGACTGATTGATTAAATCTCTCTGTGAAAATATTTTTCAAACCATATAGTACTACACAAATACTTTGGGGTTTTATTGTTTTTATGTTTGCTCAACAGAATAACAAAAGGATATATTGATGATCTGAAAGACTCTCCAATTGTAATCCTCTGTCCATTCCCACTGTGATCTCCATGGTTCAGCTACTCAACACTTCCTTTCTAGCGGAATACAACAGCTTCTTAATTGTTCTCTCTGGCTCAGAGTTTGTTCCATTCTGGTCCATTCCCACAGTGCTGTCAGAGTAAATTTTCGGAGACCCAATATCATCAAGACAGATCATTTATAAAGTTCTGTCATGCCTTTTGGATAAAATTCAACCATCATAGCTTGCCATAGATTATCTTTGCCCTGCCTACCTCTTCAGGCTCATCTCCTGGCACTCAATCTGTCAACAGTTCTTGATCAAGCATCAATTTTGTGCCAGGCATGTTTCCAGAGACTACACATCTCACCCACCACAGTCTAGCTTTATTGAATTATGCACAGCCCCTACGCAGACTAGAGTCTCTAAGGTTTCTGTGCCTTACTACATTTTTCTTTTTCTGCATCATGCTAAATGCTTATGGTTTAAGATTCAGATCAGACATCAAATTCTATGGGAAGCCCTTCCTGACTTAATTTTGCCCAGTTTAGTGCCACTCTGGACACATTAATGGACCCATTACTGTCATGGCACCTACCACCCTGCATTATATCTGTCAACTCTCTTATCTTTCTCCTCCCTTCAACTTCTTGCCCCTTGAAAGCAGGGAATGGGCCTGTTATTTCTGATTTGATAGTGCCTCATAGAGTCTCTGACACATTGTAGATGGGAAATAAATATTCACTAAATGAATCAATGCCAGAGGGAAAAATGCTAGAGGTCTAGGACAACAAAGAGAAGTTATCTGTGGCATCAAGTTTATAAAACAAGTTTTCATTAATTATTAAGGTATTTTGGGTGAAGGCAGACTTGTATTTTCTTTTATATTACTTATATCTGTGTTAGAATGCTTTGGGAATTTATTTCAAAATTTAAGCTATCATGTCATTACAAATCTACCCTTTTAGTTTATTTTACTAAAAAAAAAAGGCTATCTTTGAAGTGACAAGCTTAAGAGAAGAGTCACTTTTGTACACATCCAATCAACTGGCTGGTCCTAGGGGAAAGTCATATTTCAGAAGCTTACTCATAGTCCTGCAGATGTTTTAAGGGAATTTTAGAAGACAATGACAGTATTAAACACAGAAGAGAAAGAGAAAAAACTATTTTTAGAGAAAAAAAAGAAAAAGAAAACCAGAGAACCCTCTATTCTTGAATGCCCTTCCTAGACAGGAATAAAACTGGAGGATTGGGCGCCTGGGTGGCTCAGTTGGTTAAGCGACTGCCTTCGGCTCGGGTCATGATCCTGGAGTCCGGGGATCGAGTCCCACATCAGGCTCCCTGCTCAGCGGGGGGTCTGCTTCTCCCTCTGACCCTCTTCCCTCTCGTGCTCTCTGTCTCTCATTCTCTCTCTCAAATAAATAAAAATCTTAAAAAAAAAAAACTGGAGGATTTATTTTTGGCTGGGTCTTCTTCTGGAAAACACTGTGAAAAAGAATGAATGTTTGGTGGACCATGCAACCTGAGTTCAATTCACTTTGGATTTCAAATACAAATGTTGAAAGCTCACCCGAATCTCATTTATCCTTCTCCTCACTTAAAATGTGTGCCCACTTAAATTGGGCCTCAGATTTACCTGCAGTGATAACTGTGTGTCAGATTGATACCTTGTGCAAAAAGACACTGGATCATGAATCAAAAATTTAGGCACTTCTTGACTAAAAAGATACTAAGATTTCTTAAGTAAGAAAGTTCCAAAGTCTAGAGCACATTCCTCTCTTGTTCCTAAGAAAATGGGAGCGTGTTTAATGGAGTATATAATTGAAGCAATTGTGACATGTGAAATTCTAAGTGGAATATATGGAGAATGATCAGTTTCTAATAGCCCTTAATTTAGGTACTAGCACTATAATCTGCAAGTAACCCTCAGCTCATAAAAAGTCTTTTTTGACTTTGCTTTTTTTTCATCTTCTTCTATTTAATTGTCTCCCCTCCACACCTCCTTTATGTCTCAGAACAAAGCAGAAGGCAATCCTCTAGAAGCAGTCACAAGACTGCATCTTTTCTTGGCGGGGGGATCGGTGGGGGATAGGGACAGAAGGAGAGGGAGAGAGAGAATCTTAAACAGGCTCCATACCCAGAGCGGGGGCTGACACAGGGCTCGATCTCAAGACCCTGAGATCATGACCTGAGCCAACATCAAGAGTCAGATGCTTAACCGACTGAGCCACCCAGGTGCTCCAAGGCTGCAGCTCATATAATCATTACTTAAGGTCATTACTTGAGGACCTACTATATATTAGGCTGTGTATAAGCATTTCTTATTCTTACAACAACTTGACAAATTAGGGTTTGCATTCATCTGCTAAGGAAACCGAAGCTTAAAGAAACTGAGTAGCATAACTTTTGGATTGTGCTTATCAGCTTGTACAAGGCTGGAAACTATGCTCCCCAGAATCTTATTTCCTGGATGGCTCCAGATTAAAGTTGGCCAAAAGTGGTACTTGCATGAGATTCAGAAGACAAATTAAAGCAACAGTCATTTCTCTTAGAAGATGGTTGCAATTAGACACAGTGGTGGACAGAGGCAACTTGTTCTTGTTCTCCAGCTGGCCAAAAGCAACCCCTGGCCCACCACCAGACACTTGGCTACACACCACAGAAGCAGAAGCTACACTAATGCAGCAGCTTCCATAGACCCTGCCACAGCTTCCTGTCTGTGGTCCTGTATAAATAGCCAGATGTGCTTGTGCTTGGCTTCTCAGATTTCCTTGAAAACTCTGGCTTGTCCACCTGTACTAGTGCTTTAGAAAGACTGGGTAGTGCTTCTTTCTCTGATCCTTTGACCTCCCCTTCCCAACTTTCACCTCCTCCATTTTTCCCACATCGTTTGAAGTCTGATTCCTATAATAATTCCCTCACTCTCATAATACTCACTGTGGCTTTGCTCTCTGTCTGAACTCTGACTGATGCACACAACCAAGACCACAGAGAAAATAAGTGAACCCAGGAAAGACACAAAGTCCATGCTCTTTTTTTATATGGATTGTTATTTTCAGCCATCTTTATATGGCACTATTTATTTAAAAGTAATGGTACTTAAGTATTGTACACTCTGTTACTCCGTCACACTGCAGAAGAAATTAAGATGAACTAGGTCTAGTTCCAGTCCTTAAAAAGATGATAGAAAATGTAATATTCACAGATAACAGTAAAAGCATGAGGAAGTAAAGGTCATAAGAAAATTGCAGGCAGTTTTGTAATGGCATTAGGGGCCCCCAAAGGTGGAAAGAAGTTGTACCACACAGAGTCTTCAGAAATGGATGTTCCCTCAGTATCGCAAAAAGAGAATAGTCGAGGTCAGGAGATGTGAAACACCAAGAATAAAGTCATTATGAAACAAGATGATACATCTTCATTTCTTTTAATGCTCTCTGGATTTCTATTAGGGAGAAAACCACATTAGTAAGGAAAAACGCCTGTGTTAGAACCTGAGCACACAAGTTTCCCCCAAGTCCCCCCAACGGCTGATGTGACCAGGCTTCAAGAAAGGGGAAGCCATTCTGCATACTAGAGACAGAGGAATTTGAACCTGGGATTGAGGGTGGATGTGGGATGCAGAGAGGTCTGGGAGAAGGAGATGGAGAAGACAGAGACAAAGAGACAAGGAAGAAGTGAGGGCGGGGGTTTGGGGGTGAGAGGAGAAAGGAGAGGAAGTGGTAGAGGAACTAGAGCAACATGGGAAGGAAGGAAGAAGGAAGGAAGAAGGGAGAGAAAAATGCCAGATATAAGGACCTGACACCCAATGGCAGGAAGTTTCATTATCTGAATACTCCCACACTACAAATCTTCTGAATAATTCTTCAAACTAAGTGCATTGTGTGAGCAGAGTCTTGTACGTAAGCACACAAGAGTTTTGTGTCAAGGTATTTCCAAGAAAATTTGACATATCCCATGAGAATGAAAGAATTCAGGGGTTCAGGGAAACCCGAGGACTTGGCAGAAGTCACAGGGAGGATTTTGGAACATCACAGGGCACAGGTTGGTGCTTGTGCCAAGATTCATGAGCTTTCCTGAGGGCAGAGCTGCCGCAGATGACATCGAGTCATAGTAATTAAAGCTACCATACACTGAACATTCCAGGTGTGTCGTGCCATTTAACTCTCCCAACAACTTTTTGAGGTGCATGCTGTTATCATCTCTATTTTACCAATGAGAAGACAGCATCTTAGCACAGTTGAACAGCCTCATAGGATAACAGATCCTGTAAGGGCCAAAGATGGTATTCAAGCCCAGGTCTTCCTGACTCCTAAACCAGCATTTTAATCATCACTTCGCCACGAGTTGGAAACAATTAGTTGTATTCACCACAGTCTCCTTTATTCTTTTATTCTCTTTGATTCTGCATTATGTCAAAACCAGATTATTTCTGGAACACTGCACAAAACGTGGGATCTGCTATCAATTTTTCTGGGGCCACTTCTTATTATTGTTGCCTAAAATGAGACAAAGCTGCAATATCACTGTTTCTTTTCATTAGGCACTTGTTCAGGGACTGTTCAGCTATCACAATAAAGCTAACATGATCTCACCCATTCTTATTAAGACAAGTGTTTCAAATTAAAAATTAACATCTTTGACATGTTAGAATGGTATATATTAACTCAAAGTCAGGTTTCTAAATAGAAAAAGTATGAGATTAGTATGATCTAATGACAAGGGGGAAAGAACACCTCCCATTCCTACCTTCTACCACAGAAGGAAAGATTTCCTGTCCTTTTGTTAAAAATCAAAAAGCGGGGTTAAAAGGCCAAGTGAAAATACAATCCACTTGACAATAAGTTTAATCACATATTATAGGTATAGATTTTTAAGAGGTGACTTGATATGAGATCCTTATAAATCAGAGAGGAAATCCCCAATTGTGGTTCCTATTACTCTGTCTCTTACTATTGGAGACTTGGAGCTATGGAGTCTCTTTTTTCTTATTTTTATGTAATGTCAGTGTTTGCCTTAAATAATAAGTAATAAGCTTTCACATTTATACAGTGCACACCCAGTAAAACTTTTTAAAAAGAAAATTCTACAATAACTATTGAACTATGAGACACAGAATTTTCTGGATACTGAAAGTGACTGATTTATGCTCTCTGTTAAATCACAACAACGAAGTTAAACTAGAATAATGTCATCACCTAGTTGTTTGG
>NC_138370.1:164623657-164648689 GCF_054177405.1 Leptonychotes weddellii | reverse complement strand
CCTGTGGTGCGCTCCCATGCCGCTCCTCCCCGGGGGAGGAAGGGGAGTCTCCCCAGATCTGCCACTTGTTGGGTCCCTGCTGGAAGAGCAGTGGCCTGACTGTGCCTGACTGTGCTGCAGATCACGGTTTATGGCAACTGAGCTGAAAGCCCACTTCTCAGCTCTGTCTCTGCAGCTGGCTTCCCTGCTCTGGGATCTCTGCCACACTCAGGTACCCCGGGCCTTTCTGTGATCCTGAGGGTCCTGAGACCACACTGTCCCAGCGAGTGTTCCATCCCCTGCTTAGCCATTGGAATGACATCCCTCAGCAGAGGCGACTTCTAAAAGTTCTCATTTTGTGCGCTGCTCTATCACTTGCCGGTAGCGGCTGACAGAGGCCCCCTTCCCCACTGTCTATCTTCCCAAATATTGCCTCCAATTCACTTCTCTGCATGCACGTCTTAGCTTCCAGAAAGTGGTCGCTTTTCTGTTCAGAGAGTTGCTATTTTTTTCTTCGATCTCTTGTTGAGTTTGTAGGTGTTCAGAATGGTTTGATCCCTATCTAGCTGAAATCCTGGGACCAGACAAAATTTAGGTCTCCTACTCCTCTGCCATCTTGCTCCTCCCCCAGTGATTTTTGATCACAGAAAATTTGGTGTAATTTAATAGTGATGACAGATATTGTCGTTAGGTTGGGATAAAATACAGAGATAATATGTTTACAAACAATGGATTTTATAGTCGTCCTTCATGTCTCAGGAATTTATTTATGCCTAATAACATAGTTTAAAAATTAAAGTTAAAGAATGCATCCATTAATTTGGTATATGAGGATATTTCTATTTTTTATAGAAAGAAAAAAAATGAGAGCGAAAAGAGACCTCTGAAAGCAACCATAATTAAACACATCAAATTAACTTACATAACTTCAGAATCTCTGTAACTAATATTATCCTTCAATTCTACTGTTAACCTTAAAAATAAAACTGTCAGTTATTTTAACAGAAAAAAATAAAACCACAAAGGTTTATTGAGGAATAGCGGAGAATTGCCACTGGGGACATGCAAGCTACTACAAAACCATAGGCAAGTCCAGAGGACAAAGGAAAGGAAGCTCTTTTATAGAGGAAAGAGGGGAGTTGACAGGGATTGTTATGAATAAAAATCCACCGGAGTAAACCCAGAGCTCAAAGTGTAGTGGCTTTTCATTGGCTGAATTGTGACAGTCTCTTATTGGCCCAGCTGTTGCTGGATAAGAAGAAAACCTTTCTTCCTCTTGCTAGGATAGTAGAGTAGTATCTATTTGAAAAATAAGACTAGAGTGGTAGGGCATGAGAGGTCCCCCTTCTGGTCTCCTGACTCTATTTTAAATGAGATTTTCTTCTATTAATTTTCACATTTGTGACCTTATGTTCTTGTCCATTAAGTGAATGTAGTAGGTTTTTCTTTCTCATCTACGTGTTATTTATATCTTTATGTATTTCTGCTCTTAATAAATGATTTCTCAGCTTGTTTACCTGTCTGTGCCTTCATTTCTTCATATATAAAATTGGCCTTTTTTGAGACTTAAATGAGCCAATACTTACAAAATTCTTAGAACACTGTCTGGAGCACAGTGTGCACTCATTTAGTGTTATGCATTACTTATCACTGTTATTATTGGTAACAGTGTTATATAACACCATGTAGGGAATGATTTCTCAGTCCTTTATAAATGTAATTTTGTTGGATATGCAATATTCTAAGAAAAGGATATATCATAATATATTTATCGTACATATAATCTATTTTTTGTGTGTGGGACAGTTACATTGTTTGTACTTTTTTGTGGTCTTCTGAATTTTGTTTTAGTATTATAACTAACCACATAATGAATATCCTTGTTTATGCATCTTTGCACACAACTCTCTTATTTCCTTAGGATCTAGTCTTAGAATTGGAATCACCCAGTGAACAGGTATATTGATGTGACATATGTCCTCCAAATACTCCATGGACTTCCCTGTTTCCTAGCTTCTTTGCAGTTGGCTGGGGCCTAGTTCTGGTCAATGGGCCGTGGCTGATGGGGTGTGGACCAAAGTAAGTTGTGTCACATCTAGGTCAAATATATGATTTCCAGGGTAAGATCTTTGCGTGTTTTGTTCTCTCTGCTTTAGTGATTATCTGTGTTCCTACATGGAGGGCAGTAGTCCAAAATCAGACATGAAACAGACTTATATGAGCAAGAAGCAAATAATTTTGTTGTTAAGTACTGAGACGGTATCTCTTTGTTACTGCTGTGGTGTAGACTTAGCAGCTGGGTGGCAAGAATTGAGGAAACTGATATCAGAAATTAGCAGGGTATTGATCCATTTTATGGCAGTGACAGAATTATTGGCAAAACTATTATATTTTCAATGTATTTGTAGATCTATGTGAAGAGATTGGAAAGTAGGACACCAATGGTGTAAATTGATTGCTATTGGCTGCTATTGACAAGTAATTACAAGTAAAATAAACTCAAGAAAGAATTGATCAATTTGCAGGTAGAATTGAAAGGGAAAAGATAAAATTTAGAAATTTAGAGGCTTGCAAGTTTGGAAAAGGCATCTGCTCATTACCTCAGAACAGTAAAAGTAAGAGATATTATAAGAGTCAAAAAAGTCCAGTAAAACTTTCAAGGGATTAAATGCCCTCAGGTCAAAGATAAGACTAAGGCTGTTGTGTCTTTCATTTACATAAATTAGGTCAACACAAAGATTGGATTCAGGGCTAGGCCTTGCCACAGAAACTATTTACAATCTCAAAATGGTCTACAGGAAATTAAAAGAGAGAGATCTATAATTGGGAAAATAAAGACATATAGCTGATATGAAAAGTGCATCTCAGAATATACTGTGTCCCTGATTCCTGACCCATGAAACTTGACAAGAAGCCTATAAAGAGTTTTAGAAAGCTGTACTGCCAATGAAACTGTAAGCATAGACTGAAATAGTCCATGTTTATTCAAACTTTATAATTATAAACTTGGACAACCAAACTTTCACCAGCAGGAAAGCAAAAGATGTCACGCCCCTAGGGAAGTCCTTTCCTCATAACCCTTTCAGAGGGGCCACGGAAATGAACAGAAAGGGAAGACTAGCTAGAGGGTGGATCCAGATAAACACAATGAAAAATGGATTTGGGAGCTCCTCCCAGATTGCAGAATCAGGAACCAATCAAAAAACATTCCACCCATCCACAGAAGGGTTCTAATCAACCTCTTTCTAGTGCAGTAGAATTGCTATAGATTAGTGATTATTGGGTATATTCCATTCTTCCTCTTTTTGAATGTGAATGTTTATTGCTGTATTGCTGTTGTCTTATCCTTGCTCACCTAATGCATACTTGCTATGGTGAGTGGTGAGGGGAATAATATCCTTTGCTAGTTTATAGGCTTCTAGACCAAGAGAAGCCACATTTAAATCTGATGTAGAGAATTCATCACCACCCAGAGATCCTGGAATTAAGTTGAATATAGTAATCGAATAGGACATTTGGGTAATTTTATTTTGGGGAATGGTTGACTCTTCTACATGCAAAGAAAGTAGTACAAGGATGTATTTTGTATGCACGTGGCATACAAAAGCAATAATGCTCACCAATATATTTATATCATTCTGGGATAAAGTAATTAATTGTTAGAACAAGAGGATACAGTTTTATCTTCTTAGAGACTAAGAAGGTCTCATTTTGACATGGTGAAGCTATAGGACTGAAGTAGTCACTACATGGGAGATAGTTGTTGTAAAACATCATCATGATGTCATCAGGGTCTACCATAGTTTTCACATAAGCTTAAGCCAAGTGTCATTGTATTAAGCCACTGAAGTGCAGAACCTTGTGTTGTTCTTGTTTCTATAGACTAACCCAGCACTGTCCTACAGAGATACAATGTGAGCCCCTTAGGAGCCACATTAAAAAAAATAAAAGAATCAGGTGAGATTAATGTTAATAATTTTATCTAACCCAACATATCCAAAATATAACCAATATACAAATTATTAGTGAGGTATTTTATATTTTTATAAGTCTTCAAACCCACATCTCAATTCAGACTGCCCACATTCTTGTTGCTCAATAGCTACTGTAATAGATGGCCCAGGTCTGGCTTATCTAATGAAAACAGTTCTGTATTTTGAATTGGTACCTTCAATGAGAAGAACCACCATTTTTCCTGATACCTAAAGTTAGAGAATAGGATGGTTAATTTTCTGTGTCAATCTGGAAAGTGTGTTTGGATGAGATTCACAGTTAAATCAGTAAACTTTAGGTAAAACAGATTCCTCTCTGTAATGTGGGAGTGGGCATCAGTTGAAGGCCTGAATAGAACAAAAGACCAGCCTTCCTGAGCAAGAAAGAAATTTTCAGCAGACTGCCTTCAGTGTTCATCTACACCATCAGCTCTCTTGAGTCTCTAGGCTGCCAGCCCACACTGAAGATTTTGGACTTGCCAACCTCCATAATCGTGTGAGCCAATTCCTCGTAATAAACTATCTATCTATCTATCATCTATCTATCTATCTATCTATCTATCTATCTATCTATCTATCATCTATCTATAATCTATCTATCTCTCTTTCTCTCTCTCTCTCTCCCTCTGTCCACCTAGAACTCTATAGAACAATTACTTCAACTAAATTTATCCCTTCCCAACTTCTCCCATATTATCCCTCTCTATCACAGAGGTTGGAAGTCAAAGACTACATTTTCCAGAATACCATGTAGCTAAGAAGTGAGATGCAATTAGGATTCTATTAGTGAGTTGCACTTGCAGGATTTTTGGAAGATAGAAGTAAGGAAAAATCTTCCTTCCAATAAAGTCCATCAGGCAAGGGATTTTTCAAGGTGTATATCCTACATTCCAGTGCCTAGTAATTGAAGTACTTGTAAAGGTGGCAGTCATTCTGGAAGCAGTAAAAACCTTCTCCATGTTCTGTGTCACAGACACAGCAATGTGCCTCTAACACCAAACGTCCAGCGTGGTGCTCTAACCTTACTCTTCTACACTGTGAGCTATTTTCTAAGTGCCTAATCCATTCTACGTGATATACCTAGAGAGGTTTCTGCTTCTTACATTAAACCTGTCTGGTAGAATAATACATTATATTTAATAATTTACTAGATCCCAAGAAAAATCAGGATTAGTTATGATAAATGCAAAAGTGCTATAACAAAGAGAGGCTAAAATATAGTTACTGAAGGAAAATAAAGATTCATTTCTCTGTTACATACAAGTCCAGAGATGAAAACGTTTTTGTTAATTTGGATACATATTATCAAAAGGGTATAGATTCTTCCATTAGGAAGATGGTGGTTCTTGTGGTCAAACTTCATGCAGATAAACCTGGAGGGGAATGGAAGCTGCCCACAGGAATATTGTATAGGAAAGTCACCCATATACAGCTGGAAAGGGCTTTTAATAGTCTATTAATATATAAAATCAAATCAGAGGGATAAAAATAGAATGGGAGGAGAGATTATTTGGGGAAGTGGGTTCTGTCAAACACAACATGTAACACATACTCTCATGCCAGGCTATGTTATTAGCCAGAACTATTTTGGTTGCAAATTTTGGAAACCCAACTTTATTAGACTTCAAAGAATTTGTTGGATCACAGAACTAAAAATTCCAAGGCTAGATCAGCCTTCAAGCAAAGCTGGATTTAGGATCTCAAATGTCATCAGGACTCAGTTTCACTCTTTCCATTTTAGTTTTATTCTTCTCTTTTGAGCCCACACTAAATCAGTTATCTCCCACTTTGGTAGGAAGGTGACAGCAAGCAACTCCATCTTCTCAGCTACTCAAAAGGAGGCAAGCTTCTCTTTTCCAATAGAAGTCCCAGAACTGAGAATCCCACAAAATGAGTTGAGTAAGGTCACGTATTCATCCTCTAATCATATCCTGGGCAGTGGTACAGGACTCTGATTTGGTGATATTCCTATCTCAGAAAAGAGGGCAAGATCAACTCTCACAAAATTCATGGAATAACATTAGACAACTAAATTCTTTACCAGTGAAAATTAGTGTGTTTTTTTGTAGAAGAAAGAGGTATGAATATTAAACAGGTAACGCTTTTTTTTAAAATTTTATTTATTTATTTTAGAAAGAAGGAGAGAGAGTGTGAGCAGGAGGAGCAGAGGGAGAGGGAGAGGCAAAGAATCACAAGCAGACTCCGTGCTGAGCATGGAACCCGATGTGGGGCTCAATCTCAGGACCCTGAGATCATGACGTGAGCCAAAACCAAGAGGTAGATGTCCAACCGACTGAGCCACCCAGGGACCCCTGTTTTGTTTTTTGTTTTGTTTTGTTTTGTTTTGTTTTCCATCTCTTACTGGACTTTGGTATACTTATATAAACCATTTAGTTATAAGTTAGATCTTGTAATTTTGTATGTTAATTTTTTATTTTAGCATCAAATTTAATAATCTTATTGGATAAAGGCTTTTCTATGCCAAAGGTAGAAAACAGCACATAATGGATGCATGATAAATATTTGTTGTGTAAGTAAAAGGATTTGCATTTATCAGTTAATTTATCAGTTATCTATTGCCACATTAAAAAAAAATACCCCAAAACATTATGTCTTAAAAATAACAGATTTATTTTCTCATGATCCTGGATGTCAGAAATTTGGTCAGGGCTAAGGTGATGCATCTCACCTCTGTTGTCAATATTAGAGTCATTCATTCACTTGCAGTCAGTTCTGAATTGGTAGGTAAGTTACAATAAATGTGAAAATTTTCTGGCTTTTCATGCTTGGTTGTTGTCTGGAGAGATAAGGGATGACTGGGCCACATACCTGTCATGATCTTGTAGAATAACCACAGGATTTCCCCTATGGTGACTGTACTTAAGAAGCATCAAAACAAAGAAAGCTCCAATGCACAATATCCCGCTGGCTAATGTAAGTCACAAGGAGTGGAGAAACATACTCTGCCTCTTCATAAGAGGAGCTAAAAAATATTGCAGGCTTTTTATTTTTCAATTTATCACAGTTCAATCTATGACCACAGCTATTTGCATCCCTCCTATTTGCAAAGTAACTCATCCTCCCTAAGAACCCCCCAAAAATTGCAACAAATTTTGGAATCAGGCTGAAAACCCAGTTTCTGATCATCTGTATCTAGTCTAAGATGGACGTGGCTTCTAAAATTCATCTCCTATTGATTCAGTGACATGTAAACTAAAAAGACAAATGATTTGCCCTTATCCTTCACATGGACAGAATATCTACATAAGACACTCCCATGCCAGAAATGAAAGAACAGAAGACACTTGTCCATAACAATTGTGAAAGTTAGCCAGGCACATAGTATTATGTCACATTACTCTGATTTTTTCTTTGTTTTTTTTTTTATTTTTTTTATTAGAGCTGGCATCTGCTTCCTAAAGAAGTCCACTTCCCCAAGTCTATTTTTCTCCATGGTGTTCAGCTCTGCCATCAGAGTCATTCTTCCCTTTAGAAAAGAAATACCCAAGTAGCTTGCTCAGCCTGCTTTCTACCTCTAGAAAATTGGGGACCCCAAAACACTTCCTAATTTGAATTAATTCTCTCACTTTTAATACAAGCATAGTACTTTGATTATTACTACTTTCTTTAGAATTCAATGGGTTTCCTATAAATTCATAAAAACCATATCCACATTTGCTGTCACATTAGCTAAAGCAAGTCACATGGTCAAACCCAGATTCCAAGGGTGGAAAATAGGTTCCACCTCTTGATGGAAGGAGTTGCTTGTTTTTATGATTTTTTCATTAAATTGACCACACAACAGAAGGTTTAAACATTTAGTAGGAAATGCTCATATTTATTTACCAGAAGCAAAGTGCTATTTTGTGATATTAAACTCTTTATTCTTTACGGACATTGACTTTTCCCCAAACAAACTTACTGCCAATTAGTATCTGGCATTAAATTAAATCAGGAAAACAAAGGGGGAAAAAAACAGATGTAGGATGTATATAAGGTTTAGGCAAGAGACTCATAAAAGAAAAAACAGTTTCCCAAATCCTATTACCTAGGCATAGCTTTTAAATATCCTCAGAATGAGATCACAAAGCCCAGAATTCTAAACTAAGCATTAATACTGACCTCAAATACTGGCTCTAAAATGAAGAATTTATATGCAATTGCAAACTAATCCAAAGATATGCTTGCAGATCTTACCACCATCATAAGAGGTGACAGTTATTTTGGGGGGGTAAAAGGGACTATTTGTCCTTAAAATTCTGTTCTACAGTGTTAGTATTATATTGCATTTAATCTAGGAAGTTGAAATTCACTGTTATAAACTAGTTAGAAAGGACAGTGAAAATTTTTGCAAGACAATAAATGTTTTCAAGTCTATCTTCAAGGGTCAGTATACTTATACAGTTTCTGTAGAAACCGTATTTCAATAACTCAGTATCTAAAATAAAATCACCTTGAAGCAAACTAAAAATATTCTATGTATTTCATTATAGGATATAAGCTTTAGAACAATAATCCAATGAAATAAAAAAAAAGCCTCATTTTTCCTAAACTGCTTAGTGAATCATATGGACTATGAAAATTAAAATAATAAAAAGCCTTGATAAGCATTACAATTACTCCTCCTTTTTATTCTCTCAACACTTAATATATTTTCTATCTTCAGGCATGGGGTGGGAGAGGATATGTGGTGAACAGGAATAGAGGAGCAGTTGGATGGAAAGATCAATCTACCCTCTGGAAGCTCATACTCAAGGGAAGAAATCTATGCACAATAATTTAAATACAAACTATGACATAATATGCCAAATTTTATTGAGAACTTCATTGATTCAAAAAGCATGATTTTAATACCTACTTACTCATTATTAGGCTCTGCAATAGGTTCTGAGAATGGTGTTGTCATAAAAGTAAAAAGGAAAAAAAAATTAAATGACTGATAAAAAATAAAGCTATAAACAAAAATCTGCACATCAATGTTTATAGCAGTTTTATTCCTAATTGCCAAAACTTAGAAGCAAAAAAGATATCCTTCAGTAGGTGAATGGATTAAATAAATAATGGTACATTTAGACATTTAGAATTTAGAATATCACTTAACACTAAGAAGAAATGAGCTATCAAACCCTGAAAATATATATCGGGGGGGTGGAGACCTTAAATGCATATTACTAAGGGAAAGAAGTCAATCAGAAAAGACTACACACTGTATGATTCCAATTAAATTATTTTCTGAGAAAGACAAAACTAAGAAGACAGTAAAAAAATTAGCCAGGGGCTGGGGATGGAGGCAAGGGATGAATAAGCGTAGCAATGAGGGTTTTTAAAACAATGAAAATAGTCTGTATGATACCATGATGATGGATACATGTTATTTTTTTTTAACGATTTTATTTATTTATTTAACAGAGAGAGACACAGTGAGAGAGGGAACAGAAGCAGCGGGAGTGGGAGAGGGAGAAGCAGGCTCCCCGTGGACCCTGGGATCATGACCTGAGCCGAAGGCAGACACTTAATGACTGAGCCACCCAGGCGCCCTGATACATATTATTATATATTTGTCCAAACACATAGAATGTCCAACTTCAGGAGTAAACTAAAATGTGAACTATGGACTTCAGATGACTAAGATGTGTCAATGTAGATTCATCAACTAATAAATGCACCACTCTGTCAGGGGATGTTAATAACAGAGGAGGCTGTGCATGTGTGGAGGCAGGGGGCATATGTAAAATCTCTGCGTATTCCTCTCAATTTTGTGTGATTCTAGAATTTTTCTTAAAAAATGTCAAGAAAGAAAGAAGGAAGGAAAGAAGGAAGATCATAGGGGAAGAGAGGAAAAAATAAAACAAGATGAAATCAGGGAGAGAGACAAACCATAAGAGATTCTTAATCACAGGAAACAAACTGAGGGTCCTGGGGGTGGGGAGGATGTAACTGGATGATGGACATTAAAGGGGGCACATGATGTGAGAAACACTGGGTGTTGTACAAGACTGATGAATCACTGATCTCCACCTCTGAAACTAATAATACATTATATATTAATTGAATTTAAATAAAAATTAAAAAAATAAAATGTTATTCTTTGTTTGCAAATGTTCTTTAATAATAGCCTGATATGAAACTATAATTCTATTGGGAAAAAAAAGGGATTTCAGTATTGGTGATAACTCAAGTTTAAATATAGTTACCTTTCTTTGAAAAAAAGAAAAGATTTTAAATCTTCAGCTGAAGTATATGTCTATCATAATGAAACATAAAAATTCTTAAGACTATGAAAAACAGAAAGATCTATTTCAATTTAGAGAATTTAGCAGGTCTTACTGAAAATGAAGCATCTGTATTGGGCCTTTGAATGCGCATAGAAAAATGTAATAATCCATGTATTTCTTATAACTTCTCTACCATTAGTAGAAAATATCTTTATACTTTATTTTTTTTTAAGATTTTATTTATTTATTTGACAGAGAGAGACACAGTGAGAGAGGGAACACAAGCAGGGGGAGTGGGAGAGGGAGAAGCAGGCTTCCCGTGGAGCAGGGAGCCCGATGCGGGGCTCGATCCCAGGACCCTGGGATCATGACCTGAGCCAAAGGCAGACACTTAACAACTGAGCCACCCAGGTGCCCCCAAAATATCTTTATACTTTAAACCACTTTAAAATCAAGCTCATCTATATCCACATAACTTAACTACCAGGATACAGAACTGAGACCACCTGTATTAACATTGCTCAATTATTTCTTCTATGAATTCTTCTCCAGGAAGATAAGTCCATAAACCAATAACTATCTTCACGCTTTGTTTTAGGAAATTCCTACCAACAGATTTTCTGGACAAGGAATTTTCTCTACTATTGGGTATTTCCCCAGGGATAACAAAAACACTAACCTGAAAAGATATAGGCACCTCTATGTTTATTGCAGCATTATTTACAATAGCCAAGCATGGAAACACATGCACGTGCACACATGTGCACACACACACATGCATGTGCACACACACACGATGAAATATTACACAGCCATAAAAAGGGATGAGATCATGTCATTTGAGACAACATGAATGGACCTAGAGGGTATTATGTTAAGTGAAACAAGTCAGACTGAGAAAGACAAATATCATACAATTCCATTCATAAATGGCATCTTAAAAAATGAATAAACAAACAAAAAGTGGAATCAGAACAATACAGAGAACAAACTGATAGTCGCCGGGGGGGTTGGAAGGATGGGCAAAATGGGTGAAGGGGAGAGGGGGGATACAGCCCTCCAGTTATGAAATGAGTAAGTCATGGGAATAAAATAGAGCATAAGAAATGTAGTCAATGATATTATAATGGCAATGTAATGGGACAGATGGTATAGCTACACTTGTGGTGAGCATATCATAATGTAAAAACTTGTCAAATCACTAAGCTGTATACCTGAAACTAACATAACACTGTGTGTCAACTATACTCAAATAATAAAATAAATAATAAAAAAGAATTTCTCATGTACACTATTAGTTCTTTTATCATTATTCTTATACATATCTGGGCAAAGAGCTTGCTTACCAAACAACAGAATCTCATGTAATATTACCTCACTAATCTTATACCATTGTCTCATGTACTTTACCCAATTGCAATCAGCCCCTATGATGGCTAATTTTATGTATCACCTTGCCTGAGCTAAGGAATGCCCAGCTGGTAAACTTTATTTCTGAATATGTCTCTGAAGTTGTTCCCAAAAAAGATCAGCAGATTGAGTAAAGATCATCTTCACCAATGTAGCTGGGCATCATCCAAACCATTGAGGGCCCAAATAGAATAAAAAGATGAGGAAGAACAAATATCTCTCTCCCCTTGAGCTGTAATGTCCACCATCTCCTGCCCTTGGACATTAGAGCTCTTGATTCTCTGGCTCTGACTCTGAGACTTACAGCACTCTACTCCCTTCTCATGTTTATGACCTCTGAATTATACCCTTGTCTTTCCTGGCTCTGAAGATTGCCGGGAGCAGATCATGGGACTTCTCAACTTCCATAATCATGTGAACAAATTCCTATAACAAATCTTTTATAGCCCCATATATATCCTATTGGTTCTGTTTCTTTGGAGAATCTAACACAGTCCTTTACCTTGAAAGATCATCTTTAAGTTCTTGATCTCAGATGCCAACCCCTATAAATGCTCTCTTTTGAACTCCCTGTTTTGGGACACTACTAAAATTCTGTCAAGTTGGTGCTCACCCTTACTGGAGTAGGTTAATAATTCTAGCTTTGCTTGGTCAATAGGTGATTCTGGTAAGCTTGTGGAGGAGTCAGCTTTTGACAATCTTCGAGTGACCACCAAAATCTGGTTGAGACACCCTTGATGTCATGGCTAAATATGCTTGACTCAGAAAGCCCATTCCTCTGAAGCTTGGAGCCTTCCACTGAGGTTACAGTAGAAGTGATGGTCTTCATGACCAAGTGATGGTCTCCCTTTCTGAAATAGGTTTAATAAACCTACTTGCTTGATCGACAAGTTTTTCTGATGAATTTTTGTGGATATTTGACCATCAAGAACATGAATGTTTTGCTTTAGAAGACTATACCATTGCATATACTTTATCTAGGTTTTATCTAGTGGCATACTTTATTCTTAGATATTTCCCTGTGAGAATAATAAATATGACATAGGGTGAATGTCCAGAGATCATTGTCGATTAAGGAACAGAGAGAGAATTTGAATCCAGTTCTAGCTAACTCTAAGGCCATTGATATTACTGCTAAGTACTGTTAGTTAAAAGCTAATTATACAAGAGAATTGTACCTCCAGAAAGATGAAAAAGATATAGGTTTCCCTTTTTCCCTTCTCCTCCCACTAAGTACAGCTAAACCCTCATACATTATATGTAAAGCAAGTCTAACCAGAGTCTGAAAAGTAGAGAGAAAATCAGAATAGCTAGGGAGCTTGAGATCCAAGGAATAACACAGCAGTGCGTACCTTGGGTTTTCTTTTGATCTCATATTCCAGACTGGGTGCTGGAGAAGTTAGCTACCTATGTATATATTATCTTCAATATAAATCTGTGATGAAAATTCATACACTATAAATAAGAAGAATGGTTTTGCTAGGTGTTTTTATTCTGTTCATTCTACAAATACATAACAACAAGATGCACTGTGGACATCAAACATGGGTCAGATGGGCAAGATTCTAAGATAAATAAAAGTGTATTCTTCAGTATGGGCAATTCCCAAAGGGCCCACAACCAGGAAGGCAGACAAACAAGTGAACAAATCACTTTATTGAGACCTTATTAAGCACTGGACACTGGTTTCAAGTTAAGTCCTATTTAGCCCTTACAATCCTATGAGCTAGATTCTTTCATTTTCATTTTATGAAAGGGATAACTGATGCACAGAAGGGTTAAATAAATTGCCTAGTATTTCAACACGAGCAAGTAGCAGAATCCGAATTTGAATCCAGATTTGTATGATTCCCAAGACCAAGCTCTCAACCCTATTCTATATAGCTTCCTATAAATGTTCACATAATTAGGAGATAGTGGTAAAATGCAATAATGACATTCACATGTTTGAAAGGAGTAGAGACCATTATATTCATTTCCCACAACATCTAGTAGACTGCCAGGTGCATATAGGTACTTTTATTTGCTGAATTCTGTCTAATTTAATTTAAAAGAGCCAAATAAATTAAAAGGTATATTTTATTTTATAATTTCATTCATTTAGTATTTGCCTATAGAGTATCTATAAAGCATAGCACATAGAATATTTTATTTATATTCTCATTCTAACTTGCCACTTACCACCTTTTTCCTCTGGAAAATACTTATGTAGCTGGTTCTCCTCCCTAATTGGTCCCAATCCACATGCCCTCTACCCTTCCCAAATAATCTATGACCTAATAGTCCAATAGCCCAGTCACTTAATATGCTATTAATTTGCTATTTTGTGAACAGAATACATCCAATTGAACCTATTTATATTTTATATTTGTTTTCAAATATCTCATGTACCATTATGTCAACACATACTTTTTGTTTTCCCTTTTCATCACTTCTGAAATTAATAATAATGTGTTGACAATTAATTTAATTTAAGTTTTAAAACACCTGCTGGGTGTTTTATGCTTTTTATGGTTTCAGAGAGTAAGGGTTAGTATGTGCACAATATGGAAAGATTTTTATTTCTTTGCTCTCGCTCTTTTTTAAAAAAAAATTACTACCACATCAAATTTATACTATATATTCCCATGCCATAAAAATGCCTACTTTCCAAACTATTGCTTGTGCAGTTTTATAAGGTGCACCAAGCGGTCTTTCCCTTTCCTGCATCATTTTGATAATCACTCTGCCTTAATGCATGAAGGGGTTCTTTTATATAATGGATGTTGGAATGTGTTGATAACTTTAACAGACAGTTGTTAAATTGAACATACATTTAGACAGCAATTTGTACTGGCTATAACTACAATACTTAGTGTGCTAGCAGAAGAAACGGACATATTTCAGGAAGGGTGATCACTCGTAATTCATCAGATATTAAATGACAAGATTGGTTTAACACATTGTGTATATCTCATCCTGGTTGACATGCAACTATTTTACTTGTCCTAGAGTGCAAATCAAAATGCCATCTACTACTGCGCTCCCATTTCAGATAATCAAGGCCTGCAGTAATGGAACAAATATTGTTAAATGTGCATTATTGCAGCACTTACTTTGATCTTCATCCCCATCATTAAATTAGTTGAAAGCATGTGCTGGGATTGTGACATGCTACTAAGTACTTCATGCCTTTTAGGGAACTATACCAATGCCTACATACTGAGACGTGACAATTAATTTGAATTAAAAACCCCCTGCATCAATATCCACCATCCAACTTGATTTGATAAATACAAGATGGACGTCCTTAAGCACTGGAATGGTTTTGAGGCTTATATTGCCTTTCTTACAACATACGGATATCCCTTCCAAGATGAAAATTGCAAAAAGAAAGGCAAGAGTGCTAAAAGGCAGCCCATGACAAATTGGGCATTTCATTTCTGACACAATGGTGCTCAGCTTAGGGTACAAATCCTAAACACCAATACCAGCCCCAGTGTTGGGGGAAATGGTCCCTGATACTTCTCCCTGAGCGAGACCATTTTGCCTCTGCTGATGCATATCACATTACTTAGAACGTTTTTCTCCCTTCTGGTAAGAAACTACTCATTCTGTAAGTACTGTCCATGGGAAACAGTAACTGACTTGAAAACACAAAAAAATTTTATTTATCCTTATAACTCCAGTCCTTAGAGGATGGCAGATACAACACACTCATAACAAATGTTTATGGAGTGGATAATCTGAATTAGGCAGACATGGGTTTCAGTTCTAGCCCCATCCTGCACTAACTGCATGAAACTGGAGCAAGTTGGTTAAAATTTCTGAGCCTTATTCTTCTAATTTGTAAAATCAGGAAAATAAAAGTTATTGCAAGGCCTTGTAATTATATGAGATGTCCGGGTGAATGTTTAGCACAGCCTAAAAGTGGGACTCATTCCTTCCCCATTGTTCCTCTTCCTCCATTTTTCTCCTCAGGTTTGTTTGTTTGATTTTTCCTCTTTGGTTTTCTTTTTTCCTTCTTCAACTTCCCAGCACCAGAATCAGCCTTTTCTCACACCAAAAGATGGCTTACCTCCCCTTGATAGATGGCATATACCATTCATCCCGCCCTCGACTTCCTAATTGGTAACACTCACTATTAGAGGTGGATTTCCGGTGACAAAAATCTTGCAAAACACAATTTATCAAAAACTTTGTTTGTAGAGCACAAACCTGTAACAGTAATATAAGCAATTTGATGCTCTGAGTATGACTCTTATCTCAGCACTCTAAACAAAAAGCATTGTTTTGATGACCACTCTAAAGGTCTGTCAATTTTTTTTGATAATTTTCCAAAATCATTGTCATATAAAGAAGGAACTAGAGAGTATATGGCAAAGAACTGAAGAAAAATGAAAGGATTGTTAGCATTGTCTTTGAAGTTATTTAATACATGTAATATGCTATTTTTCTGGGTTTTGTTATATTCGTGATATTTGTCAGTTCTTTCGAATTTCCAAATTGTTGTATTTTTTTCTCCTTCAAAATAAGTATTCATTTTTCATACTTAATTTTTTATCCTTTTTTTATAAAGGATGCAAAATTTTATAAGCTTCAGAGTCTGCCTATAAAACCTGGATCCAATCTTACTCAAACACTTTAAATCATCCATTTTTTGTCTGTCTTCTTATTTACATAGAAGCTCCATGTGTTCAAGAATGACATCTCTGCTACTCACCTCTGCATGTTTACACGGAATTTCAAACTTCAGGCTTCCAGAAAGACAATATTTTCCAACTTTCAACATGACTATGAAGCATCTTGTTATGTCAGAGTCAACACCGAGTAGCCCCCTCAAACTTACATCATTCGAAATGTCCAGGCTGGACATCATATTCCAAAATACAGTTGGTCTATTGGGATGGTGGTACTGGTGTTCACTTGCTGGAAATGATGAGCTGGGGAGAGGTTGCTGCATGATGTCCAAGCATCTGCCACTTGACTTTGTGTGGTACAGCTGGAAATGTCCCATGCACACTGAGACACAACTTCAAATATGTTTCTTTGGCTGTGGATGCCTGGGAAAAATAGTAAGAGCAGACAGCATTGCATGGAGTAATTAAAAACAGTGACGCCTTTCGAGATTGTCCTCAGAAAATTGTTGCACGTTGGGAAGGCACACCCAAAAGTCCTTCCACTGAACGTCTCTGTGTAGTGAGAGGCGACAGCTGGCAGCATAGCTACCTCAGCTACTTCAGTCTGCGCTAACTTCACCGAAAGGTAACATACTCATACTCTCCTGTTAAAAGAAGTTACACAGGACTTAGCCCTGAAAAGCCATCATTAATCTTCATAATGATCTTCCAAATAAGGTAGAAAGAATGAACACACTTCATAGATAGGAAAACCTGCATACACAGGTTTTTGTTCAAGGTCAGAAGTCTGAAAAAGTACACACGTTATTTTTAATAAATTAAGGTTTTTCTATGGTTCCTTCACAATCCTATTCTATTCTCTGCCTGCTGTAAGAGAGTGCTTTTTTCTGCCAACTGGTATTTCTATCGGAAATAAATACTTTATAAATCCATTCCCTTTGAAACTTGCATTCAAGTAGAGTCAATCTTATTTTTAGAACATTTATGCATTCCTCCTCTCAAAAAATCATTTAAAGTTCTACTTATAAAGATCATATTTCTTCTTTACTGCCAAAAGATCACAAATGCCTACAAGGCAGAAAACTTCCTGTTGAACAAGAGAGATTAGACGAGGCTTTCAAGAAAAGATTAATTTGTCCATTGAAATACAGTTGGTATTGCCTGAGCTGTGGTTTTCTTAGCAACCATTTCAATGAAAGTAATATGACTTAATGTCACCAGTTTTAATGAGTGGACATTTTGGTACTACCAAAATGCATTAGGCACAGTTTTAAATAAAGTAACCATTTACAAGTGACAAGAAGCAAATGGTCATCAATAAAACCATGTAATAGAAACGGAGACTATGAGTTGAAAGAGAACTGCTACATTTTTAAAAGCCAAATTCTCAAATAAAATCATCAGAGCTTCTTCAAATTGCTGATATGGGCAAGCTTATCCATCTAATTATAAAGATTCCGTTGACCAAACCACATAAACAGAGGAACATTTGTCCTTATTTAAGAGGGTACCCAGACCACAAATTGCTCTGTAGTATGCTGAATATAGATAAGCTTGAAACTGCTTTATTTAGTCTTCACACACACATTTCAGAATAGATGATCTTTGCATGTTTAAGCACTTCAGACCCAATCCTGTTTTAGCAAGTTCTAGCTTACAATATGATTATGATTACATAGATTTATAAAACCTCAACTATCTCCAGTTATCCCTTCGGAGTTTTTCCTCTTTCCTGTTTTCTCATGTACTTAACTAATACTCAGATAATCATGTATGGTCTGAAAGGCCTTTCCTGCTTCTCAGACTCTCAATTTTATAAATCACTCCAGTCCCTTAAATTAAAATACCACCATGTCCATGAAACTGTTTCGCGGTCCCACTATCTCCACCACCATCCCCAATAGAAATGATTTCTCTTGAAAAATAGACTTTGGCTGGCAGCCCCCACTGCAGGCTTTCCAACTTCTCACTGCAAAGCCTATAGATAACCTCAACATTTAAATGCACACAAACAGAAACACTCACAAAAATACCCAAAACTCATTTTGACTGACAACCTACTCTCAGAATCTGAGCAGCACTTTCACAAAATTTAAGACAGATGGCCCCAAGTTAAGAAAATCTATAGCAGACTGGTTTGTGATATATTTTATAAACCAGAGTAGTCTTATTTACCTGAAAGAAAGTAAAAATGAACTGCATTGCTCGTTCATTCACTGACTTTTAACTCACTTGTTTATAGAGGTCTGTAGGGTAACAAAACAGATGATTCAGTAGAATTCTGGGTTGGGGAGGGAAGGCAGGCTGGCTTGGTGTTTTAGCTCCTCACGAGAGCAGCATAAAATAAAAAGCAGGATGGCATTTCCCCTGTCAGAGGAGTATAGGCAGGATGATAATTCATCAGAAACATGGACTTTCAGAAATCAGTATAGCATAAAGGATGGAGCCAGAGACATGGTGTGGAAGGTCACAAAGAAGGGAGGTGGAAATGTGAAGTTGAACGCTTCCATTTGGAGCACAGTGATGGAGGGGAAGAGGCAGGATAAGAGGCGCTGGTTCCCAGAACAATGGTTCTGTGGCATTCCCTTAACTAGAGAGAGAATTAAGTACAAGACGAACAACAAAAACCTATTACAACATCAGCAGTGAGAGTCAAGAAACCATGGCCTCTGTGAAAAAGAGCAGAAATCATGGGGTGACGAAGGGATAACAGGATGACATCGAAGGAGAACATGAGTGTACAAAATAATTGGGTGATACACAGAGACAACAAGCGGATATCATCAGGGAGTAAAAGTGAGGAGAGTACAGTTCAAAAACTAAAAGATCAAAATAAAAATCCACGTAGAAATGTTTAATGGTGACAGTGGACATGGGAAAATTCATTCAGTGGGGGTGGGGTGGAGGGAGACTGTGAAGATGGAAACACAGAAGAGATGTTAACAGATGTAAAGGACAGGAAAAGAAAAAGCCCCCGAGGCCGATGTACAGCCCCTCAGAGGGAGTTAAGACAACTGAACTGAGGAAGAAGCAATGGTATGTTTGAAGAGAAATTTTTAGCAAGTAAAATATGTCTTAAGATGGTAGATGAAAGGAAATCAGAGCATTTGAGGCAAGACATAAGAAGAATAAGACATCTAGACGTTTCATGTGAAGAAATTTTAATTGTAACAATAGAGAAAAAAATCCAATGCTCAAAGATGCATGAAAGAAACAGAAATGTGTGTAAAAGAGGACAAAATTGAGCTGTCCTCAGACTTTCCTATAATGTTAAATACCAGAATCTACTAAAGCAACATTCACAAAACTGTGATGAGGGAAAAGTTGGTGATCCATAAATTTTTATACCCTGCAAGTTTTCATTGGTGTATAAAGCCAAAAGAAAGGAATTCTGAAATAATGCAAAGTCTCAGAAAAAAGAAACCTCCCACATGGCTACCCAGGGGAAAAAGAGCTGAAGACATTCTCTAGCGAACACTGAAGTGAGTCAAAATCAAAGGCTCAATAACAGGGAAAAGTATTTTATAACACAGATGGCAGTTAACACAGAAATTGGTAAGGGATAATACTGGATCTCTATCGTAAATAGTGTTAACAAAAGGAAACCGGACATTGAAAATCATTATTAAGAGACAATATAAAAGTTATCATTGATAGCACAACTGATATCCAAATTCATACATTACATTAACATAACTGGATGATAGCAGCAGAAATGGGAAAGAATGCTAAATTCTGTTTCATACAGAAGGCGGAGGGAAAAAAATGTCTCTACACTCTGATAATCATAGAAATAGAGTCTGAAAACATATTTTAAAATACATAAAAATAACCCCTCATTTAAACCAAAAGTTTAAAATGGGAAGTATTTTTTCCAGATTTCTACAAAACAAATGCAAATAAATATGGTCCATGGTGTTGAAGAAAGAACAGAAAGGGAATATAGTTATTTTAAAGCATAAAATAAAGAAGTGAAACCAACCAAATCAATTCTAATAATAAAGGAACAGGATTAAAATGATTTATTAAAGGACAAGGATCCTCTGACTGGGATAAAATATATGAAAGACACAAGTCCCACATCCAAGGTAATAATAGCTAGTGTTTATTGACCATCAGGGCTATGGTGAGTACTTCATAGATATATCAATTTTTTCGTCTTCACAGAAAACCTCTCAGGCAATACTATTTTCGTTCCCATTTTACAGATGAGGAAACTAAGATGTTAAAGAAAAGAACTGCCTGAGATGCATCTAAACTTTACAGGAAAGTTAAAATAAAAAAATGAACAAATATTCCACAAGTCAAATCAAAATGCAGGAGGGATCACAATACCAATAGCCAAGAGTTCCAAGCATTGTCACACAACTAAACACACAACCCAATGTTGGAGTGAACAATCATCAACCTTTTTAATCTGGATATCAAAACGTTGTTAGAAATACCAGGGAAAGCTGAGGGCCACTGTCCTTGTAAGAGCTTTTAATACATCTCTCTTAACCTTTGAGAAATCAAATAATCAAGAAATAAATGTCAGGGATGTTGTGATGACTACAAAGCAAACTATGACCTCTAACCAAGCCCCAGCCTTTCCTTTCAAATATCATAGCTTTCTTAAAATATTTTGAAAAGGGGGGACGTCTTCCATATGTTCCTGGGGCATTTTTTATTTGCATTTTATACATATTCCTAGGTATACACAGAAGGGTATCTGGCCTTACATAAATTCAATGCTATACAAGTTTGGCTGTGCTTATAGAGGTTGGAATAGACTTTAATAGTCATCATTGCATTTTCACATTCTCTAAATTTTTAATATGTCCATAAAGGACTCCTATAATCAGAAAATGTATCCATGTAATACTCATGCATCCAAAAACTGCTTATTGAACACTTAATTAAGTGTCTGGATTGGTGCTAGTAAGCTGCGATTGACCCTGCGGGAAAATATGAATAAGAAAAGGAAAAGAATGCAAGTTCCTTTATTGTCAGTAAAGCATTCAACTTGACGCTTCGGACACAGCTGTACAAACCAAGGGACTGAGTAGGATAAGCTTTATAGGAAGAGCAAACATCCCTGACCACCAATTCTCATGAAGATATCCCACTGCAATCTCTACTGCCTGAGCGGGGTGAGAACTTCATCAGGTGCTTTGAGAAGCTCCATTTGCCATTCCCATGAGATTCTGTTGTGGCCTCTTGGCCTCTCCCAAGTGCTATGTAGAGTCTGGCTATGGGCCTATCTGCTCACCAGGTGAAGGTAATGGTCATCAGCCCCATGGTCCCCTGAGTGCTCACTGTAAAAAATATATATATCAAATAGGATCTTTGGGTCAGTTTCCAAGGTCTGCATTACCCTGGCTGAAGGCCTTTATGAATTCTGTCCCGAAAACTAGGTGCTGGTAATATCCCAGAAAAAAAAAAGTGCACTAACTTCTGCCTTCCTGGAATTCATATTTTAGAAGAAAAACAGACATTGAATACGTAATTACCACTGTGATGAGTGGAACAAAAAAATAGGGGCTGGATACCTTGAAAGTCTATTTTTCCTTTTTCTGCTTTCCCCTTTCGCATTGCTTATTAACCCAATATGGCGCTTGTTACCTTCTGTTTTGTTCTTTGCTTCTCTGTGAGCACATCTGTTTTTCCAAGTAGTCAGTTACTTGCAGGCATCTGCACAGTGCCTGCCTCAAATTAGATGCTCAGTAATGTCTTGCTTAAATGAATGAAGAGAAAGCCTTAGGTCTCTCAGTATGCTTTCCTTTATCAATATTTTCTATTTAAACATAATTTCAAGACACCAGGAGCCATGTTTATTTAATTAGCTTAAATCTTGCACCAGACAATTTGTTAGAAGCTTTTTTTTTCCCCCAGCTTGTTATTACCTAACACTGAAAAACGATGAAGCAAAAGTGTTTACAGAAAGAGTAAAGTTAACCTTGTACTCACCTACAAAAATATGTGCTAGCTGTTAGTGACACATTTCGCTGTACCAAAAAGATTGAAATATTTACTACTTCTGTTGTAGGAAGTTTGGGAGAGAAGAATCCATGACAAGGGGCTTTTAATGCCTTAAGGGGAGGGGATGGCTGCACTGTGAAAAGGCCACATCCTTTTCAGTGCCTTGGAACATATTCTGTTTCCTCTGGTGTGATTTGGGGACCCTGTGAATCTTTCAGTTCTTCCACATCCAATTATTAAATTAAGGTCACTCCCATCAGCCATCGCATGAATAGGAGGAAGTATACACCTCCCACCCATACACCTGTACTCGGAAAACATGGTACCTTTCAACCAAAGATGACAAATTATGACAAACTAGAGAATTTTGCTCATACTTTTTGACTAAGATTAAGAGCCTGGGTGTCAATTAATTTATATCATGCTGCTGGTCTGGGTTGATTGGATTCAGTTCTTCCCACTGAAGAATCTGGTAAGTCTTCCTTTATACCTAGTGCCTGATTACAGGGATTGTGTATTGGTGAGATATCTTGTGGAGACAAAGCTACAGAGGTTTGAGACAATAAAATCCTGCAAGACTTTGACACCAAGACCTAACTGCTCTATCAGGTGACAAGCAGAAAGCTCTTCTGGATTTTGTGTGGCATGTCTTCAGGCTTCCTCAAGAGGTCCTCTGTCCCCTGCTCTGGTTTTATATATCTTATCCTCTGAGTCAGGGGACACCCCTGCCCTATACCCCCACCCCTGCCCCACCTTCTCTAACTTATTTTTCTAACTAACTCAGGAGACAGATGGTATATTATTGCATCCTGAACGGCTCCATATCCATGGGAGGGCTTCAAAAGTAATGGTTGGTGATGATTATAGTTAAGGTTGAGTTTCAATTCTGGCAGGCCTAAAATTGGGAATCGGATAAGATTACACTAGAATATCTTTTTAAGCTCAAAAACTAACATATCATCCTTTTCTCAGCTGGATGAGAGCAACCCAAATCATCAATAACCAGAGCCTAGGCTGAGAATATTTTCAAGACTGAAATAAAATCTCTGTCCTTGTGCATGTGCAATATTCCCACACTGCTTGAGTTAATGGAGGCTCTGCAATCATCCGTACTAAAAAAAAATATTTCAAGATCCATTTCTATGTGTACAATCAGAAATTCATCCTATACATCAATCTCAGCTATCACTGCTCTGTGAAAGGGATGGTCAGTTCTTCCCTCATGTCCATCCTCATGATGCTGCTCTTCAAGAACCTGCAACTAAACTGAAAATTTCAGGCAGCATGTATTGAAGAACTGCCCAGAGCCCATGCCAAGCACCATCCTTAGGCTATGTCCTCGATCTTCACTTATTACACACCATGAGGGAAATGGTATTCTCCACTTTTCAAATGACGAAACTCGGGCTTCATTGTAAATAACAAACCCACATCCACAGAGCTATAAATCACACAGAGAAAGACATGTTAGAATTAGATATAGTGGATTAGAGGAGAAAGCTACCAGTTCTGGTTGGGACATGACAGACAGTGTAAGGATGGGGCCCATTTGTGAACTTGAGCTGGAAGCAGTGATTATTGTAACAAAAGAATTAGACTATTTGCCATCTAGCCAAAGAGCTGGAATTTACCCCAACACCTGTTCATTCAAATGTATTCATTTAGCAAACATATGTTGATATTTACTATGTATCACTGTTTTCTGCATTGGAATCCAGCTTATGCTGTTTATATTAGTGATGCAGGCTGGCTGGGTCCTAGGACCCTGAGGGGATCCCATAGGACTAGCCAAGAGGGTTCTTGGCTTTGCACAGGATAGGAATCAATGAGAGCTGAGTGGAAGTAAGAGCAGAGGTTACTGAAGAGAGAGAGAGAGAGTGCAGATACAGACAGCGTCTGGGAGACTCAGAAAGGAAAGAAGAGTGAGTCTGCTCTTTGCTTGGAGCTGGAATTGTTATTGAGGACTGTGGTCCAGTGTGTGTGTCTTCTCAGGCATCCAGTAACTGGTTAAAACAAAGTCTAGTGTTTAGGTGTCCTCCATAAGTCACTTATGCCTCAGAGCCAGGGGCCCTGGTGAGTTCAGTGGTCTTGGAAAACATTCTTGACGCCTCCACCCAATCACTCCATAGATGTTATCTATTGTGCTGGAAGACTCCAAAGAAATCATTAACTCCTTGGCCTTCACAAGGAAGGCATACATTATCTGTTCTATAAAGGGTGGTTAAGGTGCAGGGAGTAGGTCCTAGCAAGAATAGAGGTGGCAAAAAAGCAGTCTTTCATGGGGTTCCTTCAGGTTCCCTGTCTCAATAATGGTCAAATATTGTACCCTCATAAGGCTTATATTCTCCTGAGGAGAGGGAATGAGGCAATGCACAAATGAAAAAATAAAGACATAGCACATCAGTTTGTATTAAGTCCTACAAAGATGAATAACACAGGTTGAGGGGGTGGTGGGGCCACCATGTTTTATGTAGTTGTCAGGGACAAACTTGCTGAGACTCGACAGCCTCCAGGAAGGGGGGAGCCATTGACACATCTGGGGGAAGAACATTTCCCTGCAAAGGAATAGAGTCTGGAGGCCTTAAGGCTGAGGGAGGAGTGATAGAGGTAGAAGATGAGGTCAGAGAGGGAGCTGAGACCAGATAACTCAGAGTCTTATAGTCAGGGAGAGCTTGTTTTATCATGAGAAAAAATATAAATGGAACATTGGGTATGTTCGAGCAGAGGAATTATATTTAAATTTTTAAAGGATTATTCTGGCTGCTTCTTAAGTGGTGAGTCCAACATTACAACTTTGGACCTAAAAGATTAGAAAATACAACTCCCACAAGATGCATTCAGGCAGGCTCACTGCAA
>NC_138370.1:164574909-164623157 GCF_054177405.1 Leptonychotes weddellii | reverse complement strand
CGGATCTCAGTCTTCAGAGCCCAACAAAAAAAATCTACATCTTCATAAAACCTTTCTGAAGTCAAAAGTTGTTCACAACTTTCTTATATCTCAGGGCTTACTTTTCTATTGATGAGATTTTCTTGAACAGGAACTTCATATCAAGGCCTGTGCTACATGCTGAGATAGATACAAAAAATACAAGACCCCTTTAGTAGTGACTACCAGGTGCCTGCTAGATCCATTCTCTGCTTCATTTATAATAGAAACCCTAGTGTTTAGCGACTTAAATGTGACAAAAAAGAAATGTACGATTTCCAGGTTATACCTTCAGTTGAGTTGTGCCCTCTACTTTTCCTATCCCTCTTTGCTGTCGGATGCCATGTGGACATGACGTCAAAGCTGATGAACTCATCTTGGGCCATGAGGTTGAAGCCATATGAAAAAGAAGGAATTGGTTTCTGGATTATTGTAGAACTCATCATCCCATGAACATGAGGTAATGCTTGTAAAAGACTTAGTATGATGGCGGCACATCCTAAATAATTTAAAAAGTAAATAATAATGATGCTGATGATGATGAAAGGAGGATGTTGATGTTTGTGGTGGTACTAATTTTGATGATGATCATGATGCTTTCATTAACAATATACACTGAAGAATATGAGGTTTTGTCACTTCTGGCTGTGAAAATAAAGCAGTAGGCTTAACAGTTGAAAGTAACCTAGATTATATTCAATCCTTCTCACTGTTTAGAATGGAGAAATGAATGTCATGCAGCATTTACTTGCTCTTTGCAAAGATTATTGAACTTTTTTTTTTTTTAAGGTATAGTGCAAAGAACTAGTAGATAGAGAAAGGATTGAGGGACAGGGAAAAAAGGACAGCACAGAGCCAGAGAAATAAACTTGGTCTAAATAAGAAAGAATTTGGTGTTTGGTCACAAGACTGAATAAGTAAGAATCGCCTCACAAACTGGGACCAGAGAGAACTTTAGTGATTTCCTCTGATGAAAGCTTATGAGTAATTTAGGTTTAAAGTTAGTGGCAGACTCTTAACTATAGGGAACAAGCTTAGAGTTGCTGGAGGGGAGGTGGATGGAGGGATGGGGTAACTGGGTGATCACCATTAAGGAGGACATGGGATGTAAAGAGCACTGGGTATTGTATGCAACTGAAGAATCACTGAAATCGACCTCTGAACCTAATAATTCAGTATATGTTAATTAAATTAAATTTAAAATAGTTAATAAATAAATAAAGTTAATGGCAGAATCAAGAAGGAAACTGTGACAAGTTTGCTACAGGCTATGAATTGTATCTCCTTTAATGTCTTTTGAGAGATTAAAATAAAGATTAGAATTTCTATTTAATTGCTAATAAGTGTTTAAAGTAGGATTGTTTAACCTCTACTCCATGCAAAGCCTGGACCATAAGGGACTACAATTTTTATTAAGGTTACAGTGGTTTAAAAATCTGGATCTTTGAAAAATGGCAATGCTTAGATTTTATTTTTTCAGCCACCATAGTTATTCTAAGTATAAAATAGCATTAAGCATGCCTATACTTTAATTTTTTTTCAAAGTAAAAAGCAAATTATGGAATAATATTCTAAATAAAATGAAATAACTGAAGGGTTTAGAAAAAAAATATGATGGGATTTGAATTGTGTTTTATCAAGGTATTTTTACCTCAATGTGGAAGAATATGGCATATACAGAATTATATAGAATTACTATAAGTTTGATGAATTATAAGGTATTATAGACTAAAGAGCAGGACCTATGTCTCTTAATCACCCCAGACATTGCCTATAATTATGAAAGACACATAGATTCTCAATATATATGAACTGATTGGTCTGATATTTAAAACTGAAATACCATTGTACATGTATATACTCACCTCACAACTGAAAAATTCTGCATATTATCATGTTTTGCCCCCACATCCCCAAAAATACTGATGTCAATATTATAATTGAGATCTCAAAATGTCATTTTGTTTCTCTAGTTTACCTTACTCCTTCTTGAATGGTTTTCCATTAATACACACTGACTTGCAGGTAATTTATTATTTAAGAATATGGGTATGTTTCTATCTTATATACATCTACATATATAGACATATACATTTGTAGATATTAGGAGCCAGTAACTGTTATTTGCTCTTTGTAACGATATTATCAGGTAAGTACTAATGATACATCCCCCCTTATTTTAAGATTTTCTTTATTTATTTGGAGGGTGGGGAGGGCACATAAGCAGGGGAAGGAGCAGAGGCAGAGGGAGAGAGAGAATCTCAAGCAGGCTCCACACTCAGCGTGGAGCCCAACACAGAGCTCAATCTCACCACCCAGAGATCATGACCTGAGCTGAAACCAAGAGTTGGACACTCAACCAACTGAGCCACACAGGTGCCCCTGATATACCCCTTCAATAAACGCAGAAATAAAGATATAGGAAAGTTAAGCCATTTGTCCAAGGTCACACAAACAGAACATCACACAGCGAGAATGTGAACCATGATATTCCACACTAAGTGCAAAATAAAACAAGGAAACTTGTTACTACTTACCATTCTCTGCTCACAGAAATGGAGCTAGAACCTGAGTCTTCCAGGAACTAATGCTAGGCATAAACATTTCAGCGTGTGTCTCAAATGCATGCAAGACCAAGCAGCCAACATAAGCTAGTGAAACAGATGTGGAAGAATAATACGAGGAAGCCATGATTGAAATACAAAAACTGTTGTAAACCTGAGAGCCCATGTCTCTCCAATAGACAATATGTCTTGTAGAATGCAGGTCTACCAGATCTCTCACTTTTTAAATTTCTAAATATTGGCTAAAAACAAAACAACAACAACAAAAGCCTAAACATTCTGAGGCCAAAGAAATCACCTCCGTTTTGAGTCAAATCCAGCACATTGCCCAATGATTTTTTTATCTTCGTAGCTCATCGTGTATTTGCAAAACTAAAACGACGTGGACAGGAAAAGAAAACTCAGAGCTAAATGCTGGCTCTGGAATTTACTGACTCTGACCCTAGCATGTTGTTTAATCTCTCTGAACTTCAGTTTCTTCATCTCAAATAAGAAATCATGCCTATCTCAATAATAATGCACAGAACTCCATGAGCACAGTGTCTCACATATAACACATTTCCATAAATGTTTGTGGTTATATAATTTGTATAGCTAATCAAAGAAATCTAATTCAAATCAAAGCTTTGCTGCATGCCAGCAAGATGTTTGAATGACTGCCTTACAATTTTGGAGTTTCCAGTTTCTTCCCTTATTAACAGCAAATAGTGATGCTTGCCTTATTGGGTTGAGTGAGGAATAAATAAAAATACCAAGTACTAGCCACAGTATCTGGCCCAGGCTAGGGACCCAGTAAATGCTTTGTCTTTTTCCCTTCCTTTTAAAAAGGCCTTTTACATTCCTTTTTATTTGAAAGATTATTTTTCAATAGCTGTCTTTTCTATTTCCAACCACAAGAAGTTCCTGTTCTGATAGAAAAATGCAAACTAGGGCCGTGCTCTGGGTGTCCTTTCCCACGGTCTTCTGAGCAGATGCCCATAGCACATCTTCCAAACCTCTCATTTCTGTTCTTTCTGTCATTTATACCCTCAGCCACTTTAAGTGTCTTTCCTGCTGCCATTTAAATTATCTTATCACTTAGCTGTCTTGCTTCCCCTTAGTGAAACAATTTTCACAGAAAGCACTAAGCTTTTTCCCTGGCATTCCCTAATGACAGCATCAGTAAAAAATGTGGGAGTTCTGGGAAAGGAATGAAGGAGCAAGGTGTCAGCACTAACATTTTTTCCTTCTGGAAAACAGTACACAAGTTAATAAAAAAACAAAAAACATTTTAAGAGAGATCTGTTTATAAACAAAACAGCAGACAAACTATGTTTCCTTCCCCCTCTAGATTCGTGGCCTAAGAAAATCTTCCTACAGGAACTATTTCTCCTACCAAATTGTGGAATGTGGAATTTCAGTCCCTTCTAATCTGTGTCCTTCCATCGTTTTCCAGGAGTGAACAGCACAGGACATTTTCTCAGAGAGTAACTCAGGAGCTGACTTTCCTTTTTTTTTTTCTCCAGCCTGCCTTTATTTCATATAAGAGATATTCAACTGAGTATAGAGAGCAGGCATTTGCAAACATTTATTTTGTTAAAAGAAATTCATTTATGGAAATGGAATCTCCTCCACATTTTTAGAGTTTTCTTTCCTTCCTGCTTTTTGAACTACATGTGTGTATTGGGTTTTGTCTTGTTTTGTTTTGTTTTGTTTTGCAGAGGTCTCCTGCATTTTAAGTTTTTCTCTAGTGCTTCTTGAGTTTAAATTACGGGGCTGGCTGCTTGTGGAACCCATCCACAGTGGTTTCATTGAGCACAGAGAACCTAACAGAGACCAGACAAGGAGATACATCCAGGGACTCTAAATTGTAAAGCCTTTGCTGTCCTGTTTGACCCCACCCCCCCCACTCACCCCTAATACCACAACACTAGACATGCAGGCCTCATTCCTTTTTTCCTCAAACAATCCAAGCTTCCACCAAACTTGAGACTCTTGTATATGGTATCCCCTCTGCAGGGAATGTCCTTATTTGCTGCCCCACCTTGTCATCAGTTCTCAGGTGGAATATCACCTCCTCAGAGAGGCTTCTGGAAGCACATGATCTAAAATAACCCCTACATACCACCATTGTCGATCTATCATTCTATTATGTCATTTTCAGACCAATTGTCTGGGGCCATCTCATTCATGCCTTTGTTCACAGTCAGTCTCCACTCACTAGAATATAAATCCCTGAGAGCCAAGAGAGCTTCTGTATTGTGCATCCCTGGATCCCCAGGTGGCCCCTGGCACGTGGTAGATGCTCATGAGATGACTGTGGAATGAGTCAAGGATTGCCTAAAGAATCACTCAGTGATGCCCACGAAGGGTCTTGTTGACTATTTTTCTCCAGTGCCCGTCACAGAACTTGGCATAACAAAGAGCAACCAAATATCTGCTGTGTGTCAGGCACCATGCTGGGTGGCGGTGATACACAATTCAGCAACCAAAGGAGAAGCCTTGTTCTAATGGCACTTGTAGTGCCTATAAGAAGTCTGGCGATTAAACAAGCAGTCATATTACCCTGGATAAGTGCTCCACTATAGAAAGTGAAGGGTCTTTTGAGATGTTACAGAAGGAGAAGCTGATACTCTGAGGACACCTGGCAGTTGGCAGGGGAGGACCAAATAAAGGAAAGAGTGGAGGGAGGGGAAGGACAAAGACAGAGAGGGGATAAAGGTGGATGGAAGAAGGAAGGCAAGCTCCTATATGTACCCCCCACATGAATCTATGATTATAAGATATCATCCCCTTCCCAAAACACTCCTATAACATAATCATCATTGCCCAATTCATAGATGAGGAATGTGAGGTCCTTGCTAGTTAAATCCTTCACTCATGGCCCCCCAAGTTTACTCATAGAGCCAGGACCAGCACCAGACTTCCCCGATCACTGTCCACTCCCTGTATATCGTGACTCTCTGGCCATAATGCCTCAATACCAGTCTGGCTATTGTAAAGACAAGGAGTCCCAGACTTGTGCATTGCCAGGGACCTCAGGGAGGTCTAGTTATAGAAAAGATCTCAAGATAAGGAATTTTGCAAAAATGATGTGGCCAGGTAGAGGGCTCAATTCTCTTTTGTATTGGTAACTTTTTATTGGTACCAGTACAAAAAACAAATAATCAGGACCAGAGCAAGCATTGCCTCTAGACAGTAGTAAATATCTATGAGAAACCATTACAGGGAAGGAGAGAAAATATAACATCTTACATTAATATAACATAACTCAACTCTGTCTTTACACTTGAATTTGATCACCTGTGAAGACTATGCCTCTTAAAATGATTGGGCGACTCTTTTAAGCTGTTATTATAGTAGTCCCCCCTTTCCATGGAGAATACATTTCCAAGACCCCCCATGGATGCCTGAAATCATGAATAGTACCAAACTCTATAGATACTGTTTTTTTTTTCCCTGTGAATAGAGACCTATGATAAAGTTCAATTTATAAATTGGGCACATTAAGAGATTAACAACAGTAACTAATAATAAAAATAGAACAATTATAACAATATACTGTAATGAAAGTCATGTGAATATGATCTCTTTCTCTCTCTCAAAATATCTTATTGTACTGAACTCATCCTTCTTCTTGTGATGATGTGAGATGATATGATGCCTGCATGATGAGATGAGGTGAGGTGAATGACATAGGCATGTGACGCAGCATTAGGCTACTATGGACCTTCTCATGAAAGCTCAGAAGGAGGATCATCTGCTTCCAGACTGTGGTTGACCACAGGTAACCAAAACCACGGAAAGTAAAACTGTGCATAGAGGGGGCACTACTGTAATGGGAACTTGGGTGAGCCAGGCAGTGCTCATTATGCTTCACGTGCCACTACCTAATTTATCCTCTCAACAAACATATGTGGTCATTCTTCTTATTATCCCCATTATTCAGGGAAGGAGACTGGTGCCTCAGAATACTATTTCTTAAATTTAATAGCTGATAAGCAGCAAAGTTGCGATTCAAACCCAAGTCTTTCTGAATGCAAAACCCATACCATGAACCTCTGGTCTTTGGCCTTCCTGCTGTTATAAATGTACACCTAAATGAATTTTAGAGTAATCTGGGAGCTGGAAAGACCTGAGCATCTAGGTGAGGGACGGAAGATGGGGCACCACTAAGTGGAGGAAAAGGTCAAGAACCCATATTTCTCTATACATTCCACATACTTGACATTTTTGCCAGAAGGATTTCCTAAGCATTTTTTGAAGACCTGCTTGGGTTCTAGATATACTTACAATTTTAAGTTTTGTGTTACTCATGATGGCCTTTTATTGGGAAATATTTTCCATATGGTGGTCCCTAAGATAAGATGATCATCACTATAATCCCCAGTCACAGTTAACACTGATGTTGGACTCTTGCAGGTAATACAGTTTTCCAGTGCCTTCTCTCCTTGAGCTGGGGCTCAGTTTGCAATAGAGGGAATAGGAGTTCAGAGAAGCTGAGCAACCATCCAGAGCATCATCTTTGAAGTAAGGCCAGCACAAATTCAAATAACAGCCCAACTACTCACTCTGGAGAGGTCACTTGATTTCTCTGAACATGGTCTTTCTCCATGAGAAACGCACAACTCTTCAAGGTGTCATGATGACTGAGTACTTGAGAAATGACCCATACACAGAAGGTGCACATTAATTCTATTTAACTCTCACACCCCCCCCACACACACATGGATTTGCACACACACAAACACACATGCTCAGGACAGATGTAAGTTCTAAAACCAGATCTTTAAACTTCAAATCATATATTTTTACTACTCCATTCTTTCTGTAAATCAAGAAGCTCCCAATATTCATTTTTATACAAAACAAATGGTTCTGAAAAAATATATATATATATTTACAGAGAGAGAGAGAGATGTGCCCCATTTCCTTATTATGTCTTCTTCCCAAATCTTGAATAGTTTCCCCATGGGGTTCAGATTGAAAGAATAACCCATATCCACAAATTCCAACTTTTGAAAAGCCTGCATACTTTCTTGGGAGGATCTTATTACTGACAGAGACCTCAAAGACAAATTCAAACACTTCATTTTACAGAAAAAAGAACTGAAATCTAGAAAGATGGAGTGACTTGACTAGATCTCAGGTATATCCTTTGAAATGCATGATTAAATTGTGTAAAATTTCCTAGGCTATTGTCACATGTATTAAGTTTACCATTTTGTTCTTTTTCTTTCTTCTGGCATTATTTATGAAATTTAACTATGATAAATATGCTTTGACTTCATTATACCTACACATATTAATGCATCTGAAGGAAATTTTACATTCAGGCCCTATTAGTGCACAACGTAAATTGGAAACAGATTCTAAATGGTCAGCTACTAAATTTTTAAAAAACATGATAGGCCCACTGGAAGCAGGCAGCTGCACTGACATTCTTCCTAGAGCCAAGCGAAAAAACAACTACCAAGAAAAAAATGTACTGACTCCTGGTTCGGTGTTCCTCCATCACCGGATTTATTGACCTGCAAGAAAAGTCAGTGGCTGTTTTGCCCCAGTCAATATTAATTTCTAGGGTCAATAAATCCTAGTAATGAATGGAGAATATGAGTCAATGTATGCTCATTAGATGTGTTCACAGAATGTGTCATGAATAAAATAAGAAAATAATAATCAATCAGCCTTATCAGTGTTTAAATATTATTTCTGACATCATTTTGAACCATTTTTTTCTTTCTTTGTTTTTCCTTTGGAAATGAATTTAGATTTTTTTTAAAAAATCACCTTGGAAAGTTCATGCTTGCCTCTTTGTCCATTTGCTGTTCCCAGGACAGGGCCAACAGCCCCGTGAAAGGAGGATAATTTTCCATTCTGTAAATAGATTTTGCTGCGGCCAGCCTTATAAGCTAGTCACCTCGATCCTCTTCGGTCAGAGTGCAGTGGCAAAAGACCACCAAGAACAGGTAACAGTGCTTTTAGTTATATATCCAAAGGAAATTAAATCTTGATATCAGAGAGATTCTGCACTCCCATGGTCATTTCAGCATTACTCACATTAGCCTAAGTCTGGAAACAATCTAAATGCCCATCATCAGATGAATGGATTATAAAAACAAGATATATACATAGAACAGAATATTATTCAGCCTTAAAAAAGAAGGAAAGTCTGCCATTTGCAAGAACATGAATGAACCTGGAGGACATTATGCTAAGTGAAATAAACCAGGCACAGAAAGGTATATACTGCATGATCTCACTTAGATGTGGACTCTAGGAAAGTTGAACTCATAGAAATAGAGTAGAATGGTGGTTATCAGGGTGTGGGGGTCAAGTTGGTAAACTAAGGGATATTGGTCATAGGGGATAACTTTCAGTATAAGATGAATAAGTTCTGGGATTCTAATGTAAAGCATGGTGATGCTAGTTAACAATAATGTATTGCATACTCAGAATTTGCTAAAAAGATAGATCTTAAATTGAATCTTCTACCACACACATGTACACAGACCCCAGGCACACACATACATAGGTGGTAACTATGTAGAGGTGATGGGTAAATTCTTTAGCTTGGTTGTGTTGATCATTTCACAATGTATACATACCTCAAAACCATCATGCTCTCCACCTTAAATAGATACAATTTTTATATATCAAAGGTATTTCAATAAAGATGTTAAAAATAACAGGTAACAATGAACACATTTGGCAAAAATTCCTACACACAAATCTTTTGTAAGCATATATCTAGGTGGTATGTAGAAAACATGGTGGAAAACAATAACTAAAGAATACTACCAGTTATTGAGAACCTACAAGTTCAAACACTACAAGCCAGGCCCTATGTTAGACATTTTACTATATTATTTCTAATCTTTAAAAACAATTCAAGGTATCTCCATTTTTTCCAGTTAAGAAAGTCCAGCTAAGTAAGCTTCATTACTTTTTTCAGGAATGCTAAATTCCAAACCTCCTGTTCTTTCCACAGTGTCTTGTTTCTTCTTTTATAGCATGAGTTCAGGTCAAGAGAGAGAGTAAAATCCTTGAAAAGGTGAAAATGTGCTATAAGCTAAGTCATATTCATAAACGGTAGTAGCTACATCACCAAGGAATTTTTATAGCTTAAATCAAGTCAATTTTTTAAATCACTAAAATATGATGGTGTTGCTTATGTTAATATATATATACATATATATATACATATGTGTATATATATATATTTAAATAGTTGGGTTTTTAAAAATTATGTTGATCAACTTTATTTCAAAATTAAGACCTATTTTATAAGCCAACCAAGTTCACATTTCCTCCAAATCATTGAATAAAAGCCTGATGATATTTGAGGGAATGGAGGAGGATAGAGAAAAAAGTAATGAAGCACTTTTGCTGTTGGTTACATTAAACTATGGAAAAGAACACACTTATAAAAATCCATGTTTATTTTCAGATTAATCATTATCATGTTAAAGAAATATGGCACACATTTTGTGTTAAATTTTCAAAATTGTTTTCCAAATTAGAGTTATGAAGGACTATTTCTGGAGGCCTACCCACAATGTAAAACAGGTTTTGTGCACATACTTCCAAAGTAACTGACAAAACTAATGAGTTCAACCCCGTGAAATAACCCCAGAGAAGCAACATTCAAAGTGCAATGGAGTCGCTAAATCATCTCAACCCATCAGTGAATGAGCTCAGCCATCCAAAATCCTGCACATCCTACTAAATGGTCTTCACCGTCTGTGCAAAAATGTTATTTCATGTGGTTCTAATGTAGGAGTGGTTGGTGAGAAAGATCCCTTTCTGAGTGTTCTGGCTTACATTCTCATTATGAATTTGATCATTGCAAAAATGTGTAGGAGAGAGAGAGAAAGGGGAAGAAAAAAACAGAATATCATATGTGAGAAAAAGAAAATTAGACATCAGACCACCAAATTGTTTTTTCGAGGAAGGAGGATAAAACACAGGGGTTTGTGAAGATAAGACATATAGATTTGTGGACTCTTTTCAGACTCCTGGAGTACTATTCCAGCACATTAGCCTGAAGCGGATTCCCCTGCGTTAGCGTCCAAACCTCAAGTTGTCGGGAGAAAGAAGGTAGCGAGGGTGGGTCACCCTGCTCACATGAGCCATTTGGGACTAGTTGGGCTCATAAGGGGGTTGATTCCTCTGTCAACAGGAGCTTCTGGGTGGCCTTAGGAGTATCTCTGAGTAGATCATGTTGCAGTAATTCAGTCCTTTACTGTTTAAGCTTTGGACCAACTCCCAATTTCAATACCATAGTGAGAAAAATGCTACAACTTGTAGACATGAGTGCTTGAATTCCAAACCTGTGGCAGCCAGTTTTTGATCCAGGTTACTTTAACCTAGATTCTCATTCATATTCAATTAGCTTCTCTGTGTATATTTATCTATGTATCTAACCAAAGAGGTGCATGAAGCTAAATACACACAAGGAGGGTTTTCCATTGATCCGGTATTTACATATATAAAAATACACACTGATTAGTATCAGAATGCTGTAAAGCACAAACATATGCATGTAATTACTCTCTTTCTCTGATTGCAGTGAGGAATATTGTTCCTTTTGGGCCTGTGCTTCATAACCTGCTGTGTCCTTTCCGGAGGCCAGCTTGGAAACTGTAAGATTTAATATCTAAGCTTGGAATCTATTATCTATCCCTTGACCTGCTTCAGAATTTATATCTTAATTTCTCATGATCTTCCTTTTTATGCTACTATTCTTCATTTCATAAAAGCCAGGATTCATCCCTCTTTATAAATGTGTTGTATTTCTAAAAGCTAAAGATGAGCTGAAGAAAAAAATATTGCAATCTCCACCATTTCTTTGGTTAGTTTATCTCCACCATTTCTTTGGTTAGTTTATCTCTTCCAAAACAACAACAAGAAAGGAGTCACCTGAAAGCAATCTGATCTCATCAATTCATCTTCTTTCATGTTGGATTATCCAAGGTTCCTGAATTTTAGGAATTTTAATATGAATAACACAGAAGAAAGTTCTTCATAACAGTCCCAACCTGAAATGGTTTCTGCTTGCTGTTCTATATACTACTTAGTAAATCTGAACTTCTGCTTTTTCAAGATATCACTTCTTATTTAGCAAGTGTACACAGAGAACATATTAAATGAAGCAGAGCCTAAAATGTGTTATGAATAATATAGCAGCCCATATGTGAACTGAGTACAGACAGGGACCTCTTTTCTTTCCATATTTATTTTTGTTGTTATTTTTAAACGTACTAGACCAAAAAGATGGTGCTAATCATAAAGAGACAATTAAATATTGATTAATTTAGTGATTTGAGATGTGACCAAGCTTTTGAATTAGACTTTGTTTTTTGTGGGGTTTTTTGGCCAACAGAGTTGTAGTAAATTAACCACATTGGAACTATTGACCAATTTTTGAAGTCTTATAAAATCAATAAAGTCAACTGTTTTCTTGGTCAAACAGGACCCAGTGCACTCAGTCATGTGAGAAGGCTGTACTCTACTGTCAGTATTGAGTTTTCTGTGCACATATCCATATATATCTGGTGCCATTCTCATTTGAAGTGACCTTCACTGTGGCAGGATTTATCCTTCCTACCCAATTCTTTTCCGCCCTTATTTTCCATTTCAGTGTTGTATTGTCATTCCTCTAGTTGTAATAAAACATCAAAAAGTGGCATGGTGATGGAGTAGAAAAAACAGTTACAGAAAACCCTGAATTCTAATAGAAGTTAAGGTCCTTGTTCATCCAGTGACTTTGGACAAGACCCTTAACTTCTGAAGTCCGCATTTGTTTATCAGTAAAAAGAAGATGCTAATTTGCCAAATATCATCTCTGAAGCAAGTACAAGTAGCTCTTTCTAGAACCCATCAGAACTAGGGTCATTAGAAATTAGAAAGTGTGGGGCGCCTGGGTGGCTCAGTCGTTAAGTGTCTGCCTTCGGCTCAGGTCATGATCCCAGGGTCCTGGGATCGAGCCCCACATCGGGCTCTCTGCTCAGTGAGGAGCCTGCTTCTCCCTCTCCCTCTGCCTGCCGCTCTGCCTACTTGTGCTCTCTCTCTGTCAAATAAATAAATAAAATCTTAAAAAAAAAAAAAGAAATTAGAAAGTGTTATGGGATCAATTGTGTCCTTCTAAAATTCATATGTTAATGTTCTCCCCCACCACCTCAGTACCTCAGAATGTGACAACCTAGAGATAGGGCCCTTAAAGAAGTGATTAAGATATCATAGATGTGGTCTCTAATCTACTATGACTAGTGTCCCTGTACGAAGAGGAGACTAGGATAGACACAACACATATACAGGAACAGCCATGTGAGCATGCAGTGAGAGAGCAGCCAAGGAAAAGCCTACACAGAAACCAAACCTGGCCATACCTTGATGTTCTAGCCTCTGGAATCATGAGAAAACAAATTTCTGTTGTTCAAGTCACCCCGTCTATGGTATTTTGTTAGAGCAGCCCTAGCAAACTAATACAGAAAGTATAATCAGAGGTAAAATAATTGTTCTCAATATCTTTTATCCATCATTCCATTCCCCAACCACCTAAATCAAGTCAAGCCCACCCCCCAAATTCAGAAAGAAACAACCATGTACATACACTCCTAAGAGCAAGTAAATTTTAACTCCCTCTATTTACATACAGTTAAAGATCATTCTTTTCATCTCAATGTCACAGTTAGAATATAGGTTCAAGCTTTGGTCAAATCTTTAATTACATCAATAATCCAATTTTAGGAGTGGCTGTTTAAGAGCATGGTCATGATCCTCTCTACCAGCAGTTACAAAACTATACACAAGCTCCAATCTATCCAGTAGAGAAAAACCAAGCAGTTTATTAGGAAGATTTTGTTAACTACTGAGAAAAAGTCATCATTATGTCTTCAAAGACCTCTAAATAACCCCAACTGGTTCTTGCTCAAACACTTTCTAGTTTCTTCATACCACTAATTCTCATTATAAATAGAGGCTCAGTCATGGCACACTTTTACACAAAGGACAAAAATCTATGAAATCACCTTCTGTCTTCCCTCTCATTCCCTTCCCAGGTTGGAAGGTCTGTAAAATTCTGTCTTCAACTGCCATTTTAGAAAACATATTTAATCTGGGGCACCTGGGTGGCCCAGTTGGTTAAGCATCTGCCTTCAGCTCAGGTCATGATCCAGGCCTGGGTCCTGGGATGGAGCCTCACCTTGGGCTCCCCTGCTTCTCTGTCTCCCTCTGTCCCTCCCCCTGCTCATGCTCTCTCTCTTGCTCTCTCTCAAATGAATAAATAAAATTTAAAAAAAAATAAAACACATATATAATACTATACATCTTTGAAAAAGATGCAAGTAGAAGTGTGCTGGAGAGATTAAGCAAATTAAGATTTCCAGATTTATAAGGCATCCTTGGGAAGCATCTATTGCTTAATCTTTTTTTTTTTTTTTTAGATTTTTATTTATTTACTTAATTGAGAAAGAGAGAGCAGAAGCAGGGGGCAGAGGGAGAGGGAGAAGCAGACTTCCTGATGAGCAGGGAGCCCGACATGTGGCTCGATCCCAGGACCCTGGGATCATGACCTGAGCCGAAGGCAGACGCTTAACTGACTGAGCCATGCAGGTGCCATTATTGCTTAATCTTACATACTAATTGTTGAAATGTTTTTGCAATATAAGAAATTAAAAACCTGAGGTTCAACATTAAAAGCCATACCATGAGACTGTCATAAAAAAGATCTGGGAGCAATTTACTGCAAATAAAGAAGAAATACTTATAAATGACTCACTTATCCATCCAATTTTATTGAGTAATTACTAAGTACTAACATAGTGTGGACTGCAATGACTAGTTGGATAGATGATAGATAAATAGATAGATAGATAGATAGATAGATAGATAGATAGATAGATAGATAGATAATAGATAGATGATTGATAGATAGATGATAGATAGATATATTTTTTTTACCTCTCCTGCAATGTTTTGCTTCACCATGCTTCTGTTAAAAGAATCTCTTCTTTCTTGTGAATCAGTTAGGGCTAAACCTTTCCCCCAACTTGGGGGACTCAGGCCTGGCTATGGAAAGCATTGTGTATAATAATAATTGGTACAGGAATGAGCAAGTCGGGCCAATCAGAAACCCTTGAGAATTATTCTGGAATTGATTTGCAAGTGTAATTTAAACCTAAAACAGCTCAACATCTTGAACATCAGATGGGGATAGTATGCCTGAAAATTCCACCCTTAGAGAAGGAAAAAAAGCCCAAACTTGGAAATCACTGGTAGAAATGATGGCTGATACTCCTGTTTACTCTCCTTGACCTAGGTAGACCTAATGTTAACTTTCCATTTAGTGAACTCACATATTCTCTTCTTATTATTATTAAATTTATGTTTGTGTAGTCAATGTGACGAACAAACAGAACTCATGGAGTAAAATTATAAAGTAACTTTTTTCCCTACTATACCTTAAAATTGAGTAAGTGGAGAAAGTTCTTCCTTTTTCCTGGAAGATAATTCAGATTATCTCATGATTCTTTGATCATTCTTAGATAAGAATAAATTCACTTTATTTTTTTTAAAAAGATTTTATTTATTTATTTTGAAAGAGAGAGAGAGAGAACAGGAACAGAGGGGAAGGGCAGAGGGAGAAGCAGGCTCCCTACCGAGCAGGGAGCCTGATGCAGGATTCGATCCCAGGACTCTGAGATCATGACCCGAGCCAAAGGCAGACGCTTAACCGACTGAGCCACCCAGGCACCAGATAAATTCACTTTAAGTAGACAAATGCATTCTCTGTTCAATACTGTAGTGTCCAGTTATTATAATAACCAAAAACTCATACTTGATTTAAAGTAGCATGTACATCCTGTTACACCTTCTTTTTGGGGGGGGGGAGTTTCCCAACCAACCAAAATATATATGATTACTATACCTAGGTACTATGTGTATTTTGGGTCAGATGAGACAGCATTATGTATAGCAGTGGTTTTCAAAATGTGATACTTGGAACAGTGGCAGTAACAGCATTTAGCATCACCTGGGAGCCTGTTAAAAATACAAATTCTTGGGCCCTATCAAAGGCTTATTGAATCAAAAACCCTAGGGTTGAGGCACAACAGTCTGTATTTTAACCAGCCTTCCAAATGACCTAAGATAAACTAATATATAAAAACCATTGGTCCACAATTTTGGTTCCTAACTCTGGTTGAGCATTAGAATCACCTGGGCAGCTTTTAAAACCAAATTCTGGACCCCAGATATTCAATTTCATTGGTACCTGTTGGGGCTCAGGTACTAATAGAGTTTTTAAAGCTCCCCAAGTAAATAAAATGAGTCATCAAGAGTTTGAACCATTTTTCTACAATACTTTTTTTTTTTTTTAATCTCGTCATTAAGGGTCAAATTGTTAGCAGTTGCAGAGCAGTAGGACCCAAGGATTTTACAATTATTGGATCCTTCACTTCAAGAACCAATTACTTATGTTTAACTACATGCAAACAAAATGTTCCCGTCCATTCAATCTGTTTCCTCAGTACCGAATTTCACTGTATTTTTCATTTCTTTATATTCATTTGTTTAAACTTTGTGAAATTTCAAATTGGAGAGAATACCATAAAAATCTAGAATTGTGGTTCATTTTAATTTGTGTGTGGTTTTTGCCTGTGCTGCCCATGGATATCCAAAGATATCTGTCAATGAGTAGCAAAACTTGAAAAGGCATTCACATATGTTTGCTTGATGCTATGACAGTATGCTTTGAGGATTTAAAAGTAGATGGCATTTATTTCACTAGACTGCAAATCTTGTAACAACCTACAGTGTGTATGTCACAAATGATAATGTGGAAATATGATCGTTTGCAAAAGGGTACAATTAATTTGCAAATGACCACATCAACCCAGGACCAGTTAAGGCTCTTCAAAACCATTAAGACTGTTAGTTCTGACCAGAGATAAGCAGAATAAACAAATTCCTGATGAACTGGAATAAGTCCTGCTACCTTTCAAAGCCCTCCAAAGGATGATGAAGCCCAAAGATTTCACTGGTATTTTCCTTTTTTATTGTTTTGTTTGCATTGCTCTTGCTCTGTCCAGAAACTTAACATTTGCCTTGCTAAGGGACCTTTTAGCTAAAACTGTCCCTCCTCTGGTAGACTTTGGGGAAAAAAAAAAGAATTTAAAAGATTCTTGGGTTTGGGGCTGTGATAATTTGGCTTTATGCAAAGAGATAAGCCAACTTTTAGCTGGAGGTAATTTAGATTAAAACAAACTCAGAATAAAGGTGCCTAAATTTTCAAATAAATAGGTGACTTAATGCTATTTTTCAATCTGCAGCTTCAAGCCTGTCTGAGAGACATGGCCTGCCCTAAAATAACAGTTAAAATACATCTAATAAGAACCCCTGACCCCCTGATTTGCTTTGAATTGAGAGACACACACCAGAGTGGGAGGAAGGCAGGATTCTACCGGGAGGGCTGATGTCTGTCTTTCCCTTTATGGCTTACTAACTTTTGGTCTTTTTGATTTGTGTAAGTATATGAAGGGGTAGAGAAACATCATAATAATCCTTCTGTGTGATAGGAATATATTTTGAATTACAAACCGATTTTAAATGACTTCACAAGCTAAAAGGAGAATGTGTGTTTGATAGGTTTAAAGACTTTAATCTGACATAGCTTATAAAGCCCCACTAGTAATTCTTCATGACACTGTCTTACTTGATTCTACAGATCTACACTAGGTCTCTCAAAATAATTCACTGAAGTGTTCAAGGCCATGGATTATATGGATCTTTTCTCATGAAACTCGACTCAGTCAATTCTCGACTGATACTACCCTGTCCTTATACCTACTACAGGAAAAAATAATAATAATTGAGTAGAAACTTTATGCAAACAAAATATATTCATTATATCAAAAGCAAAATAATTATTTTGTAACAGTGCAGAAAAAGTATTTTCTCCATACAGCTAAGTAATATTCCAAATGGGTAACTGACTGAAATGACACCATTAAAATGACCCAAAAGGTAAAAGCCATTTATAAATGTTAATACCGAGTTACGTGACCCTACCTTTGGCATCCTGAAGGGTGAAGTAGTTAGAATAGAGGATGTGCCATAACTTTCTTTTTTTTTTTTTTTCATAACTTTCAAGAATAAATGAAGGCATGTAGCCTGATCTTCTACCCTATGGGCTGGAAGTTAAAGCCCATAAATCTCATGAAGGATGAAAGAGAAAGAAGTAGCCTTTTTATTAAGAGGCAAAAGGGAAAGCTTGTCTCTCTTCAGAATCCAGAACCTCTGTGGAGATGCCCTTTGGAGGCAGAATGGGGCTAATTAGGCTATTTACATGAAACCCATAATGGAGCATGATATTTAATCACATCGTTCTGACAAATAATTAGAAGATAAATCACTCAAATGACAGTGCTACTGTATCTTAAAAATACAGCACAAATACTGTTGACAGCATTTACAATTGCACCTATTCATTTAATCTTCCGTTTAATAGAAAAGAAAGCAGAAGGCAGATTTGTGCTCCAGCCAATCTAGCCTTCAAATTCTGGCAAGGGTTGAGCTTGGGCACATACCATTCTTGCATGAAATAGAACTCTGCTTCTCATTTATAGCGAACATTGAAAAGTTATAAAATATAATATGTGGTTTGGGGTCTTTTCTTGTTAACTGATGGTAAATACTAGCCTTTGGGTTATGTGGGAAATACCAATACATGTTTATGGTCTTCAAAGGGTTGCCCAGAAATTGCTGTGGAGGCAGTCTCAAGATTTCTCATGGCCCTCTGAGTTGTTTCAGTGTTTAGGAAAAGCCTCTTTTTGTATGCTGAGTTTTATTCTAAAGTATTTATCTTTGAATACAAGCAAAATGAAAATACCAGGGAAATGGTCTGAGTACATACATGCCATTCTTGAATGCCCTGTCTGTTAGCATTTATAAAACAATTAGAAGGATCAGGAATAATGGAGAATTTAATTTTCCATTATATGCTAAGTAGTTTAAATGTATGGTATATGACACACTTATGCTTTTATAGTGACAAGGTCATTTCATGTTTCATTTCAAGCCAAAATTCGACAGTACCAGATCTAGTCTTTAACTTTTTGCTTTCAAACCAAATTCATGTATACATGAATTTGTGTGTTTGCCTGTCAACGAGTTCATTTCTTAAAATTGGTTTTGTGCAGAGTCAAGGGATAGGATAGGTGTGTGAGTGGGCATGTGATTGATCTGACTGTTGAAGGAAGTCTTGAAGGATTGTTCTGCATTATTAAATAAACCAGAAATTCATCAGCAGCAGTTTGCATGGCTATGCTGGGTATAACTTAAAGTAGTTCTGGAGAAGGATCAAATTATACAAGTCTTTCTTACTGATTATTATACTTTACATTGAGGAGATCTAGGATATTGGCCTCATTTCTTTAATATGCATCCCTTGGGTTACCACTTTCCTAAAGAGTAATTTTTTCCCAAGGTTTTTACAAGTTGACTATGAACTATGTTACATCATGTTTGCCCAAATAATTTAATGATTTTTTAAACATAGTCTTACAGCTCAAAGACTTATAAATAGTGAAATGATTAAACCTTATTTTTCCTGGTCTGATTAAACCAGCCCAATTTCTTTAGGATTCTAACATAGGTGATAAGGTTGAGAAAAAAAATCGAAACTGAGTCTTAGGAGGATTGAGCATTCTAGCCCAAGGACACCTAGTATGTGGCAAAAGATGTTTCTGAACATGGATTTGAATTCTCTGTTTTTATCCATGCATTATGTTGGTTCCAGGATTGGAGAAGTCAGTGGCTTCATGGACTTTTTGTAGTCATCTTTGCAGTCACTAGAACATTCTTGAGGTCCAGTTCTTGTGCAACCTAACTTACCTGTGCAAATATCTCTCCAACTTCTTAGACTTATTCTCACACAAAAATATCACCCCTGTTCTAAAACTTCACCCTGGAGGATTGAACTGGATATCCAGGACTGAGCAAGACAAGAGCAGACCCAATATTGTGAAGGCTGAGTTAAATCTGAAAATTCATCACAGATAATCACATATAATCAATTCATAAATGCTGGTGAGTTGAATAGCCAATGGGTGACCTAGGGAAGAGAAAGTAAGAGTCCTACTACTCAGAAAGAAAGGACTTCAAAATTGTGTGTGTGTATGCTTGTGTGTGTGTGTGTGTGTTTAAATCAAAGACTATTTAAGCTTTTAAAAAAAATTCTGGTGCCCAAGAAAGGATTAAAAAGGAAATAAGCTGGTTATAGTATGTTTCTGTTTTTCAAGCACCTATCACTATTATGAACTCACAGTACTAAGACTGCTACTTTTCTGAACTTTTCAACTGATTTTAAAGTGACTGCTATGTTTTAATCAAACAAAAAAACTTAGGTAATGTTTTTGAGTCACCAAACTTTTTGTTCTAATTTTAGCATGTCTCTCCCACTGCCTGTCTAAATGGAATCAGATTACAGAAAGGTCTCTTGTTATCAACATCACAGGGTAGGGAGTGAATAAAGATCTGGTCATTTTTTCTCAACTTTAAATAATTTCTAAGACTACTGAATTGTACATTTTCTTACAACGATGGTGAACTAGATAGAAGAAGACCTGGATGGTTAAGAAACAGTCCAGTAATGACTGCTACCTAAAATTCTCCAGCATATACTTGCCAGACTGTTTCAGGTGTTTCCAACAAAGTGGAAGACCTTGGGATTAAGAGACTTTCCTTAAGAGTCTCTGCTAAATGCCAATACCTGAGGGGGATGGAGTAAGACATCATGTTCTGCCATTACATCAAACATTAGTACCTGGAAGTGGCTGTCAGTGGTAGGAAATGGGATGGGGGAGGATTGAGTCTAGAAACATGGGAGTGGGCGGGTGGATAGGGAGGAAGGCAAAACCAAGCAAGGTGGAATATTAGTCCATAAGTGAGAAAGACTACATTTAAAAGGGGTTCCAAAGATAAATGTTACCATGCTTATTTTATTGCTTAGGGCTAATAGGAGCAGAGAAACTGAGTATTAAAAGGGACCTATTGGCATTGAGTAAATTCTCCAGCTGAGAGCAAGTATTCTTTCAGAACTCAGCTCAAGTGCCAGCTCCTTGGTGAAAACTTACCTGCCCTGTCAGTCTGAAAGAGAGCTCTTTCTCTTATTTTCCCACCACCTTTTGGTCAAATGCTTGTTTCTCTCGCAAAAGACAGTAAGTTTCATGAGGGAAGAATCAGGACTTCCTGATTTTTTTCCTCGTAGGATTTAGCGGAGGGCCTTGTACACAGATGCCATTCAATAAACATTTCCTAGATCAGTAAGACAAAAACCTCCATGATGAAATTTTATTTTTCCTATTTTTCATTTTAAATTGCAAAAGCATTAGAAAAAAATGTTACTTTACTTGAATTTATTTTTTTATTTTTTTTTTAAAGATTTTATTTATTTGTCAGAGGAAGAGAGAGAGAGCACAAGCAGGGGGAGCAGCAGGCAGAGGGAGAAACAGGCTCCCCGAAGAGCAAGGAGCCCAACGTGGGGCTCCATCCCAGGACCCTGAGATCATGACCTGAGCAGAAGGCAGGCACTTAACCAACTGAGCCACCCAGGCGCCCCACTTTATTTGAGTTTAGTGTTCACTATAGTTTTAGATTTTTATTTTTGGAAAAGGACAGTTTTTATTTCTGACTTTCCATATTAAAGTCCTTGGTCTATAAATAAACAGCCAGATGATAACCAAACTGCTTATTACAAACCCCTCACTAACATTACCCTGTTGAAACTCCACTAATGATGGAATGGGATTGAATAATGAATCAAATATCAAATGTATATAGAAAATATTTAAAAATAAATTCCATTTCCTCACAATAACCTATTTAAAGAAAGTATTTGGAGTAGGGGAGAATATCAATTTCCTCAGATACTTTGAAAATAAATGAAAAGGATTACTCAAAAGTTAAGAGAATGGAATTGCAATGTATTTTATTTATTTGCTACATTCTTTTTTTCTTATATACAACCTTTTATGTTAAACATAGACTATATTAATCACTATGACAATTCCACAAACTTATTTGTACTTGTAATAGGAATAGTAACATAGAGGGTGTTGTTTTTTTTAAGATTTTATTTATTTATTTTTGCAAGAGAGAGAGAGAGAGTGCACACACAAGTGGAGGGGAGGGGCAGAGGGAGAAGCTGACTGCCTGCTGAGCAGGATCCTGGGATCATGACCTGAGCTGAAGGCAGACACTTAACCAACTGAGCCACCCAGGCACCCAGTACCATAGAGTTTTTTGTAAGATATCATTTGGATAATTACATTGTCATGAATTGTTTTTACTGAATTACATTGTTTTTCATACTTCCAATGTGAGAAGGAATTTAATACCATTCAAATAGTTTATTTATAGACAAAAATAAAATCAGTAAGAAGTATATGGTGCTTGCATGAACAAATGAATGTATATATTAAATCATAATCTCAAACACATGAACATTACTGTTAAAATGTCAGAACCTTTTTAATTTTTTTTTAAGATTTTATTTATTTATTTGACAGAGAGAGAGAGACAGCAAGAGAGGAAACACAAGCAGAGGGAGTGGGAGAGGGAGAAGCAGGCTTCCCGCAGAGCAAGGAGCCCAATGCGGGGCTCAATCCCAGGACCCTAAGATCATGACCTGAGCCGAAGGCAGATGCTTAATGACTGAGCCACCCAGGCACCCCTTTAATTTTTTTTTTTTTTGAGAGAGAGTACAAGTGGAGGGGGTGTAGAGGAGGAACGGAGGGAGAGGAAAAGGATCTTAAGCAGACCCCACATTGAGCTGGGAGCACTATGCATGGCTTGAACTCAGGACCCTGAGATCATGACCTGAGCTGAAATCAAGAGTCAAACACTGAGCCAATTGAGCCATCCAGGTGCCCCAGAACCTTTTAAATTATGTTTATTCTTCTATCAATTAGTAAAAGCTAAAATACAAGCAAAATTTTATGTAAATTGAAACCTGAGTGCTGGAAAATACCTAATAGTAAATAGGACCCCATGAGACCAAGTTCTTAAAAAATCCTCTGTGAAAGAAAATGAAAAGTCGTTCTTCTCACTCATATATCAAAACATCTCTGTAGGATGCTGACTTTATATTTGGAAAAACAATGTTCTATGGCTCTGTTTCCGGTTCCTGACCTAGCATGACTGCTAGCTCTCTCCCTTAAGATCAACCTTAACCAAAAAACTGAGAAGACTGAGAGGACACCTCGAGTTCTTGGTGGCTGTTGGGAATTGGTGTTGGAGGAGGATCTACTCTTTGAAGCAGGAGGCCACCAGGCTGGATGTGGGAGGATGAAAAAGGGAAGAACTTAAAGTTCTCTGCTCATGCATCTCCCCTCCACTGTCTACATAGCAGCAACCCACACCTGCACCAACGAAGGGAGCATGACATGAATCAAAAGTTATGTTTTGGGGCACCTGGGTGGTTCAGATGGTTGAGCCTCTGCCTTCAGGTCAGGTCATGATCCCAGGGTCCTGGGATCGAGTCCTGCATTGGGCTCCCTGCTAAGTGGGGAGTCTGCTTCTCCCTCTGCCTCTGCCCCTCCCCTGCTTGTACTCTCTGTCTCTCTCTCTCTCTCAAATGCTCTCTCTCTCTCTCAAATGAGTAGATAGAATCTTTAAAAAAAAAGAGTTATATTTTATTCCATTCTGTGCACCTGAGAGCTGAAGGAAAATAAAGTACGATAAATAGAGGGTGAGGTGGAAAGTTTTTGCTTGAGGGCAAGGAAAAATGATCAGAAGCCACAAATTCAAATGCCTTAGGGTTCAGGCAAAATATTAGTGAAGTTAATAGGCTTCTCAGGGATAAGATGAGCAGTGAGGGGTAGTGGTGAATTGCCCCTTCTGGAAATTCAGTGGCCACTTAGCATCAGCAGATGGTTGCTGTGTTGTGAGCCCAGGAATGCCAGATCTGCAGGTATTTCAATAGAAGCCAGAACTTTCATTCTTCTTAGAAATTTACAAATGTTTAAGTGTCACTTCCTTTTTTTAACTCAATGCAAAGCCGAATGAAACACATCCATGAGCATTTATGGCTAGTCTTGCCATCTATTGTCCATTCCCCACAAAGCAGACGGAATGATTTTCTTATTACCCAAATCAGGTTGCTTACAATTCTCCAATGTCGTCCCATTTCACCTGGAATAAAATTAAACCTAATTTCATGGCCTGTATGATCTGTCCCAGGACTTCATTTTCCCACTCATCTTTGTGCCAGGATATTTCTGATCAGGTTCTAAACACGTTTTTCCTTCTGCAAGCAATGTGATTACATCAGCTCTTCACAGAGTTTCCTCTCATCTTTGTGAACTCTGTTCCACTGTTTATTCCTCAGACCCCCTTTCTAACATAGTCTCCCTCCCCTACCTTGCCAGTCACTCTCTGTCTCCCTTTTGGTTTTGTTTTCTTCTAGAATATATGATTATCTGGAATAATACTATTTGCTTTTTCTTTTACTGTATTATTATTTCTAAAATATAAGCACAGTGAAAGTAGAGGCTTTGTTTCACTCACAGCTGTGTCTTTAAAGATTTTATCTATTTGGGAGAGAGAGAGTGCACAAGCAGAAAGAGAGAGAAGGATAAGTAGACTCTGCACTGAATGCGGAGCCCATAGTGGGGCTCAATTTCATGACCCTGGGATCACAACCTGAGCCAAAATCAGAGTAGGATTCCTAACCAACTGAGCCACTCAGGCGCCCCTCACAACCGTGTCTTTAGTGTAACTTCTGGCACATAGTAGGTCTGCTCTGTATTCACCTTTTTATTTTTCTCAATTCTGAATCCATCCTTCTACATTCTGCCCAGAGAGACTGGAACTTGGCAACCTGTATTTCTCTGTTGCCAACTGGATTCCTGTTAGATTTTTCTAATCAGGAGCACTTGAGAGGTATTGGAAGGCAAAAAGATGGGGAATGGACTTACTTCTTCCTGTTTTCCTGGGGCTCTGGCAGAAGCACTCCATTTTGGTTTCTACCTTTTTCCCACTTTCCCACAACAAGTGCCTCATCAGAGATACCACCACCTGCCAAGCAGGAGCCCTTCCATAAAGGAAGTCCCACCTCTATAAATCCTGCTCTGAGCTTTCATCTCCAGCAGGAAACACTCATCCTGAGAAGTCCTGGTTCCCATCCACATCCATGGGGCAGTCCACCAAGCTTCTAGTTTGTAACAACCTGAGCCTCCTGCCTTTGATCTCCCAACCCAAATCCCTCTGCAAAATCCTCTCTTAGCTGGTGTGATTTCTACTTTTCTTACTGGGCCCTGACCAAAACATAGGTATTTAATATATAGTTAACGTATTTATGAATGAATACATGTGGTCAACAGATATCCAGTTTGTAAGAGGTGTCTTAGAGATCCTACTTAAAATTTCCTGTGATAGTGAATCGTCCTTACACAAACACAGCCATGGCATATGTTCCCTTTGAGCCACTTGAATGTCTTGGTGAGATGTCTTGTCCTCCATCTCTTTGTATCATACCTCTAGGGTGAGATTACAATCTTTAGAGACCCTTAAACCCTGAGATTATGGCATCTTAAATGGGTAATTCAAAATAAAATATCTATATAGAGGGAGATAGAGATACAGACATAGTTATTTGTAATATAAATGTAAGCCTCACAATGGTCTTATTTTCCTCATACTATGTCAATGCTTTTTATCTTTATCTTTTAATACTCAATTCCTTCCAGAAAAAATACATCCCCCCCTCCTTTCTTGATGTCCCTACTTTCCTGACGTCCCAATCCATGTATTCTACCTATTGCATAATGAAGAACTCTGTTAACATTCTTAAAATAACTATATGAAGAAAATGCTTAAAGGCATAAGCTTCTGGAATAATTCAGGTAAGCACTGGACTCTCCCTTCATTTCTTGACCCTCTGGAGAACTCTGACCCATCCTTAGATAAGCTCCTCTGTAACTTCCTGAAGTTCTCTGATTTATTGAGTGTTCATTATGAGCTCATGCCTGTGCTAGACACTTTATACATATTGTCTCACTGTAGCCTGGCAAAACTACTATAAATTAGAAATTACCCTTATTTATGCTCTAATAGACCTGATAGAGTGCTGAGTACCCAGGTACTCCATAAAATATGATTGTGTCTCTCTTCACATTTTTAAAAGCATATTATGTGCTAGAAATTCTTCAAGTTACTTGGCACATATTAACTTATTTAATCATTAAAGCAATATTTTTACTCTAATTTTACAGACAGAACACTGATAAACAGAAAATGCCTCACCCAAGTTTATACAAAGAATAAATGGCAGACATGGGATTTAAAACCCAGCAGTCTGGATCCTTCTATAACCATTTACATGTGTCTAGACAATGAAGTGTAAATAGCTTTGTTAAGTTTGCCAGATCTAAAATAGGTTAATGCTTTGTGAGTAACTATGTTCAAATAAAACCTGTGTTACCATGTTTAGCCCTTCCTGGGTTATCCACAATAATGGCCCCCAAAATGTTTAACTATGAGCACTGTCTTCAATGTCAATGATAGTAGTCCTTTTCATTTCATTTCATTTCATTTCATTTTTCATGAAAAGTAGTCCTTTTCATTTCTCTTAGTTGACAACACAGATGGCAAAGTGTTATGATTGAGTCAGTGCTTTATAGGGATTACTGGAAATTCTTTATTTTCTTATTCTCCATAAGACAAAATTCAAAATTCATAACTTGGTCTTGCCTGCTTGGCGCCCACCTTCCTCTCCAATCTTGGTTTTGATCACATTCCCATGATGACTATAGTCTGGCCATATGAGTCTTCTTTCAGTTTTTCCAGCAGCTTCAGAACCTTCACATGAAAGCATTCCCTCTGCCAGGGGTACTCCATCTCAAAGGTCACTTCATCCAAGAAGTCTTCCTTAATCCTTCTACCTTGGCCAGGTCCCCTGCAATACATCTTAGTAGTTCCCAAACTTCTCCTTCAGATCTCTTACTATGCATTACATAATTCTATGCATATTTAGTTAGACACCTATGTCCCATAGAGACATAAACATCTTCTGGCAGCAAACACATCTATTTCATTCATCCCTGTATCCTCATCACCTATTACAGTTAAAGCAGGAGGAAGATGTTGGATTCCCAAGATACAGAAAGCCTTTTCAATGTTTATCTGAAAAAAAATGGACCAAAGTTCCTATTGTCCCTTAAATTTTTGAAACAATGACTAGTGTTAATAACATTAATTACTAACATTTAAGAACAGTTTCTATTTTCTAGGCACTATTATAAGAGCTTTGAAATTTGGCACACGATTTATCTTCACACCAATGTAAAGTTGGTACTGTGAGGTTTATAGAATGCTCAATACATACATGCTAAACTCCAGCCAGGTGTTCAAACTTGCTGAAGAGTTGTTCTGCTCCCTCTTAACCCAGACTAAGACCTGAGGCCATCACTTACTTCAAAACAATCTTTACAAATACTTCACTTGCAGAAAAATTGTCCTGGCAGTTGAATTTCCCTGGGGTTTCAAACTGGAGAACACAATGATCATGAGGTGAGAGGTTATGGCTACAAGGATGTCCAAGTCAAACACATACAAAACACTAAAGGAGTCTCAACAGATAGCACAACCCAGAGAAATGTCACAGTGTTTCAAATGTGAGTGGATGATGTCATAATTAGTAAACCTCAAATTCATTGGAAACTGTTCCTTTGTTAATTGTTATTCTTGTTATTTTCTCAACACTCAAAGCAAGATAACTGTCATCGCCATTGTAAAGTTTGGGGCCCACTATTATGGATAGTATATGAAGGGCTATAGACAATTACATCCATTTTATCTGGACACCTACATCCACAAAATAGTCACACAGCTTAGCTATGGCAAATCTGTTAAATCTATCCACATACCGTGAGTGGCCTATGTAAATATATATGAAGTTTATAGCAATCTTTTACCGTCCTTCCTTAGGATAGTTATCCTTCCAAGACTCTTCCACCCAGAAAAAGACATCTGGTCTCCTTAGATTAACAAACTGTAAATGAAGGCTGTGGAATTCTGAAAATAACCATCACTTTTCATGCTTCCAGTTCAAAATAGTGTCATCACCATCTCTATATACTCAGGAATTAAATTAGATTAATTACTACATTTACTCTTAAATTAAGAAAAAGTGCAATAGAAATTCTAAATAATATTGTAATCTAAAAATCTCTGATAAGAATGTGGCCATCACAGCTTGGAGACACGTGCACATTTCTAAGTGAGAACATGCTACAAAATGGACTGTAACCCACTTGCTATTTGGGTCATAAACAAATCATTTTACATTTTAAGAAATGTTATTTCCAGTAACAAATGATAGCTCCTTTGGGTTATATGTAAAGAAAGAACCATGGTCTTCCAGCTTTGGCTCTAGAAAATTAAAAAAAAGGGATTATAGAAAAGGAAAGGGGAAACACTATGAATGATAAGAAGATAAATATGTTGAAGAGGGAACTTTTTAGATTTCTAAGATATGAAAGAAAGTTTCAAGGTTTATCTAACTTAATCACAAGAAACTTACTAGAAACTTAATGGATGCAAATTACTAATGTGCCTTGAATTTTTGAGCCAATGGATTGTAATATTACTTATAACTAACAGGGAAAGATAATAAACTAGTAATTAAAAAAATAAATAGCATATAGAGTGGAGAAAAGTAATACAGAAAGGAAGGAGAAAGAAATGTGGTCAGACGGAATCATATCATGGGGGGCTGTGGGTGCAGTTTAAATAGAGGGTCTAGGAAATTCTCTGGAATAAAATGACCTTTGAGCATAGAGCTGAATGTGGTGAAAATTGAAGTCACAAGGATCTGACTTTTCGGTCAGAGAGAACAAGTTTGGAAATGTCTGAAATATAAAGAATTTTGGAGAAAACATTGAAAAATACCCATTTTTGTCCTTACTCACATTAACAGATTTCAGCATGTATGGGTTTCTCTCTTTTGTATTGAGTTCTGATATAATAATGAAAACCGAGAAAGGGAATATGGAAGGAAAAATTACACCTGCTTTCACCTATTTTGGTTTTTCATGTTGTATTGCATATTTCATATATTTAAATATCGGTTTTTCATCTGTAACCCAAAAGAGCCCCTCTGGAAATGACATAGTACATCTCTGTGGGATATATTTCCTGCATTTAAAAAATACACAATAAAAAAGTAACTCCATAGTGTCTGTGTTCCATCAACCATAGCCTATTTTCTAATTACAACATGCATTTTCTTTTTAAAGTTGATTTTCTCTCTATATAAACATCTTAGACTTACTTTTAGATCTTTGTTTAACTTGATTTTATTCCATTTAGAAGAAGAGCATTTTAATTTTTCAAAGAATGCTGTATGTTTATGATTATCAAATATTTAAAATATTTAAACTCTACTTAAAATAAAAACTATTTTATATGGTAAAAAAGAAAAAAAATATATCCTTGTTTCAACAATTCAGTTTGAAGAAGATAATTCATTTTAATTCTAAATTTGCAAGCATCTTCAATGTGCTTGGCATTTTACATAGAAAGAAACAAAGACCAAGATGTTACATTGGTAATAATAAGTTAACTAAGCAAGCATGTTAAATTATTAAATTTGGAGAATACATTGTACTTATTATGTTACTTACCCTTGCAGTGAACTAGAAAATGAATGTGGTCATTCCAGACTGGTTAAATTGGAAATATATTTTATACAGATGTGTCTAATGTAGTTTCCTGGCAGAGGAATAATGCACACAACTTATATTTATAAGTATACAAATCTGGTTTTATATTACAATGCAGTTCTGTAAAATCAGATTTCCCCCTCTGCACTCTGGTTTTCACTTTCAGGATATATTTACCTCCTTTTATCATTTAGTATATGTGCTGCCGAAGCGAGCACTCCTTTTATCATTTAAAGTATCTTTATTAAAACACTATTTTTTCCAGATCCTTCAGAGTTTGTTTCATTTATGGGTAGGTTGGGGGTTGGGGACTGGAACAGGAGAGAATTTAAGAATAAACAGTGAGCAATCTATTTAAAACCAAGGGATTCACCCTCCTTGATTAGGGCTAAATTGATTTTTTACAAAATCCTATTTCTGCTGCCAACTTAGTTGAAATTCATGTTCCTTTTTATTTTGTTTTGGAACTTTTTTATGTTAACTAATTGTACTTCCATCTGTTAAGATAGCTAAACAATATTAAAGTGTCCATTTCCATTCTTTTGGCAATTTTCATTAGATCAATCCAGCCCCAAAGATAATGCAAAATTTATCTAGACTAACTCTCCATTAACATCTCTGGTATCTTGGATTTTGTGTGTGTGTGTGTGTGTGTGTGTGTGTGAGAGAGAGAGATAAATGTTTATTCAGTTTTAGCACATGTATTTTAAGTTAAATTTTTAACTTAAACAAAATATATTTTGTTACATTCACTTTTTGCTTAATGAATAATAGTATTCATTAAGAATACAAAATATATTTTGTTACATTCACTTTTTGCTTAATGAATAATAGTTATTACACCCTACTGCAAAATCCCGAATAGGGTGATTTCTAAATTCTCCCATTCAAAAACTTGGAATTTTCACGTGTTAACAGTGAAAAGACAGCACAGAAGGGCATAGTGAGTTGGAATGAAACCATTATGTGTCAGTGTAAAGGGCCATTGGATGGTTATTCCCGTACAAAGGTAACTAACAGGTATGGTTCCCTTCTGGGGACCCTGTAAAAGGCAGCCTTGTTAATTCCCAATTTTCTTAACTGAGGACTCTGAAACCCAGATCTGGATGTCAGATCACTCTTGGAATGTATATTTACCAGTGGATTATTACGCCATGCATAAGAGAGTGCACATTCCAAGTTGCGTCTTTCATTTGTTTCCAGTTGATCCACAGTGTACTACACTGGGAGGGTAGAAAAAGCACACTGAGATTTCTTGGGGTTTGCCAATGGCCATGACTGATGAGCTCAGGATCGGTCCTCAGCAAAGTTATCAATCAGCCAAAGTCTGATTTCAGTGTCACTTCACCATTTCTTTTCTTGCCTGCAGGATTGCCTCAGAGCTAACTTATACTAGAAGTTGCTCCTCAGGGATCCCTTATTTTGGACCTTTTCCCAACAATGGAAAGTCAGACAAAAGCAATGAAAGGCGATTTGTGCTAAATGGCATAGCAAAAGTTCTATGGACGTACAGAGGAGGAATGCACATGATGGACTGTGCTGCTCAGAGAAGACATTCCAGAAATAGTAAGAACAGAGTTGTTTATTTATAGTCAGGCACCATCATAAGCCCTTTATACATATTTTCCTACTTCATCTTTCTGATCATGTAATAAAGTAAGTAGTAATACCTCTTATACAGGTAAGAAAACTCAGGCTAAATTTATTTATGTGTCATGTTTGGAATCACATGTTCTTAGACCATGAATCGAAAATACCTCCTTCTATGCATAAAGATGACCGTGAGTAATTTCTTACAATACTTTCTTGCAAAGGTAAAAAGGGTGATGGCAGTAGAGATGGGCAGGGGAAGGGAGTCAAAGATGAGAGATCCTAGCTTCTTCCTTAATGAGCAAGAAGCTTCCAGATTTAAAATCAAGTTTCTTGGCCTTGTTGAAATATGAAACTTAAACCTAAATGTAAGCAGGGAACAGCATACCAAGCTGAAGATGTTCAATTAAAATAAAGTTTACACATGAATCACTAGTTTGACAAGATTTTTAAGTTGTCAGTGGCATTTGGCTGGTTTCCTAGCTTTAAGCATTATACATGGATTTGAAACTTTATTCCCCATTCCCATATCCCTCTTGAAAAATGGGTGGATATCAAGCTTAGATAGCAAAGGGAAATATCTTGGCAATAAAAGAACATCATTTTAAGAAGTAATTATAAGCTGGTAACATAATTTCATACCTACTATGATTGAACAAATGACATTATGAACTAGAAAACTGGCAGCTGTGCTAAATGATCCCCCTTTCCTCACCTTCCACAAACATTGAGTCACCATAACCTACTGCGTCTCTATCTGCAGTTTTTTTTCCTGACTTCTTTCCAGAGCTTCAACAATGAATTGCACATTAATCATTGAACATTTATTGAACTCCTACTATGTTCTGGGCATTCTTCCAGGTGCTGAGGATAAGCCAGCAAACAAAAGTAGAACACTATTTGAATGCAAATTCCTTGAATGCAGAAATCTTGTTTTCTATTTGTTTCTTTTTAGATATTGCCAATTCCCACAACAGTGCTTGCCCCATAGAAGGCATTCAATAATTATTTGTTGAATGAAAACAGACTAAATCTCTCTAAATCTATGTTCTTGTGTAGATTTATATTCCTGTGTGTGTGTATGTGTGTGGCAGGGGGCGGGGGTGAGGGATAGGGAGATGGAGAAGGGGAGTCTGACAATCAAAATAAGAGGGGCACCTGGGTGGCTCAGTACATAAGTATCAGCCTTTGGTTCAGGTCATGATCCTGGAGTCCTGGGATCAAGCCCCCTGCCAGGCTCCTTGGTCAGCGGGCAGTCTGCTTCTCCCTCTCCCTCTGCCCCTTGCTCCCACTCGTGTTCTCTCTAGCTATCTCTCTCAAATAAATAAATAAAATCTTAAAAAAAAACCAAATAAGCATATGTTAGGTTACATGCTAGTACTATGCATAAAATAAGGGAACATTATAGATGCAAAGTGATCAAGTATTAAGGGGGAGTGCTTTTTAGGATAAGGGAATCAGGAAAATATTCTCAGATGAGATCTTATTTGAGCAAGGAACAGAAAGATCTGAGAAATGATATGGCTATCTGGGGAAAGTCTACAAAGGTCCTGTGGCATTTTCATAGAACTGAACTAAGAATACAGTCAGAGCACTGTAAGCAGGGGTAGAGGCATAGAAATGAGGTCAAGTGAGAAGAAACTCAGTGGTCAGTGCCAGTTCATACACAGCCTTGTGGTCCATAGTTAGGGCCTTGGATTTTAATCTAGGTGAGATGAGAATACACTGGAGCAATCTGATCAGAGCAATGATCTTACCTGTTCTTTGTTTTAACATGATCCTTCTGGGGAGCAAAGGAAGAAGCCGGAAGACCAGTAAGAAGGTGAATACAATGGTCCAGACAAAAGACTAAACTAGAGTAAATGTCTTTCTATCTCTGTCTTATTTTTTTTTTTCTATCTCTGTCTTATTAACACTACTCCTACTCAACCCATCTGCCATCTCTGTACCAAGCTGATCTTTCCCATACGTAAATAAAACTGTCAAGCCCCTGCTTAAAAGTTTTCCAATCTTTCCCATTACTTAAATGATAAAATCTAAACTAACTTCTGTGGCACCTAGAACAACCCTTTACCTACCAAGATTATCCTTATTCTCTTTGGTGTCCCTTTCCTGCTTCTTTTTCATTCCTTAGTCCCCACATATGTTATAATCTGGTACAGATCTTCCTTAATTTTTTAAAAAGATTTTGTTTATTTATTTGAGAGAGAGCACACACGCAAGAGATGGGGGAGGGGCAGAGAGAGTGGGAGAAGCAGACTCCCCACTGAGCAGGGAGCCCAAGGCAGGGCTTGATCCCAGGACCCCAAGATCATGACCTGAGCTGAAGGCAAACATTTAATCCGGTGCCCAGGTGCCCAGGTGCCCCAGATCTTCCTTAATTTTTGATGGGGTTATGTGCCGAGAAACCCATCTTAAATTGAAAATATCCTAAATCAAAAATACATTTTATACAACAAACCTACGGAACATCATAGCTTAGCCTTGCCTACCTTAAACATGCCTGGAACACTTACATTAGCCTACAGTTGGGCAAAATATCTAACACAAAGTCTTCCTGCATATCACAAGCCCCGGGAAAGCTCCAAACTCAAAATCCAAAGTATGGTTTTCACTGACTGTCTAATGCTTTCACATTATCATAAAGTTGAACCATTGCAAGGCAGGGAACTTCCATGTATGAAATCATTTTCAGCACCTCAAACACATTATTAATTCCATAGCCTCTGCTCTTTTAACTTCCTATACAGGCAAGTATTCCTCACTTTTCAGAAGTTTGCATTCGGCCACTTCGCTTTTATGAAAGACCTACATCCCGCAAACCTAAAGAAATGGGAAGAGGAATTTTGCTTCTACAAAAAAAAAAAAGCAACAAGGGAAAACAGCATTCAGCTTTGGTTTTGCAGTGAGCATTGGAGGCAGCAGATGCCAGGAGCTGGGAGAGTGGCGCCGCCCACTTTCATCCTTGGGGACCACACTCAGCATCTCAGCATCAAGCCACTGGAGCTCTGACCTGTGTCTGTGAGCACCTGGGCTTATCTCCATTTATTGTATGCCTCTTAGCAAGATATGTCCTAATGTGTATCAGAAAAGCCTAAGAGAGGTGATTTTGGGGGGTCTGGGAATGCTCAAGAATTTTTCCATATAAATTAATGGTAATTGCTTCTTCTCTTTATGCCTTTTCAACCTTGGAATTTCCTAAGTAAGAGAGTGATAAAGGTGTCTTTTGTTATGTTAATAAGGTGACTTTAGGACCCCACCCAAAGATGGGGGCTGTTAGAACTTTCAGTTCCACCCCATGAACTTCAGGGAGGAAGAGAGGCTGAAGGTTGAGTCAATTGCCAATGATCAATGATTTAATCAACCATACCTGTGTAGTGAAGCCTCCATAAAATCCCAGGAAGACAGGATTTGGAGCACTTCCAAGTTAGTGAACACTCGGATGTTTAGGGAGAGTGATACTCTGGGAGAGGGCATAGAAGCCCCATGCTCCTCCTCACATACACATACCTTGCCCTGTGCATCTCTTCCATCTGGCTGTTCCTGAGTTATGGAGTGGAGTTATCTTTTTATAATAATCCTATGAGCTAGTAAATAAAATATTTCTTTGAGTTCTGTGAGCCACTCTAGCAAATTAATCAAACCTACAGAGGAGGTCATAGGAACCTTCAATCTATAGTTGGTCAGTCAGAAGCGCAGGTGATAAACTGGACTTGTGATTAATGTCTGAAGGAGGGGAGGGAGTGGGGGAAAGACAGTCTTGGAAAACTGAGCCCTTACCATGTAGAATCTGATGCTATCTCTGAGTAGATAGTACCAGAAATGAGATTAATTGTAGGATGCCCAGCTGGTGTGAGAGAAATGCTCGTTGGTGTGGGGAACTCCCACACACACCCATTGGAACTGGGTGCAGAATTTTAGTCCCTTAAAATGATCCAACTGTCACAAGAGCAATATCATTTGAAACATTTGTGGTGTGGCTAAAAATGAAAGAACAAATAGGCCCTACTAGTAAATTGAGATGACCACATTGAAGTTAAGCAGGTTTATCTAAAGATGGAAACAGAAGACCAAGGAGCCCTTAGTCACTTGATTTATTTACTCCTTCACTTGTGAAGGTAAAAACAAGACTGAGTGAGTAAAATAAAGAAAAGAGCCTATTTTTGTCTCCCTTTTTCCCTTCAAAGCTTCCTTTATGGAATGAAATTGCCCTGCCCTCATTGAAAATTTGAGCAAGCCTGAAGTCTTGTTCAATCTTAGGTAACGGGAAGCCCTATGATCACTTTAGGTTTCAAAATGCTATCTAAATTTAGAAATTAGAATATCGGTCTAGTATATTAATCAACACTTTCATCTTCATCCCAAGACGAGACTTTTCATTTTCTCCCAGTTGGGGCTGGTTGGAGAGGACCCAGCTGGGAAAAGGATTTGTCCATTTCTCTCCTCTTTTTGCTCCCCTCCTCCCTTTGATTTGTGTTTTTTTTTTTTTTCCTCCAACGTAAGAGTTGAAATAGGGACAGTGTGGCCAAGTAAGGGAATAGGAAATTACTTACTCGATTAGAAATTGCAGTAATGGCTCTGCATCTTTTGCCATGGTAGACACATGTTTTCCTAAATTTGTCACAGCCTCCTTTGCCATGTCTTTCAAATTTCAGCTCCTTTGATGGAGGTGCTGCCTCTTCTCCTGGCTGCACATCACCACCACTCAGCTCCCGCCCCTGCCAGTACACCCCACAGTCTCTCACTCTAGAGTCTCCTCGCTCTGGCAGGAAGCCCTCCTGGAAAGAACATCTTTTAAAAGGACTCCAGACAAATGGTTCCACTACCATACAGAATGTCTAACAAGGCCTCTGAGTAATTCTCAAATGTCCCTTTCCCCAGACCTGAAGTGAGAAAGAAGCATTCCCTCTCCCTTGGGAGATAAAATCGCAATATTGCTCTTTCCTCACATCCGCTCTCAACGTCCACTCTTTGAATGGTTTTCCCATGAATGAGGGACTTCTTGACATTTCCTTTGGACTTCTGCATCTTTGTGTGGCAAGTGTCTTCCAAATGTCATACCTGTTGTGCAATTTAGCCTACCATCTTGACACATCTAACAAATACTGGGTGCAAATACTTATTGGGTGCTACAGTCCTTTTTGTCCATGTGACTTACATTTAGTGATAGACACAAACACTAAATAGGTACTTGGAACTGACATTAATTTCCACTGTGATTCGGTACTATTGCAAAGTCAGAAAAACTAAGAGCTTGTTAATGGAGGACAATAAATATTCTTGGGGATCAGAAGAATTAACTCCTTGGTAGTTTGCTTGTGTTGAGCACTAAAAGATAAATAGAAAATAACTAAGCAAAGGATGAGGAAGCAAAGAAGACTCCAAGAAGAGGAAAAACATGTGCAAAACTCTAAAATTTCCTAATCGTGTTTCAAAATGACCCTGTGGATTATACAAAAATCAACTCTGTAACTCTATGCCAGAAGTTCAATAAAGTGGGGAAAAAACTCACAACACTTGAGAATTACACAGTGTTCTGATGCTTCCAAATTATTTTTTTTTGTCATCTGTCAAGTATAAATGGAACATAAGCTTTATAAAACACCATACATATGCCATATCTGCTCTCATTCACACAGATATCTATAATATACAAGGTAACCTATCAACATGGAACAGTATCAGTATTAAAGGATGAGAGCTGAAATAGAAGGAAATATTTCATTTATTCATTTATTCATTCATTCATTTTTTTAATTGAAGTAAAATCAATTTACAATAAATTTTACATATTTGTGCACAAATCAGTATTTTGAGATCTGTAGACTCCTGTGAAACCATTAGCATAATCAACAAAATGAATATGTCTATCACCTCCTCAAAGTTTCCTTTTTGGATTTATGTGATACAGTTATAATAACTTCTATAACATCCTTGTCTACTGAGTATTACTCTGTGTCAGTTCTGTGTCAACTTCAAATTGATTGATTTTTGTCTCCACGGGAGGTGATATTTTTCTGCTTCTTTGCATACCTGGTAATTTTTGGAGCATGTTAGAAATCATGAAGGTTAATTTTTTGGTTGGTGGATATTTTTATATTTCTAAAATATTCTTAGGTTTTTTTTCTGAGTTACTTGGAAACAGTTTGACTCCTTCAAGTCTTGTTTTTTAAGATGTGTTAGTTGGACTGAAACAATGCTTAGTCAAAGGCTAATTTTGCCCACCCGCCCCCCCATGGCAACTCTTTCCCATGCAATGCCCTGTGAGTTATGAGGTTTTCCAATTTAGCTTATGAGAGTGGCTATTATCCGCAGAATTGTGTGAGTCCTGGACACTCTTACTTATCATCCTTTGGGGTGGTTAATTCCTTTGCCTTGGGTAGTCTGGTCACACGCATACTCTGATTGGTACTGAGTTGATACCTGAGGAGAAACTTTTGCAGTCTCTGGGGTTCTCTATTCATGACGCTCTCTCCCTCAGTTACTCTGTCTGAAAATTCTAGCCTGCTTGCTCTCCCTGAACTCTCAGCAACATCCTGAAATGCAAATTTATATTCACCACCTCCATTTATATTATTCTTCCCTGAACTGTGCCTCAAGGCTCTGCAAAAGCAGAAAATTGAGGAAATGTAAGACTTGTTTCCTGTCTCCAAGGGATCACTGTCCTTCATGGCTGATGCCCAATAAACTGCTTTTTCATATCTTTTTCTGTTTTATTGTTGCTTCAGCTAAGATAGTAAATCCAATCTCTGTTATTTCTTCTTGGTTGGAAGAAAAACTCCATTCATTCATTCATCCTTTTATTGAATTTCTAACGTGGTATAGACTGATACACACTGGGGAAAGAGCAGTGAACAAGACAGAAAAAAATTTACTGCCTCTAGGTGGCTTGCATTTAACGTGGTGTTACAGGGATCATTAAAAACAAAAACGTTATATATTTTTTTAAATTTAGATTGTCATAAGTAGCATGGAAAAAATAAGACAGGGAAGGAAGGTAGGAAGTACTGACAAGAGATACATTTAAAATAAGGAAGGCTACACTAGAAAGTCATAGAGGTAAAAGAATAAGCCATGTTTATATTGGGGGTAACTATTTCAGGCAGAGGGAACAATAAGTGCAAAGGTCCTGAGGTAGGGACATGCCTGAATGTTTGAAGAATAGAATGGAAGTCAATGTGGTTAGAACAGATTGATTAAGAGGAAGTGTTTTGCAAGATGAAATTTGACAGACATGAGAACCAAGTATTCCAGAGCCTTCAAGTCCATCTTAAATATTGTGGATCTCCAGGGAGTGGGGGACTGCTAGGATATGCCATATGCCTCAACATAATTATCCTGGCTGCTTTTATCCTAAGAGACTGAATGAAGGTAGGTAAGGCCTGAAGCTAAGAAAGCAGTTACTTGGCTGGCTTTGGAAATACAGCTGAGAAACAGTGATACAGTGGATCAGAATCACAGTAGAAGTAATGAAAAAGTATTAGTTTCTAGACAAATTCTGGAAAGTAAAGTCATCAGGACATGCTGATGGATTTGATATGAGGTATGAAAGAGAAAATCAAGGATAGCTCCAGAATATTTGGCCAGCGCTATTGGAAGGATAAAGATAAATTGCCCCTAACAGTGGGTAGAAGCAACTTGGGGTAGGGATGAGGAAGAGCCCATGCACATAAAGAAAGGCATAGAGGAAGGGCAGTCTATGGCAGATGCGGGGAATGGCCAGGAGCTAAGTTATCTGAATGTCACATGGGGTTCATATTGCCACGTAATGGTAAAAAGGGGTATAAAAGTTACTTGTGGTCAGATCACAAGAAGCCTTGGACACCAGCAAAGGATTTTGTAATTTGCACAGATTAGGTGAGTAACTAGGTAAAATTTTTGAGAGACTTCAGTGCAAACTTTATTTACAAAAGCTTTGCCCAGCAGTTTTAGAATTCTGCAGTACCACTGCAGAGCTAAAAGACTGGGCTAAAAGGAATTCTGTGCTAGGAGCTTCTCCCTGAGTTTTTGAAACCTTGAATAAAGCAATGTGGCATAGTTGTAAAATGCTGAAGAATATGGCCGTGGGCCAAGTTGGTGTATAGTAATAAAAAATGCAGTGACTCATTTTGAGCAAAGGTGTCATACAGACTGTGATATACCAAGACATAAGTCACAGATGGCAGATGACACTTCAAAGAACATACAAACATTAATAAACTCACAGCCTATGAGGGAAAGTGATAGCAGGGAAAGCTCTGAATGAAGGATTGGAAGTTTTGATGGGGTCCTAATTTCACTGTGGCCAGCTATGTTGTTTAGGTAAGGCATACAGTCTCTCAGTGATGTAAATATTTTATCTGTAGAGAAAATACCTTATCTACCACTAATAATCATAGGGATTCAAAAAAAAATAAAGTAGGTTTTCCTTCTTCTCCTTTCATGGGATTCATTTTATGTGCCAAGTGGAGTGAGCCCAGATTAACATTGTTTCTGTATGTCTCTGAAGGTATTTCTAGATGAGATTAGCATTTGGATCAGTGGACTCAGTAAAGGAGAGTGCCCTGCCCAATGTGGGTGGGCATAATTTAGTCCACTGAAGGGCTGAATAGAACAAAAAGTGGAGGAAGGAAAAATTCACCTCTTTTTTTCAGGCACTGACTCACTGATTGAAATGAAACATTTCATCTCAAATTCTGTCCTCGGATTGTTTATGTCATCTGTTCCCCTAGCTTGCAGGACTTTGAACTTGGACTGAATTATACCACCAACTTTCTTAGGTCTCCAGCTCCAAAGGGCAGATCCTGGATGAGGATACAGGTCTAGCTATAGATATATAGATAGACAGAGATACAGATAAAGTTATAGATACTATACCATCCAGCTATTTATGACTTAGGCATACTAAACAGTTTTCACTACTTGTATTCAATAGAACATAAACACATCAGCACTAATTTAATATCTTTTCATGGTCCAAGAAAAGAACTCCACCATCCCCATCTATAGCCCTCATGATTGTTTTGAAGTTTGGAATATATGGAGACAAGCTGTGTGCCTTTTTTTTTTTTTTAATTTTTTTATTGTGCTTTCTTAAAACCATTGTCTCATGGGATGGAGATAATATTTGCACTATTTGAATGGAGGAATATGATGGCCACAGTCAGTGAAAAGAAAACCTAAGGGTTTAAGTTGTTTCTATAAGCTGTTTTATATGAAAAAAAACCCATTAAGTCTGTTTACTTATTTATTTATGCTAAATACCCCATACCCTTATCATTTCTATGCATTTAGTTTTTACTCTTCCCTGTGCTCTGTCTGCCATTCTGTCCAGAAAATTCCCCATCTCTATGCATAATCCTACAAAAAGCCATTCACTCAGAGAATGGAGCTATCCCCTGCATTGGACTGCTAGCTCACCAATACATACATTTTGTTCAACCCCTTTCTTGGATGGTGGTTCTGTGGCCGTAGGAGTATCTAAACTTCCATGTTGCAATTCTTATTACAGACACCTCTTCCCCACACTCTGGTTATTCTGAGGGTGTCTGTATTGGAAAACTTTATCTTCCTCTGTGTCTCCATCTTCCTGGATTCCCAAGAACAGCACAGTGCTAGCCAAATGCCTTCAGTGAATATATCCTGATTGAAATCACCTGGATATTCTTGACTATTTCACTTGTCTTCCGCTAAACAAGGCTTCAGAGAGCCTAGATACTATGGAAACAGGTTTATATAAATACTTCTATATGAAATGTGCTCTGCCAAACTCTCAACTACAGAATGAATTTCTTTAAACTGAAATCTCTTCAAATAATTGCACTGGAAACCTGCACAGTCAAGCCATGCTTTTCAAAAATGCCTTTTCTCTATCAGATCACATTAACCACCTACATACTAGGGGAAGTGTCACTTCAGAAGAGCCTGGTTGGCACAATTTTTCTTGCTACATCAAACCTCATCTTAAATGGTTAGCTTTACCACAGTTTGGGATAGATAAGTACAGGTGAAAGTCTGTACTTTTTAAATGTTATTTTATTCTGGTGTAGCCTAAAGCATTTAGGAAGCATAAAAAACCCCTCAGCAGAAAGCAGAAGAAACCTTTTTCCTTTGATATTTTATGCTTTTTGACATATGCATATCTAGATATAACCATTGACTCATTCAATAATGAATTTTACAAATATCTAGTGAGCATGTTCCATATTATAACCAAGCAAACTGTGAAAGGGTGAAGGTACAGTGGTGACCAAAACCATATGCAATGTACCCTCATGGATTTATAGAATATGATGTATTTTTAAATAAGGATGCAATGAAACTCAAAAACTGATATATTCCTTAAGGATTTGATCATTTGATTCCAGTCCATATTCCATAAGTTTCTGCTCTCAGTGATATTCATTGATTTTTAACAGCCTCCTGAATACTGACAATTAAAATGAAATTAACACATTGCCTTTACTGATGGTAAAATATAATGTGTTGAAATTTATTTCAGAATGAATCAGGATTATTAAATAATTAGAAAGATTTTTCCTTGCCAGGAAATAAAAAGTGGGGCTAATTAGAGCTACCACCTCGGCTGGGATCCCGAGATGGTTGACACAGTGGGCAAATTGCCCAAGAGTCACATAAGATGAGAGTCTGATTCACTGTTCTCAGTGGGAGCAGTTAGTTATTTGATATTACTATATTTTCACCAATTCCCAAGCCCATGAGAATTTCCTTTGCAAGTTCAGATCTTTTAATCTTAAGAGAAAGTTCTTGATTAAAAAAAATAGAAAGAAAAGAAAAAAGAAGTATGTAAGCAGGAGAGGGAAAAAGGTAGACTAGTACTCTATGTCCAGGAGGCAGAAACCTAGCATTGACTTTACTTGAAAAGTGGGTTCCAGAGAATTCTTACCATCTCAGACGTAAGTAGTGACAAAATACAACTAAAACAAAGTAAGTAGGAAATTAAAAAACAAAACAAAACAAAACAACACACAACTTTCAGCCTCCAGGTTCTATGTATGTTCTCTGTTCTCCTGTAGCAAAACCTCTGAACGTGTAAGGAAGGGGACAATAGATTCTGCAGGGAGTCTGCATGAGGAGGGGATTTCTTCCTGAAAATAGAGTTTTGTCAAAACAATCAAGCTCTGGGGGTTCTGAGACCAAAGCTTCCACTGAGAGTCACAAATAGAAGCTGAACTTCAATTTCCAGGCAAGAAAGGAACCATCATCTAATGTCTCTTTGGTGAAGCTATGAAAATAATCTACATGTAATCACATTAGGAGCAGATGTGAAACTAGTTAATAAATAGGTTAGCAAACACTCAAATATTTTCAGACTGAAAAGGTCAACTAGTGCTCCATTTAATTTCTCTGCAAGCACATCAAACAGAATAACTGCTTCAACTCTTTCTAGGATTGGAAACTGCCCTTCAATGACCAAGCCAAATCAAATTTTTCCACCACTCTTTCTTCCCTCCTGGTGTTCTTCCAGGAGCAAAATAACATTTTCTGAAATTAAGACAAAAGCAACACTTACTTCTGTCAACATTTGCTCTTAGTCTACAGGAAATTAAACTACCCTTAAACTTTGTTTTTTTCCCCCTATTGACTTAACTTCTTACTGAAGGCCTGCAATTGTCTTCCTCCTATACAAAATTAAGTTTGAACACGTTTGGGCCTCTTTTGCAAGGTTAAAAGATAAAACACCATTAGTCATGTAATACCTAGGAAGAGCTAATATTTTATGGAGATCTTCAGAGATTATAAATAACTTCTCATACACAATGTCTCACATAATTTTCATAATGCTATTCCTCTCTATTGTTTATCCATACTTATCTATTTTTTATCCCTTTTTAAAAATTTTTTATTGTTATGTTAATCACCATACATTACATCATTAGTTTTAGATGTAGTGTTCCATGATTCATTGTTTGTGCATAACACCCAGTGCTCCATGCAGAACGTGCCCTCTTTAATACCTATCACCAGGCTAACCCATCCTCCCACCCCCTCCCCTCTAGAACCCTCAGTTTGATTTTCAGAGTCCATCGTCTCTCATAGTTCATCTCCCCCTCCGATTTCCCCCCCTTCATTTATCTTGGAATTTCCCCCGTTGCTTCTATCGTCTAGGTTTTGTCATTGTGTTTGTTTGCTCTGTTGCTTTTTTTAAGGATACAATGACTTCTTGGTTTAAAATTTCATTTTGGTTTAATAAATGTTGCAAAAAAGAAGTCTTGAGAATGGGTGCCTGGACTTCCATTTCTGGAAATGTTGTAGACAATATATCCTAAAAATCCTTTATCTAAAAAAGACCTAAACATATCAGGGATATATAAAATAAACTTCATTTTAAATCCATAACTGAGCTTACAATAAAACAAACTGAAATCAATACCTAGAAACATATTGAAACTGTAGAACACCAAAGACAATGTAGGTTTAAAAGCAGCCAGAAAAACAGGCAACAAATTATTACAAAAGAATAGCACACAGAGAGCCAAAAGATCATTAGGAGTAGTGGAACATGTTTTAAAAGATGAGAGAAAATAACTGTAAATCTAGAATTTTATGCCTTGTAAGTCATTAAGTATGAGGGCAAAAAGACGTATTCAGAATACTCCCCCTTCCCCTCCCCCACCCCATCCCCCTCTCCTCCCCCAAATTAACCATCATAATGTCAGTAAAAAACATTTATAAGATGGTAAAAAAAAATTATCCATGCTTTGGGAATAAAACAAGTGACTCTCTGAGCTGTTAATGATGAATGAGAGAGGGCATTTTCTAACAAGTTTACCTAATGGTCAGTGGATTCTCTGGGAGAATGTAATGCTATTTGCATAACTGATTAAGTTTCAGACATCTTACAATCCCGTAGAACTGTGAAGGTAGGATGATGCTTTGTTTTTTAGAGAGGACACCACAGAGACCATGGTGTGTCATCCTGGCTCAAGTAACACAGCATCTCATCTCTTGTGAGCATTCCTTTCTCCTCACAGCTGGTGTACCCCATTTCTAAACTTGTCCCTTGAGCCACATCATGCTACCCTTACCAGTGAGTTAAATAAAACTTTATCACATGCTCACTATTTTCGAGGAATTTTTTAAAATTGTTTTTTGAACAATTCTTTGACAGAAATATACTTCAAAATGAGAGAAAGGAAAGCCCCCAAAATAAAGAGCAAATTGTAAGAAACAAAGGTGTAAAACTAAATGCCTATGTATGTGGGTAAATCTAAATGAGCATTCATCACCTGAGATTATAATAAAATAAATAATTTGGAGGAAAATTAAGAAAAGGTTGATTATAATTAATGTATTCTTTCTTGTATTATTTGGGAGAAGGCTAAAGATATTGATTAACCTAAGACTTTATTATGTAAGTTTATAATAATTAAGATAGCATAAAAATAGAAGTTGAAAGGGCTGACTAGTTGAGAAAAATATTAAATAGAAAAATACTTCAAACAGTGATAGAAGTAAAAAATGAAAATGGAGAACATTGTAATATCAGAGTAATTAGAAAATGTGAAATATAATAATAGAAGTAAATCAATAATTAAAATAAAAGTGAGTAAGGGCGCCTGAGTGGCTCAGTCGGTTAAGCGACTGCCTTCGGCTCAGGTCGTGATCCTGGAGTCCCGGGCTCGAGTCCCGCGTGGGGCTCCCTGCTCAGCGGGGAGCCTGCTTCTCCCTCTGACCCTCCCCCCTCTCATGTGCTCTCTCTCTCTCATTCTGTCTCAAATAAATAAATAAAATCTTAAAAAAAAAAAAATAAAATAAATAAATAAATAAATAAATAAATAAATAAATAAAAGTGAGTAGACTCCTCTTACTAGTGGCTGATCCTGTCACATTGGATTTTGAAATTTGTTGTTATTTACAAGACACATGCTTAAAATATAAGGACATTGAAAAGCACATTGAAATCTCAAAGATTGGAAAACAGAGGTAAATGCAAACCAAAAGAGCTGCTATACCTACATTTGCCACAGATATAATAAATAAAGCACATTTTTATGGATGGAGGAGCTCTGAGTTATGATAAATCACAAGGAAAATATAAAAATGTCCAGTATTTACCCACCTAATATTCACAATGTATAGAGAAAAAAGATTGACAACCTCCAGGGGGGAGGTTGGAACACAATCTGAGTAATTAATAAATAAATACATCAATTAATAGTATGTTAATTTGAGTCTCTGTTTCTTGTTAGATCAGAGTGTATAATTAGAAATGGCAAAATAAACCATTTTTAAAAGGAAAAACAATTCTTCCCGAAATGTTGCATGTGGAAACAGTCTTCTATAGGCATTTAAGCTTACATATCACACAAGTGTTTCAGAATAATTTATTGAGATATTAATTTGTGCTTTGTTTCGTAGTTGTGGAATAATCAGGAATATAGGCTTTCCTTGCTGTCCCAAGTAAAGCATTCCTATGGAAACTTTGTAAGCTGAAATGTTGTAAAGCAAAGCATAAAGCCAACTTCCAAGTTCACATTCCACCACTTTGCTTTTACCAAAGGCCTATATTCAGTTCAGCAAGGGCTTTTTTTCTGCAACTGGAAATCATGCGGATTTCCTTCAGTTAGCAAAAACAGGGACTAATGCAGGTCTCTGGTAAAAGTAAAGTGGCGGAATGTGAACTTTCTGAAAGCAGGAGATACCTGTAATGAGAATTACTTTTCTATTCGCCCCCTGCATGCACTCCAGGACCACTATGTGCTGGAGCCTTCCCCTCCAGCCATGTTTAAGAGGTTTGGTTGGTTCAACAAGAACTACATTATACTAGGCTCAGGGTGGAGAGAAGCCCAGGGGTTTGGAGAGGGGGAGGCTGGGTTGTCAGGAGCTGGCAGGCAGCTTCCAAGGCAGATAGAGGTATAAAGATTTGGTCCCTGTTTGTGTTTTTCTATGATGGTGACAGCTGGGTAGGGGTTACACGGTGGATATCCATACCACCCTAAAGTCTCTAATAAGTTGCCCTATAGACACTGAGGTTTATGGAGCCCAAGGGCCACAGCGCTGAGAGCTCCAGGAAAGAGTCCCCTGTCCAACTTTGGTAAAGGACCCCAGGGCACCTCAGCAGCACACACAATGAAGGGAAGACTAAAGTCTTTTCTCTTATTTTCTAAACACCACAAATACCTCACCCTGAATGTGACTTAAAGGAGGTGAAAGGTGAGGTCAAGAGGTCCCCCAAAGCCCAAATTAGGTTAAATTGTTCCCCCTCCTAATAAGGGAGAGCTAGGAATAAGATTTAATTTAATTTTTGAAAGTGTTACCACATTTTTATTCTCCAGAGCATTAAAGAGTACAATTCATATTTAATACATCCCATGAAAAGTTTTCCTGTAAAACATTTTATTTCCAATAGCCATACATTTGACATTCTCCAGAGGACTACATTTGGGACCTCCGGGTCTTATAAAAATCCTTTGGTCTAATTGAGAACGATTCTATATTTTGCTGTCTATGTTTCACTGAATCTCTCTTTTTTTTTTTTTTTGTAAAATAATGAAAATAGCATTGTCCTTTCATTAATGAAAAGCATTCTCAATAAACATTAGCTATCTTGATCTCAGTATTTGAAAAGGATCTGGTGCTTGGTAGATGCTCAGTAAGTAACTGACGAACGATCCCCTATGCCGGAGTCAGTTCTGTTTCTCCTGTGATGAACTAAGCCAACACAGTTAACTGAGTTTTACAGACTTCACAATGTCAAAGTCAGAATTAAATTACAGATCTCATTCAAATGTCTTTTTCTTGGCATAAGACCACTATTTCAAACTCTGGGCCAGAATCCACCAGTGGGTCTCAAAGTCATTATAATTGGTCAGGATTGGCATTTTGTAAAAAGAAATAGGAGAGGGAATAAAATGACAGAAGAGTATGCACAGCATACAGTAACGTAGACTGGAAAACAGCGCAAAGCAGAACAAAACAAAAGAAGAGCTAATGTGTTTAGCATTGTAAGGGATAATTAGGGCTTTGTAAAACTTTTGGATATATTGGTTCAATAGGTAAAATGCCTTTTCTGCCTTGAGTCGTGGTCTACAATGTTAGAAAGTCAACAAAGGGGGCCACTTATCTTCCCAAATTGCTCTTTAACATTTGCTGGAAAAAAATATCATTTCTAACCTGACTCTCTCCCCTTGAAGTCACTGTAAAATTTATTTTAATAATGAAATTTTCTACATTTCCAAAAATTAAAAAAAAAAGTAACTGAGATAACTTATGCACAAATACACATTAACCTATATTTCCTCTCTGCCCTCCACTCTGCTCCCCTCCCTTGTCCCTCTCCCCTTCCCTTTCCTTCTTCCTCTATTTCACACATCTCCCTCAAGGAACACAATGTTACAAATACAGTAAAGACTCCACTCTGTCCTTATTATAACCAGCATTTCTTCCCAGAGGTAACCATTATTTTGAAATCAGTGTACCATGGCCCCATGTATAATTATGTAATTTTACCACCCATTTATCCATTCATAATTCATTTGGGAATTGTTTTATACATAAGAATCATTTGGTTACTTCTTTCCTAGCCCAAGTTTTTGAGATGTATCCATTTGCCCTGTGTAAGGTTGTTATGTTATTTTTAACAGGCAGTATTACAATGAATATCTTTACACATACTCTGTACACATGTGGGGTGAGAGTTTCTCTACCTTAGATATCTGGAAACGAAATCGGTCTGCCTGAATAGGTTATGGGCATCAGCAAGGCTCCTAGGTTTAAAAAAAAATGATTACCAATTTACTCGTGTCACAAGATTTAGTAGCTTTTGTGTACCCACATCTTTGACAGTATTTAAAGCTATCAGACTTATTAATTTTTGCCATCTATTGGGTAATGAATTATTTACTTAATTTTAATTTTGCTCATTATTAGTGAGGTTGAGCATCTTTCTATGCACAAAAATGGTTTATTGGCCATTACTATTTCTTTCTTTGTATATTATGGGATGTCCTTTTCTTGTGGGGTGGGGTAGTGGTGTTCTTTTTCTTTTTGGTTGGTAGAAATTTTTATATATTATGGTTACCAATCTTACCTATGCACATTACAAGCCTCTTCTCCAGTCTGTAACATTTTTTTAAACTTCATGATGAGTTTCATTGCATAATAGTTTATTAGTGTTTTTACTTTAATGTAATCAAAATACCATTTTATTAGTTTATAGATTATAATTTATTTTTCTTCCAAATCATTTCTTGTTCTAATAATATAAATATAACTTCTGTATTGCATTCCAATATTTTTATTGCTTTGATTCTCACAACTTGACCTTTAATGCATATGAAATATACTTGTGTATCTGGAGTAAAGTGAGAATTTGGTTTAATGTTATATTTGAATAGTCGATCGTCTCAGCATTATTTATGAATTGTCT
>NC_138370.1:164537379-164574409 GCF_054177405.1 Leptonychotes weddellii | reverse complement strand
AGAATCTAATGAGCCATATTCTCCTTCATTTTCCTTAAGGAAAATTTTCCCTTATATTTGAAGTTTATAATCACTTTTTCAGATTTCATGAGAAACAATCGAAACTGAAATGATTTATAGGTTAGAGGATAAGTCTCATGTTTATAATTTTGAGAGTTTTCTCCCAAGAAAATGGCCTACTCTCCATTTACTTACATTTTTATATTTGATTAGTTTTATTCCTCACAACCTTATGGTTTTGTTGCTATTGTAAATGATGTGGTTTGTTCCTTATATTTTGTACATTTTGTAATTGTTTATTATTTGTGCATAGAATCACAAGAGATTTTTATATTTTTTTCTTATATTCTCTAAACTTGCTGAATTATTTTATTAATTATAAACATTTATCCATAAAATTTTATGGATTTCTGATTTAACAATCATATAGTTCGCAAACAATAATTTCACCTTTTCTTATATGGAACTTTACATCTGTGATTTCTATACCTTTTGTTAATGTATTCACTAATTCATCTACTAGAATTTGAATAGAGGCAGCGATAGGGGACATCGTCTCTCCTATTGCTGGTGTTAAAGAGTTTTTGTCATGGATATCCACAGAATTTTATCAATTTTTTCTGCATTTATGAGATGTCTATATGATTTTTCTCTTTTAATTTAATATGATAAGTTATATGAACATATCTTCTAGCACTGATTAGTTATTACCCTTTGTGATTATATTAATTTTATTCCCAAATATACTCTGAATTTGGTTTGTTTATTAGCTTTCTATTACTATGTAACAAATGACCACAAACATAGTGGCTTTAAAAACACAGTTTATTATCCATAGTTTCCATTTCTGTGAGTCAGTCCAGATGTGAGTTGGGCCCTCTGCTCAGGGTCTTACCAGGCAGAAGTCAAGGTGTTGGTCAGAGCTACGATCTCAGCTGGAACTTGGGGTCCTCAAGTTACTTGGGTGTTGCTAGAATTCATTTCTCTGTGGTTGTAAGAGTGATGTCTCATTTTTTTTTGCTCTCTGTGTTGGCTCGGGCCACTTTCAGCTCTTAGAGACTTACTCCAAGCCAGCCAGAGAGACTCTCTCATGGAAGAGCTCACCTGATTAGACCAGGTCCACCTGGGATATGTCTTTTGATTAACTCAAAGTAAATTGATTAGGGACTTCAATTATATCTGCAAAATTCTGTTATCATAGCCATATGTTGTTACATAAGCTTGGGAGTGATAGCTCATTATATTCACAGAATCTACTCACACTCACGGGGAGAAATTAAAACAAGAGGAGAATCTTGTGGGCCATTTTAAAATGCTTACCACAGTTTCCTAACATTATTTAGGGATTTTCTTCCCATGTTTGTAAGTGAGATTGGCATATCACTTTCCATTTTATACTGACCTTATCTGTTTGGAGTGTAAAATTAATCCTAATCATTATCATGTTGGAAAGTATGGGCCCTTGCTTTATTCTCTTTATATATGCTTAAATATATGTATTAATGTTTAACATTTTCAAAGTATTGCTTCGCTGCAGTTAACCACTTTTCCTTATTCCCCTGCCTGACTCTGTCTTCTAGCTTCTGATATATTAGCTCCAAATTGGTAGGAATGATAGAGATATTATTCCAAAACTCTTAGTTCCCTCAGTCACTGATTCTCTCAGTCCCCCATAAGGACACATAATACATGCATGATAGAATGTCAAGATCATGAAACGGGAAGTTGGGAGACTAGATTTTAGTTTCAGATTCACTACTGACCACCATTCAGTTGGCGTTAATTAATCACTTTCTAATTTCTGTTGGAAGACGACTTCCAATGATTACTTTCATGTTTCTGCATGCTGTGGGCCTTCTGAGCAAAAAGTACTGGCGAACTTTGTTGAACAATGATTGAATGACAAATATACCTTAGAAGTTATAGGTAGTGTATTGCTCCAGAATAGGAAGACAATAGAAAAGGAAAAGAGATAGTAAGAAAGAGAAAGAAAGGGAAGGACAAAAGAATATCCAATTTCAGATACCATGGGGGAGGAGAAACATGGATATGGGTATCAAAGGTTTTCACACCCAAGATCTTGATTTTTTTTTTAAAGCCTTCAAACATGATTCTCACTTGCTTTTCCTACCCATCTCTTGCTCCTGACATCACCAGTTATCAGAGTTTTTGCCTACAGAACCTACCTTATTATACACTGTGAGAACTCACATTGCCTTTCTTTCTTTACTATCCGTCTAACAAAACTCTGTCACTTTATGATAAGAAATATATTACTTACATTTCCCTTCAAAGTTTTGTTTGACAATGAAACGTGAAAAAAAAATGACTAATTTGAAGGTGTAAAGACATAGCAAAAGAACTACTGACAAGCATTTTGGAGTCTGAGCAATGTGTAAAACATTTCAAGTAGTTTGGATTTCATACTCCCCATCCACCAATGCTTTATTCCTAGAAGGGAGGACGATTTTTAAAAATTTCCTCCCTAATAGCTGAGCCAAATCAAAAGTCTAATACTTAAAGAAATTAGTTTGCATTTATCTTTCTCTATATTTTTCTCTTCTGAACATCTTAGCCTAAATATATAGTTTTAGTCTGACATAAGGCTTATTTCGTTACTCAAGTTATTGTATAGGATTGAGCTTTGTGGTTTGGTTTGCTAAACCTATGGTTGAAAACTAAACATTTCTGGAAAAAATGGATAAGAATATCTTATATTTATTGAACATAGCCAAGAAATTTATTTTTAATAACTGAACCACAGATGGGATGCCATCTGTCAGCATATGGCATTGGCTCTTAAAGCAATGTTTACATCTGGGGGATATGACGCTTTCTTTGAGAGAACAAGAGGCATTATTGGACTAAACATGAAGAAGAGTGATTTTAGATTCATGAATATTGTAAGTGTGCTAAGGATAGAATCAGAGTGTTTATATGCATACAGTTTTCATACATTTGGGTAGAGAAAAAGAAAGAAAATCTGTCCATTGAAATTCTGTTATAATAATAGAAAATAATTGTAATTTTGAAATTGTTAGTTTTTTTCCTCCCATGACAGGCAAAACTATTGGTATGAAATGATCAGATCACCAAATTTGTGGCGTTTTATATATCCATTTTGACTCTAAAAGTTCCTATAAAGATACAAATATAGCATTTTAATTTATTAAAATTCTATTTATTTTATTCAGAAGCATGCACAAAAGACATAATTTTATTCCTTAAGTTTCAATAACTTCAAAAAATATATATGATACAATTTTGTCAATTTTACTATGTATAAATATTCTTATTTTTAATCAACTTTGCATTTTGAAACATAATTGGAATGTGTTTTTATTAGTTTTTATTATAAAAACACTAAACTGATATTTTTCTGCAAGCTTTTTCTGCAACAATGCATCTAGGAAGACAGAGGTGAGAAGATAAATCATCTTCAGTAAAAAGATGGTTAAATCTTATTATATAATACATACTTAAGTTCCTTGTTGTAGGACATATATTAATAAGACAATTATATAAATACAACAATACTGAGACATGATATCATAGGCATCTGAATCTGTTCTTTCTTAGAAAATTTCCTCACTTAATTTCTGAAACTCAGTTTTCCTATTTTAAGTTGGAGTTGGTAATAGAAACATCCCCATAGTATTGACGTGTGTAAAAATTATCTAACATACTTAATTTGTTCAGATAATTGCCTAGAATATAATAAATGCTCAGTAAATGGGACTTTTTATTATATAGAATTAATTATAGAAAAGAATAGAAAATGTGACAAAAGGCATTACAGCAATATATATGAGCAAGGGGGCATAAAGGAAAATTTTTATCTGTTCAGTAGTTATTTAATGGTGAATGTATTTTTTTTATATATATTTTCAGGGACATCTAAAACTATGATTAGTTAATTATTTCTTCTTCTTTTTTTTTTTTTTTTTAAGTAGGCTCCACACCCAATGTGGGGCTTGACCTCACAACCTTGAGATGAAGAGTCACATGTTCTGCCAACTGAGCCAGCCAAGTGCCCACCCCCCATGATTAAATTTTTAAATAAAAAAAAATCTACTCCTAAAAAGACACTCTGGAAAGAAAACATTGGGGGAAGAGAATTGTACCCGTCCAAAAGAGAAAAATTAGAATATCATTTTTTCCAACATACTGTTTTTGATAAGAGGATGAAATTTCCTTAGTGAAAAAACAAAACAAAAATCTTCCTTTCCATTAACTAACTGTATGATAGGCACAAAGCATTACCTAGTACTATACATTCAGTTCTATTTTTAAAACAAAAGCCAAATGTTGATATCAATTACCTTTTTTTTTAAAAGATTTTCTTTATTCATTTGAGACAGAGAGATACAGAGAGAGAGAGCATGAGCAGGGGAGAGGCAGAGGGAGAGAGAGAAGCAGGCTACCCGCCAAGCCAAGAGCCAGACGTGGGGCTCGATCCCAGGACCCTGGGATCATGACCTGAACCGAAGGCAGATGCTTATACATCTGAGCCACCCAGGTGCCCCAGATATCAATTACCTTACACCATGATGTTTTAAACCCAGGAAAATAACTATCTTAAAACAGATATTAAAAGGTGTCTGGGGTATATACGTGCGTTTGTGAGTGCATGGGCACCTCTGTGGTCAATGAGTTGGGATATCATTAAACTTATTATTCCCAGAGATCTGGGAATTGCCAATAAATGATTCTTCTTCACCTACGAATTCAATCAACCCACACCACAGAAAAATCGCAGGCACATTTTTCATACTAAATTTCATGAAGACCTCTGAATAATTTCTCTGAATCAAGCAAGGAACACCAAATTTTCACTGCTCTAGGAATTGGCTACATCAGAATCGTATACGGGCATTAGTTAAAAATAGAGATTCCCTGATCACTTTTGCCTCAGTCACAGAATGTATCCCAGGAATGTGTTTGTCCAGCATAGATTCAAGGTGATTGTGATGTGTGAGGCACTCCTTGGTCAGATCAAGTTTCTGGCTCTCAAAGGCTGTTTCTCTTTTTCCACTGAGGTTCCGATGCAGAAGACAGAATCTATTTGAACTAGTTTGAACAGAGATTTATTACTGGGTGTTGAATGACTTTCTCGGGAAGCAAGATAAAATAGATAAGAGGAACAACTCTCAAAGTGACAACAAATCTAGAAAGCAATGTTTCTGCCTCTCCTAACATCAGGGGCTTCCCAGGAAGGAAACTTTCTATCAGGACACTGATGTGACGGCTTCCAGCTCCTGAACCACGCTGCCTCCACCAGCCACACAAGCAAGATGAATGCCCATCACCCGCTTCTCTCTCCCCCTTAGGTCTGTATTCAAATCTCGTGCAGTTGTGTTGGATTAGTGGACATACAGAAACTTGGTGAAAATGAGCCTGAGGAAATTTTAGTTTTTTAGCTTCAGTCCAAGAGGAAAAACTCAAACGAAGTTGGAAAAAATAATGAGATGGCCAAATTATCTTAACTGTTACAATCTCCAGGTTCTCTAGTCAAATTTAAATTTAATTGGTTTGAAACAAAATTATTCAGAAAATGATTAAATTTCATACCATGAGGTTGTATCATTTTCTCTCTCTCTCTTTCTCTCTCTTTTTCTCATTGATACCATCATTCCTCTTAATCATCAGATCATTTTATCTGGACCCCCTTAACAACATGTGTCACTTTCTTCTATGTTTTATGGATATCAGTTATTTTCCTTACTGTTCCAGAAAAATTTCTGTAAAACCCTTTCAGTTAGATTTATTGTACGTGCACCAAATTTAGTGTAGTTCTTTGCAAGAGAAAATGCTTATTCTCAAAAATCAGTTTTTCCAAAAGTGCATGTGATTTTAACATTCTTGTTATTTATGCTGCTATAACTTTGAAGAAATAAATGAACAAATGTTTCAATTTTGACTACTTTCAGTTGTTTTAAAGCATTATAGAATTATATTTTTATATAATTTAGAGATATTCAGATTTAATATTATATATGTATATAATATATCACATGATAACATTGGATGCAAAGTCTGGAAAGGTCAGTTTTGCCATAGAAATTTGCTCTTCCCAGAATATATCTCTCTTTCTTACAAAAATAACAGGTCCTCACTTTCCTCTTGACTCAGATTATATTCCATGGACCATGCAAAAATTATAGCCACTCATTTGCATGCACCAAAACTTTCCCCCCAATCTCTACATTCTTAGTCCTTGGAGAATCTTAGTGCTGATTAAATCCAACTTTCTACCCACTTTGTACTTGCATTTTCCTAGCTGCAAATGCCTGGAGGAAAACACAACTATGCTGATTGATGTATTTGTGACCCAACAGGGCTCTCACAGATACCCAATGATACTGTTCTATTTGCTGGGGCCAGTCATTGTCCCACTCCCCAGTGGACAGTTTCATACCTTTCTGTCTCTTCTATAACCTCTTCTACAGCCTATCTCTTCTACAAGCCTGTATTGCCATATTTTTATCACTTCATGACGATGTTTCCTACAGCAGTACAAATACTGAAACAATGAGCATGAAACTTCCAGGCTCCCAACCACACATGCACCCACCTCCCTACCTTTCTGCCCATTTACCCTGCCTTGTCCTTTGTGCATATTATTACAGAAGAACTACCCATATTTTTATCTAAACCAACTCCCATTGCCTCCTGCCTTCTTAAAGACAATGCTCCATCAATTAGTTCCCTCTTTTGGAATCATCAAATTTCCCTTCTTTACAGGATTATTTGCGTAAGCATAAAACACATTATTTTGGTGATCTTAAAAAAACAGCCATCTTATGTCACCTCTTTTGTCTCCAACTGCCACAATTTTCTGCTTCTCCTTACAAAAACAAACACCAAAAACAAAATACCTCCTTAAAAATGTGGTCTATGTGCATTATCTGAATTCCTCTCTCCCAATGCTCCCTTAAATCCCTGTAAATGAGTTTTTACCCCCACAATTGTACTGAATCAGTCAATCATTAATTCACTGATTCTACTAAACAATCATTTGTTCTTCATTACTGATGACTTACCTGTTGTTAAATACAAATGTCAATTCTCCATTCTTATCTTACTGGACCTATCAGAAAAATTTGGCCCAGCTGATCACTCCTACCTTCTGAATGGCTTTTCTTTGTTTAGAATTTTAGATACCACACTTTCCTGTTTCTCCTTCTACCCTCAAGCCTATCCTTCTTCGTAGTATCCTTTTGTAGTTCCTTCTCCTCGGCTTGCTTTAACTGTTACAGTTCCCAGGCCTCAGTCCTCATTCCTCTTCTCTTTCCCATCTATATTCACTTTCAGGGATCTTATCCAAGTCTCCTGGCTTAACTAACACCTACGTGCTATAAGGCACCAACTTTGAATCCCACCCAGTACTCAGCCTCACAGTCTGGACTAACATATCCGACAACCCACTGAATATTTTCTGTTGAATTGCCAGTAAAATTTCAAAATTAGCATGTCTGAAACTAGGTTTCTGGTATTCTCCCCAAAGCCTGTCTTTCCTACAATATTGCCCATTCAGCAAAACAAAACACAATCCCATTTTTTTTCCAGTTGGTCAGGGAAAAAACCTTGGAATCATCCATAACTCCTCTTTTTACTCACACATCTCCTATCTGTCAGCAAGTCCTTGTGAGCTTGGCTTTCAAAATGTATCCCGTATCAGACACCTTTTCCACAACCTTGACCAATAACACTGTAGGCAAAGGTGTTATTTGTCAAGATGATCTCTTGTCTGGATTATGTTAGCCTGTAAATTGGTCCACCTATACCTTTATCCATCCTCGGTTTATGATTTACACAATTGCAAGAATTATCCTTTTAAAACATAAATCAAAGAAAGCCATTCCTTTCCCCAAAACCCTCTGCTGGCTCCCATCTCAACTAAGCCAACATCTTTATTTTAGCCTTTAAGACCCTATTTGTCTTTTCTCCACCAAATCTGGTATCATCTCCTCTCTCATTATCATTTGCTATGCTCCAGGCCCATATGGTTTTTTCAAACATAGCAAACAAGCTTCCACATCAAGGCCTTGATCATTCTTCAGTCTGGACTACTCCTCTTCCCTCAAATAGCTGCATGAATGGTTGCTCACTTCAGATCTCCTTATCAGAGCAATCATTCCTGGCCACTCTCTTAAGTAGCAAATCCTCTGCCAACACCACTAAACTCCCTGTACCTCTTGTCTACCTCTATTTTTCTCCATAATATTTGTGTCCATTTAGTGTACTGCATATTTACTTATGTATGTACTTATTCATTTATCACTTCCCCAATAAAATATAAGCTTCATGAGATCAGAGATTCTATTTTGGCCCCTGTTGTCTCCCTAGCACCTAGAATAGATCCTGGTCAGAACAGGTGCTCAATACAGACTTACGGAATGGATGGATGAATATTCTTGCAGTTTTCATTGGGATTTCAATACCATTTTCAGCCCTTCTGGGTTAAGTGGATACTAACTGGGTCAGTTCGTCAGATGACCCTGGCCACAGTTATTAGCTGAGTGGCAGACCCGTGATGTGAGCTAATTCAATAAGAACAAGCTGGTGTTTGTGAGGGCTGCTACAGAAGAGAGCCTCTCTTCCCCTGGACTTGTAGGCAAAGTGTATGAGATTAGGGCTGCGGCTGTGAGAGTCCACCTCCTGGAGCCTGAAGAGCAACCAACATGTGGAAAAGAACTGAGCAAAACCAAGAGACAGAAATTCAGGACGATGGCACTCTTTGAGCCCTGAATCCAACTGTTTTCAAAAGCACTGTACTCCTGGACTTTTCAGATTCTGAATCAAATAAACCCATTTAAAAAAAAAAACAACAGTTCAGAGTGGGTTTTCTATCACTTGCAATCAAAAAAGTCACAACAGAAATGTCCCAGGTTGGGTCAGGTAGTCTTTCTAGTGTTTCCATGATATCCTGTAATTTCTATTTTCTCAGCATTAAAAAAAAACTTAGTTTTTTTCCTCTTTACTTGTCTGTCTTCCTCATCTAGGCCATGTCTTAAAAGACAGCATTGGAAATCATTCACTTTTTATGTCCATTGTCTGAGCCAGTATCTGGTTCATGGTAAATGGTCAATAAAAACTTGCTAATCGAATATCAAAACTATCCAACTGCCCCTAGATAATATGCATGACATTTTTTTCAATAGGATTTTACAATGAATATATTTGTTAGATAAATACCATGGAAAATAGTAAATTGATGTATTTCTTTCTTTCCTTTTTTTTTTTTTTAATCAGCCGTACACATACCTCATTTCAATTATCTCCATCTAAAGGTGGTATGGTAGAAAGATAGAAAGAGCACAGAGTTTGAAGTCACATATGAAAATTTTGAATCACCGCTCTACTGAAAGGTAAATAATAAATGAACTATTTTGCCTTGTCTAGATTTTTCACTAAGAGAGGGAGGCACACTTATCAGACTATAATCAGAGGCAAGAAATGAGTATGGTAGTTACCTTTAATTATGTTATACATGGAAAAGTCCATGCCTGTATTCATTCCTTCAATAAATATTTTTTTGTGTGGCTTAAAACAATAGAAATTTATTCTCCCACAGTTCTGGAGAAGTTCATACAGAAGTATGAAATCAGTTCCACTCACCCGAAATCATGTGTCAGCAAGGCCAAATTCCCTCTTAGGTTATGGGGGGTGACTTTGTTCCTTTCCTCTTCCTGCTTCTGGGGGCAACTAGTATTCCTTGGCTTGTGGCATCACCGCAATCCCTGCCTCTGTAGTCATATTGAACAAATAATTATTTGATGAATTCTTCCTAAAACAAGCACTATGTTAGGCACTGTTATGGACTGAATTGTGTTCCTCCAAAATTTATTTGCTGAGTCTCCATCCCTTAGTATCTCAGGATATAATGTATTTGGAGATAAATTCTTTAAATGGGTGATTAAATTAAAATGAGGCCTTTAGGGTGGGCCCTAATCCAATATGACTGGTATTCTTCTAAAAAGAGAAAATTTGGAGACACACACACACACACACCACAAGGATGTATACACACAGAGGAAAGACCATGGAAGGACACAGCAAGAAGGTGGTCATCTATAAGCCAAGGAAAGATGCCTCAGAAAAAACCAAAACTGCCAAAACCTTGATCTTGGATTTCTAGCCCCTAAAACTGGAAGAAATAAATTTCTTCTTTTTAATTAAGTTTTTTAAGATTTCATCCATTCATCAGAGAGTGAGAGAGAGAGCACAAGCTGGGGGAGCGGCAGGCAGAGGGAGAAGCAGGCTCCCCACTGAGCAAGGAGCCCAATGTGGGACTTGATCTCAAGACCCTGGGATCACAACTTGAGCCAAAGGTAGATGCTTAACCGACTGAGCCACCCAGGCATCCCCGGGAAAAATAAATTTCTGTTGCTTGAACCACTCAGTCTGTGGTATTTTGTTATGGCAACCAGGGCAAACTAACAACGATGCTGTGTATAGAGTATATATTCCTAAGCAGACTTCACCTTTTGAGGATTAAAACATAATTATCAAGAAAAATAAATGTAGAAATAATTATCCAAATATATAGCCACAAACTCAGAAGGAGCAAAGAGGGAGAACTCCAGGAAGCTATAAGGGCACGGAATAAGGGAGCCTGGCCTGGTCCAGGGAGTTAGCACGGAGAAAGTTTGTCACTGAGAATTTAAAAATGACTAACTACTAACTAAATGAATTAGGAAGGCCATGAAAGGGGAAGAAACAGCTTGTGAAAAGGTACTACTCTAGGACACAGCCAGATTCACTGGAGGAATTAAATAAAGGTATATGTGGCTCTTTACTACATATGAAAAATAGGGATCAAGGTCAAAGCTATGTTGGACTTTATGGGCCATATTAAGAAGATGCCAAGAGCAGGGAAAACCCTTGAGGGTACAGTCTGATGAAGAAATAATGTTTCTGTTTCTAGAGGTGATGGTAAAAGTAGGTTGGTTTTTTTTTTTTTTTTTATCCTCCAAATGAGTTGACGTATATACATGACAGACTCACCATTTATGGCACATTGTTTCAGAGACGTTGGCTGCAAGTAACAGAAGTCATGAAATTTATTATGTCACTCATAACTGGAGACCCAGAGGTAGAGTGAGGTATAAGACTGACCAACTCGGTGGTTCAAAAATTTATCAGGGAAAAGTTTCATTCTATCACTCTGCTCTGCTACTCTCAGTGTTAGTTTCATATAAACTGGCCAAAAAAAAGGCTCCTGGACTCATATTCAGTCAAGACCCCATGCAGCTGTTCTTCTAGCTCTCAAGAATGATAACCTAATTCCATGAAGCCAACCAGCAGACTTCTTCTTATATCCCAAAGGCCAGAGTTGGGTCACATGGTATTTATGGTTGGATAAAATCAAGGAGGGAGACAGAATTATAATTGGCTTAGACAAATCACTGGTAGTAGAATGGATGATGAGTCTCTATCACAATGAATATTATCTTTGGGTAAAGTAAAAGTAGGCCTTAAGACTACCTTCCATCCACAAAAGACACAATGGAAACAAATGGAAGGATTTATTCAAAAGAGTTAAGAGTTAGAGTTCCTTCCTATCCTAAGCAGACTTCCACGTACACAAATAACAGAGAAGGAGGATTGATTCATCCCTACCATTCAGAGGTCATCATGAGATGGAGTCTGTCCTGCTTCATTTAATTACATGTGAATCACAGTTAGACTCAATAATGGAACCCACAGAGTGTTCACCTTGATGCTTCAAGATAGGTCAAAGAAAAGACTTCAGACCCTTTCTTTCTGGGGCTATACAGTACTAATTCAGGAAACCAAGCATGGCCAGACCTTCAAATACCTGACTAACCAGGCATAAGTAATGCACAAATAAACAAATAAAATACACAGATAAAAATCAAATATATATTTGCATTTTGGAAATAATATTGAAATCAAGTGCTGTGAACTGAATTGTGTTGCCCCAAAATTCCTATGTTGAAGCCCTAACATCTAATGTGACTGTATTTGGAAATAAGGCCTTTATAAATGTAACTGAGGATAAATGAGGTTATAATGATAGAGCCCTACTTTGATAGGGCTTCTTAAAAGAAGAAGAAGAGACAGCAGAGTTCTCTATCAGTGCTCATGAAGAAAGGTCCTATGAAGACCCAGCAAGAAGATAAACCACCTATATGCCAAGAAGAGAGTCCTCACTAGAAATCACATTTGCCAGCACTTTGACCATGGACTTCTAGCTTCCAGAACTGTGAGAAAATAAATTTCTGTTGTTTAAGCCACCAGTCTGTGATTTTTTTTTTTTATGGCAGCCTGAGCTAATACACCAACATTCAAACAATTGAGGAATAATCAGGTTCATCTGTCAGTTTTAAATCTAATGTCTACAGGCTGCAGTTACTTTAGAAGATAAACTGGTAACTAAAGAAAGTCTCATTATGAAGTGGCATTTGCCTGAAGGATTCCAGAGAGGAAGCGTCTTATGATTCCTATACCAAAATAAAGCACTTACTCACTAAGGAAACATAAACAGGCTTGTGCTATTTTTTGAAAGATGGCTTTGATTGTATTGTTGTAAATGTGTTGTTTTGTGAAAGAAAGAGAAAGAGTAGATGAGCTAAAATACATTAGTAGGATATTAGAGAAGCCCAAGAAATAAGCGATTGTGGAGAGTTTCACTTCGGATTAAGATATAGTAGGATAAGGAAGAACATATCACCTATGCTAAAAACAAGGGAAAAATGACAAAATATAAAGCTTTTCTAAAAAAATTTATTGAAGAACAGCTGATACAAAGTGCCATAACAAATTAATGCCAAAAAAGGATGAAATCTTCGTAGGTGGACAAAGAAGTTCAGATGCATCATCCTTGTCACAATAGTGACAAGTGTCTGGTGTGAATGCAAGTGTGCAGATGGGTGTCAGGCCTTGGATGGGAAGACTTTACAAGGAGAAAAATAACAGCAAGGGTGGCAAGAGAATGTTATCTGGAAAAACCCCAAATACAAAAATAAATATTTCATCTAGTATTGATGAGGAAATGGCAGAAAAAGTGACAGAACTAGAAATTAATGTGGCCTCAAAAACACTGTGTGTATAGTCTCACAGTGCTCAGATTCCAGGGTTTGCTGAAGTATGATACAGAAATGAACCAAAACCAACTCAGGCTAAATCCTGAACTACTTCCAGGGCAAATCCTGAAAAGATCAAAGGATTAGCCCCTCTGAGGCTGCTGTCCTGAAAGTGGGAGTTAAGCTAAGAGGTAAAGTACAGTCTTTATAATTCTATTTGAAACCAGTGGTGAATGCAACCCAATTAAAGCTTCAGGAGTAGAGGGAGGGATGAATAGTCAGAGCACAGAGGAATTTTAGGGCAGTGAAAATACTCTATATAGTACCATAATGATGGATATATGTTGTCATCCATTTGGTCCAACCTCACAGAATGTACACACCAAGAGTGAACTGTAATGTAAACTATGGACTTTGGGTGATGATGATGTGTCAGTATAGGTTCATCAGATATAAAAAATGGCACAACTCTTGCGGGGGACGTTAATAACAGGAGACTACGCATGTGTGGGGGGTAAAAGGTATGTCAGTATCTCTGTACCTTCTTCTCAATTTCCCTGTGAATTTAAAATTGCTCTAAAAAATTAAGTCCATTAATTTAAATTCAGTCCAGGTCTTGCTGGAATCTAAAAGAGCAGCCCCTCACCTTAGCTGCCTGATTAAAGAACGAGATTGCACATCCCAGAGATAGAGACATAACAATTTAGTACCCATTATTCTTTTAGACATACCACATGTTATGCTGCCTTGTGAAAGATATGAGGAAGTAGGAAATTATGGCCCATAATCATGAGCAAAATTAATCAATAGAAAGAAAATCACAGATAATTCAAATGGCATAATTAGTCATCAAGATTTTTAAGATGACTGTTATAAAAGTGCTAAATAATTTATGGTGTTAAATGAAAAAATATGAATGATTCTAGAAGAGATGTCAAATAAAGAATGTAGAGTCAAATTGATGTTTTTGAATTGAAAAGTACAGTATAAGACATTAAAATTTATTAGATTATTTCAACAGCAGATAGAACAAAAGCAGAAGAACCAATTGTTGAACATAAAGATATATCAGTAGTAATTATCCAAATAAAAGTACAGAAGGAATATAAGATTAGGAAAAAACTAAACAAGGGACTAGAGTCCTATGGGAATATTTTAAATTAGTAAACACATGTGTAATTTGAATCCTAGAATGAGAAGACATAAAAGAATTGGCAGAAAAATACTTAAATAATGGCCAAAAACTTTTAAAATTTGATTAAAAAAACCTCAACTTACAAACCCAAAAAGCACAGGAAACACCAAGGAAAATAAAAACAAAAAAATTCACACTTAGGTGCAGCATAGTCAAACTTTTGAAAACAAATATAAAGAGGAAATTCTAAAAGCAACCACCAGATAAAAAAGACACCATGTGTATCGGGGATGGGGAGCCAGACATCAATGGAGCACCATCTTTTAAAGTGTTGAGAATAAAAAAAAATCAACTTAGAATTCCACATCTGGTGAAAATATATTTAAAAAAACAACATAATAAAGAAATATGCAGATAAAAATAAGTTGCAAGAATTCATTTTCAATATATGAACACTATGATCAAAGCTAAAGGGAAGTTTTCAGGCTGAAATAATTAATAACAAATAGACACTGATATCTAGAGTAAGGAATAAAGATAACCAATCTGGTTAATATGTGGGGAAATGTAAGTACTATTTTTTTCCTTTTAGCAAAATCTTAAAAAGACAATAAAATTTAAAGTAAAAGAATAATAATATGTTATGTGGTTTATAACATACAGAAATAAAACAAATGGCAGCAATAGTACAAAGAAGGAGAAGTAAGTGGAATTGTACTGTAGTAAGGTTGTAATATTATCTGTGAATTGTCATTACATTAATTCAAAGTAGTGCTAGGTTACTGATGCATATTATTATTGCAGGGCTATTATTAATATAAAATAAATACATATTATATATTTATATGTAAATGTATGAAAACAATATAGCTAAGGAGCTAATAGAGGAAATAAATAGAAAACAAAAAGAAACCAAAGGAAGCTGTAATGTTGGATACATGACAATATGCACTTTGTCAAAGCTCATAGAATTTTGCAGCATATAAAGCTTATGCAAATTTAAGAAGGTTGGGGGACTCCTAGAATAGAATATAGAATGTAACAAAAAAACTAATTATATTACAAATATATGAAACAATCTCACTGAAGACAAAAGAAAGAAAAGGTGCTAACCTAACTAACTTTGAAAATGAATGACATCTGTAAGACTACAGGCAAAGAGAACTGCACATTAGCATCGTACTCTACCGGATGAAGTTATTTCCCACAGGGGTGTGAGTTAAGAATTAATACTGCTGTATATGTATAATAGAATTGAATAACTAGGTTAACTGCTTGTAGATGGTAGGAGCGAGGCACTTTTATCATTGTTGAAGTGGTGCTTACAGATATGCAAGGAAAAGAGGGTAGAATGTTCCATATGTAATGGATTAAAGATAGAGACAAAAGCAGAAACTCATGTTTAGCTTACCATAGTTGTAGATTGTTCCATACATAAATATTTTTATATATAGGTGTATACATAGGTTAGTATACACACATATATTCCATCGTTTTGTTACCTGATATGGCCTGGAAGTATCAAGACCCCAGTAGAAATGAGCACACCTAGTGCCCAGATCTTGATTACTAATATTGTTCAATAAAAAAAAACCCAAAAATCCTGATTCTAACACTAGATAAGGGACTATACCAAAGGATCCTGGAACATCTTGTAGTGTCAAGAAGTAAGGAAGTGTTCCACCACTCACCACATCTCAAAAAAAAAAGGAAAATGAGAAGAAAAATAAATAAAGACATGCAACAGTTAAGGGTGTATCAGAGAACACAGCAGCCAACCAAAAAAAGCTCCCACTGGCCAAAAAATTTAACCAATATAATAAAGTAGAATCGGATTATTACCTAAAGTATAAAATAAATATCCATGAGTCTATATTGATATAAATAAATGTCTGAATAAATTAGTAAATGGAAAAGAATAGACAAAAATTTTGTGCAGAATTCCAAATAATTTATGTAGATATTGCCCCCTTAAGCAGGTGGAGCATAACTCTCCATAAGTGTGTACTGGATAGTGACTTCCTTCCAAAGAATATAGTATGGAAATAAGAAGGAAAAAGATTAACTTTGCATTGCAAAACCTGACAAACTACCTTAGCCAGGTGATCAAGGTTAACATCATGTACTGTTAATATGATACTTGTGGTGAGCATAGCATAGCAGATAGGGAAGTTGAATCACTATGTTGTACACCTGAAACTAATGTAACATTGTGTGTTAACTGCATTCAAAACATTTTTTTTAAACATGACATAATGAAAATGGCACTTGACCTCTCTGTTATTCCTTCTAAAACCCATAATCTCCGTCTAATCATGAATAAAATATCAGACAAATCCCAATTGAGGGGCATTCTATAAAAGGATCAATATTCCTCAAAATTATCAAGGTCATCAAAAAAAAAAATCTAAGAAAATGTCAAGGCCAAGAAGTAATCAAGGAGACATGATTACTAACTGTAATATGGTTTCTTGGAGAGAAACCTGAACCAGAGAACAGACTTTAGGTAAAAACTTAGTAACTGTGAATAAAGGATGACCTTTAGTTAACAATGATGTATCAATATTGGTTTATTTATTTTTTATTTTTTATTTTTTTAAAGATTTTTATTTATTTATTTGACACAGAGAGAGATAGCGAGAGGAGGAACACAAGCAGGGGGAGTGGGAGAGGGAGAAGCAGGCTTCCTGCCGAGCAAGGAGCCCAATGTGGGACTCGATCCCAGGACCCTGGGATCATGACCTGAGCCGAAGGCAGACGCTTAACGACTGAGCCACCCAGGCGCCCTCAATATTGGTTTATTAATTCTAACAAATGTACCATACTAATCCAAGATGTTAGTAATAGGGGAAACTAAGTTTGAAGTATATGACATTCTGTACTACCTTGACAGTTTTTCTGTAAATCTGAAATTGTTCTAAAATACAAAGTTTATCTAAACTTTTTCTTCCAGTGAAACAGGAGAGAAAAAAGAAATAAAGATACAAAGAAAACATGGGACAAATAGAAAATAAATAGCAACGTGGTAAAATTAAACCTAATCATACCAAACTTTATCTATTATAAATGGGTAAAGTAGTATAGAATTGTTGAAGCATTATATTATACACCTGAAACTAATATCTCACTGTATGTTAATAACTTCAATTAAAAAGTAAATAAAATAAATGAACACAATACGTTAATGGGCAGAGATGGCAATTTTATATGACAATATAAAAAAGAATAAAGCCAAATAATTGCATGATGTTTATGAAAGGTGCACTTTAAGTGTAAAGACTTTGATAGGCTGAAAGTTAAGGAATGGATACCATGATATATCATGCACATCCTCATCATAAGAAAGTACCTGTGGGGGCGCCTGGGTGGCTCAGTTGGTTAAGCAACTGCCTTCGGCTCAGGTCATGATCCTGGGGTCCCTGGATTGAGTCCCGCATCGGGCTCCCTGCTCGGCAGGGAGTCTGCTTCTCCCTCTGACCCTCCCCCCTCTCATGTGTTCTCTCTCTCTCTCATTCTCTCTCTTAAATAAATAAATAAAATCTTTAAAAAAAAAAAGAAAGTACCTGTGGTTGTATTAATATTAAAGTGCAGATAATATCACCAGAGATCAAGAAGTATATCTTATTATAATTAAATATTAATGATTTGATATTTCTAAATGAGTATCCACCTAATTACTTGAAGCAAAAACTGACCTAGCTAAAGGGAGAAATATACAAACCCACAATCATATATAGAGATCTTGATAATCGTTTTTCAGTAATTGATGGTATTAGTAGTTAAAAAAAAATCAGCAAGTATTCAGAAGATTTGAATTTGAAGTATTTATAAAACACTACACCCAAATTTGGTCTACATGTTCTTTTCTAGTACACATGGAATATTCACCAAGATTAATTAAATGCTAGTTCATAAAGCAAAATATATTAATTTTGAAAACCATACGACGGTTTTCAAATATACACAGAAAAGTAATTTGACAAAATTTAACATCAGTTCAGGATTAAAAAAAAAAAACCTCTCAACAAACTAAGAATAGAAAGGAAATTACATCATCTCATAAAGTGTATTTATGAAGTGCCTATAGCTAATGTCATAGTTAATGGTGAAATACTGAACATTTTCTTTCAAAATGCAGGAATATACAAAGTATACATAATCCTCCCCTCTACACAATACTAGAGGTCCTACCTAGTACAATAAAGAAGTTAACTAAATAGATAATCAAACAAAATGGAAATAAAGAAATAAGACTTAAAATTCACAGATGACATGAATGGGTATATGGAAAATGCAAAAGATTTTTAAAAACCTATTTGAACTTATAAATAAATTTATCATTTTTAGTACACACAGATGATATAAAAATCATTAGTTTTTACGAACAAACAAAAACAGATTCTTAAATACAGAGAACAAACTGATGCTTGCCAAAGGGGAAGTGGGTGGGGAGATTGGTGAAATAGGTAAAGGGGATGAAGAGGTACAAACTTCCAGTTATAAAATGAAAAGTACAAGATTAATTAAATGCTAGTTCATAAAGCAAAATATATTAATTTTGAAAACCATACGATAGTTTTGAAATATACACAGAAAAGTAATTTGACAAAATTTAACATCAGTTCAGGATTAAAAAAAAAAAACTCTCAACAAACTAGGGAATATAGTCAAGAATATTGCAATGACATAATTATGGTGACAGATGATGACTACACTTACTGTGGTACTCACAGAGTAATGTATAGAACTGCCAAATCACTATATTGTACACCTGGAACTAAAATAATATTGTAACGTCAGTTACACTTCAATAGTAAATATTTAAAAATCAATTGTTTTTACATCTAACAACACACATGAAAAATGAAATATAAAATACTATTTACAATAGAGTCAAAACATAACATACATAGCCAAAAATTATAATGAGAGACAACCAAGATTTCTATAGTAAAAACTACTAAACATTGCTGGGATAAGTTGAAAATATGTAAGTAAACAGATATATTGTCTTCATAGTTGGAAAACTTAATGTTGTTAAGGTGAAAATCAGCTGCAAATTGATCTATAAATTCATGCAATTCCTGTCAATGCTTTTTTCTTCTTCCTTTTTTTTTTTTTTTTGGTAGAAATTGATGAGACAGGTAAAACACGGGGGGAAAGTGACAGTGATGTGTAACATGAGTTTAAATGCATGGGATATCAGGTATCAAGTAGTGATCCCTAAGAGACAGTAAAAACTGAACTTGGCCTTGCTATTGCCCTACTTACTACTTGGAGAAAGCTTCCAGGCCATAGCACAGTGAGGAGGAAACCAATGGAGACTGCCAGTCCCTCTGAGTTGAACAGACTATGCTGAGAGACCGTGGATGCCAAGATAAGTGGTCTTCAGGGCACAGTAGGGGAGAGAAATACCTGCACATGCAGAAGATTCCAGAGATCTGCAGAGAGTCACCCTTCAGTCTTTAGCTAAGTACAGACATCCAAATGCAGATAAAGCCAGGAAAAGAACATTCTTAAAGAACCAGAGGAAACAATACCTGATGTTCACACAGGGTAGTGACTAGTTCCAGTTCCCACATGACAGACTGGAAAACCTCATATTGCATGGAACATTGGGTACACAGAATTGTAGTGAGTTTTCAGTTGTGGGGCAAAATTAGCCCTGGAATAAATGTAGCTTTGGTCCTGCAGAATAGAGCTTGAAATCAAGACCTAAAAGGATTGAATGTTTCCAAATAATTTAAATGCATCCCAGGAAAAAAACAAAAAACAAAAACAAAAACCTAGAGTATTAAAACAATATTAAAGAAAATTCAAAAAAAAATAAAACCAATATAAAAATATCCAGTAGCCAAAGAGGTAAACTCGATAATATCTGCCATTTAATGAAAAATTAATAGGTATACAAAGAAGGAGGAAAATACAACCTCTGAGTGGGAAAATATTAGTCACTCAAAACTGACCACCAAATGATACAAATGATTGAATTATTAAACAAGGGCATTAAAACAGTTACTATAACTGTATTCTATATACTCAAGAAGCCAGAAGAAAATTGAGCATGTTAAGTGGAAACACGAAAGATCTAGAAATAAAAGCAAAAATGTTTAAGATTTTGAAAAAGGCACTGCATTAGATTAACAGCAATTTAGAATTTATAGAAGAAAAAATGAGTGAATTTAAGGCCAAAATAATAGAGACTGTCCAAAATGAAATGCAGGAAAACTATATTGAATAAAGGAACACAGGGTCAGGGACAACCTGAAGCAGCCTAATACACATTTAATTAAAATCTCTGAAGTGAAATACAGAGAGAAGCATAAAAAATGTTTATATTCTCTTAATTTAATGAAAAATATGAACCCTTGGGTCTACAAAATCCAATGGAATCCAAGAATGAGAAACATGAAGCAAACTATATCAAGGTGCATCATAATTAAGTAGCTCAGAAGCAGTGATAAAGTAAGAACCTTAGAATTAACCTGAGCAAAAAAGACACATTACTTAGAGAAGAACAAACATAAGAATGACAAAAGCCAGATGACAGAGCAAATCTTTTAAAATAGTAAAATAAAAATAATTTTTAACCTAGAAGTCTATGTCTAGCAAAAAAATCTCTCTATAACAACAGCAAAAAGATTTTTCTCAGGCATCCAAAAACTGAAAGGATTTATAACCAGTAGACTTGCACTATGTGAAATGTGAAGGAAAATCCTTCAGGCAGAAAGAAAATGACATCAGATTGAAATATAGATCTATATAAAGGACCAGAGAAACTCAAATGATAACTATGTGGTTGGACATAAAACAAATTATGATTTGAAGACCTTTTAAAGATATCTGACTGTTTAAAACAAAATGAGTATCAGTGCATTATGGGGTAAATAACAGAAATGGAACTAAAATATATAACAACAGCAGCACAAATGCCAAGAGAAGAGAAATGAAGGTATATTGATGTAAGATTCTTTTGTTATATGTGAAATAGTAATATCACTTGGAGGTAAACTATAAACTACAGATGTATACTAAAAACTTAGAGCAAACACTGAAGAAACAAAAATTTATAGCTAATAAAGCCACAAATAAGATAAAATTGAATCAGACAGAATATATCATTAATACAAAGGAAGTCAGAAAAAAAGAAGCCCAAAGAACAAATATGACAAAAGGAAAACAGACGGAAAAATGATAAATATGAGTCATCACATTAAAAATAAATGGTCTGAACACCCCAATTAAAAGTATTTCAGATGAAATGTAACAGCAGACCCAAGTATACACCATATATTATCCGTAAGAAATCTACTTTAGGTATAAAGATGCAGGTTATGCATAAAGGGATATGTCAATAAATAAATGATTTAGACAAATAGAAAATTCCTAGAAAAACACTTAACAAAACTAAGGAAAAAATAGGTAAGCTAGATAGACCTATAGCAAGAAAATACTTTGAATTAGAAACTTAAAAACTTTTAATAAAGAAAAAACCCAGACTTAGATGGCTTCATTGGTGAATTCTACAAAATGTTTAAAGAATTAACACAGACTGTGCCCCTGCAAATAGAAGAGGTAACACTGCCCAATTTATCATATAGTGGCGGTATACCCTGATACCAAACCCAGACAATGGCATCATAAGAAAACTACAAATCATGTTCTTTATGAACATAGATATAAAATCCTCAAGAAAATACCACCAACCAAATCTGGTATTATATAAAAAAGAGTATGCATCATGACCAAGTGAGATTTATCCCAAGAATTCAAAATTGCAAAAAAAAAAAATAAAATTCATACACTCACTCATAGAATAAAGAATAAAAAACACATGATCATCTCAATAAATATAGAAAGAATTTAATAAAAGACTTTTTCATGATTAAAAGAAAACTCAACAAACTAGTGATAGAAGGGAACTACATGACCTAAAAAAAGCTGAGGTACAAAAAACCCACAACTAACGGCAAGGTAATGGAAAAGAATTGAATGCTTTCTCCTTGAGATCAGAAACAAGATAAGGATGTTCACTCTTGTCACTTCTATAAAACATTGTTTTGGACATTCTAGACAAGAAACTTAATCAAAAATAAAAATAAAAAACAAAAGGCATCCATATTGAAAAGGAAGAAGTAAAACTGTCTCTCCTTGCAGATGACAAGTATACTTGTATATAAAAGCTCCTAAGAATCCACAAAAAAAAAAGCTATTAGAAGTAATAAATGAAAAATCAAGGTTGTAGAATACAAGATCACTATACAAAATCAATTATATTTCTATACATTAACAATAAACAATGGAAAATAAATAAATCATCCATTTATAGTAGAATTGATAAAAATAAAATACTTAGAAATAAATTTAACACATGAAGCAAAATGGTTGTACCTTGAAAACTAGGAAACATTATTGAAAGAAATTGAAGTAGACCTAAATAAATGGAAAGACAGCCCATAACCAAGAATTAGAAGACTTAATATTATTAAGAAGGCAATACTCCCAAAATTGATCTAAAGATTAATGCAATTCTTGTCAAAATCCCACCTGGCTTCTTTGTAGAAAATGACAAGCTGATCTTGAAATTCATATGGAAATGCAAAGGGCCTAGAATAGCCAAAACAATCTTGGAAAGGAAGAAGAAAGTTGGAAGACTCACATTTTCTAATTTCAAAATTTAGTACAACACTACAGTATCAAAACATTATGATGCTTGACTAACAATAGGCATATAGATAAATGGAACTGAGTTGAAAGCCCAGAAATAAACCCTCAGGTTTATGGTCAATTAATTTTCCACAGTGGTGCCAAAATAATTCAATAGGGAAAGAATAGTCTTTCAGAAAAGGTCCTCTAGGAGAAGGTATCAGAAAAATGGCACTACTGCAAACCCATGGCCAGAAAGGGAAGGAGCCAGAGGAACAAATAATACAACTTTACTCTCCTTTAACCCTTTGGTACCACTGGTACATTATTATACCTCAAATTTAGCCAGAACAACCACTCAGAGGTCAATGAGCACAGTTTATACATCTCATAAATAACAACTTCCTTGGACATACAGAATGAGAACAGAGAAAATTGAGAGATTAAATTAGATTAGGCCCACCTTGATAATCCAGGATATTCTCCCCATCATGAAATCCTTAACCTCAGTCATATCTATAAAGTCCTTTTTGCCATGTAAGGTAACATATCCACTGATTGTGGGGATTAAGGCATGGACATCCTTGCAGTGCCATTATTTTCCCTCCCACTCTCTGTTGATTCATTCTTTTGATATGATCTAAGTTAAATAATAACTGCACCACACACAAGAAACATTTACACAAATGTTCATAATTATTATTCATAATAGCCAAAAAGTAGAAATAATTCAAATGTCCGTCAACTGATAAATGAATAAAATGTACTATATCCATAAAATGCAATTATTATTAGGCAATAAGGAGTGATCCACTGATACATGTTAAAATGTAGATAAGCTTTGAAAATGGTATGCCAAGAAGCCATTGCAAAAGACTACATACTATATGATTCTATTCTATGAAATATCCAGAATAGGTAAATCTACAGAGACACAAAGTACACTAGTATTTGTTTGTCTAGGACTCTGGCGTGAGGAGTCTGGGGAAAATGATGAGTGACTGCTAATGGGTACAGAGTTTCTTTCTGGGGTGACGAAAATATTCTAAAATAAGTGAATTATATTTCAAAAAGCTATTAAAAAGAAGTCTGCCTGAAAAACTACAGTATTATATAGTGTTTGTGGTCAAGATAACAGGTCATCTTTAGGGGAGAAAGGAGGAGGAAAACGGTTGGAAACAACTCGAGGGGAACCGCTGGTGTATATTAACAATCTTCTATCTCTTGACCAAGTGTGGTTGCATGAGTGTCCACTTTGCTATCATTCAGTGAGCTCTACATTTAGGATTTATGCACTTTTCTGGATCTATGTTATACTTCAAAATAAAAGTATATATAATTTTTTAATAATAACGAATATATTCTACCCATGACAAAAAAAGGAGTAACAATAATTTGGAAATATTATAATGCTGACAGGGCTGTAATAGTAATAGAAAGAAGTAAAGAGACATATGAAATATTTAAGTTAAAATCCACCAAGAATTGGATGTGGATTGGAAAGCAAAAGAGAGGATGATGTTAAGGATTACCTTTAGCTTCCTTGCTGTCAGGCAGATTTCCTTTTCAACAGCAAGCATCCTAGATTCAGGTGGATTTCAATCTACTGGGTCTGAGATGTATTTAAGACTTCCAGTTGAAGACATCAAATAAGAGCTTTACAAACATGTTGGACCTCACATGAGGCATCCAATTTGGACAGTCTGCTAGACTTTCCCCAATGCCTCTTATTATACCCCATATCCTCTCCTCCTTTCTGTATGTCCAAAGGAGTTTTTCCTTTATGAGATGCATCAGCTGTATCTCTTGACCTTTGGGCAAGGTTATCCTGGTTGAGTTTTTTCAGTGGGAAATGCCAGATCAGAGGATGGAAGGAAAGTAAAGTTCATGCTGAGGGGTAGTAAAAGCTCCCAGGCTTTGCTAGCCCCAGAGTGCTTTACCATCTCTTTTTGGGTTTTGGTTTCTCTACACCAATACAGATTTCTGCAAATAGTCCTTTATTAGACTCTCCTTAATTGGTTCATTTGAATGTACCATCTGTTTGCTGTCATGATCTTGAGTGATTCAATAATTGGCACAAGAAGTGGCCCAGGAAACACTCTTAAAATAGGTCCTTGGGATGGGTAGCTAGCATATTTGAGAGCTCACAGATAGCTTCTTTGCTTTGGGAAATGGGACACTGATAATCTCTGGCATGCTGTGACATCGTGATTAGTCAAATAATCACTGGTGGTGGCATAAGATGAAGCACAGATGCATTGAAGGCGTTAGGAGATCAAGTGGCTGTGGCACTTAGTCACTATGGCAACAATGGTTATTACAAAGATTGTAGCAAAGCAAAGAAAAAAATTAAAGGTCTGCCTCAGACCATGAATGAAAAATCAGAAAGCTTCTATGGAAACTTGAAAGAGTCCCTTATCTCTGGTAGCTACAGGGCAGATATGAATGAGAATCAAGCCCAAGGACTGAATATAATTGCAAGGTTGTTAGCGCCAACTAAATGAAAAAAAATCAGCCACATATCTATGCTAAGATAAGGGCACTCTTGGAAAAAGAATAGGACCCTGCGATATTTGGGCAGACAAGGGAAAAGATAAACATTTCAAATTTCTGAATTTCAGGTATACTCAACTGAGATTTGAAAGGTAATGACTTGGGCTTAGTTACCCATGGAGTGGTTTTCACATCCAAAAGGCTAATTAATTGAAGTTTGGGCTCACCAATGGCTTACAATCAATGAGGAAGTAATGCTAGAAATTTTCAGACAATGCAGTGGCTCTCAGCCTTGGCTGTACCTTGCAGTCACAGAGGAAACCTTAAAAAAAAAAATAATTAATGTCTACGTACCACCCGTGTAGAGTGTGATTTTAACATTCTGGGGTAGATCCTGGGCATTGCGTTTCTGAAGCTGCAGCCTCTGTTGAAAATCATTGGTGATGAAGGCAAAATCTGAATGTTTAAGGATATGAGAATATTAGAGTAGATTTGTGTTACCACATCAGCTTCCCTATACCAATCATCCTGAAAGTGCATGGAGGACACTCCCCCTCCCAAAGCTTTGAATATCTCTGCAGTGAATGTCTTTATAGTCCAAAGATGACTGAAGGTGGGAGATGCTGCAATAGAAATGGAAGACATTAGGAGAAGGAAGGGAAAAATGAAGGGGGGAAGAAATCAGAGGGAGAGATGAACCGTGAGAGACTATGGACTCTGAGAAACAAACAGGGTTTTAGAGGGGAGGGGGGAGGGGGGATTGGTTAGCCCGGTGATGGGTATTAAGGAGGGCACGTACTGCATGGAGCACTGGGTGTTATACGAAAACAATGGATCGTGGATCACCACATCAAAAACCAATGATGTATTGTATGGTGACTAACATAACATAATAAAATTAAAAAAAAAAAAGAAAAAGAAAAGAAATGGCACCTTATTTCAGTTGAAATAATGGGATGCCAGTATATTAGAGGCCAGATCAAGGGGCCTAACCATCGGAAACAAGGTGCTTAAAATCACATTAATAAGGCAAGTGTTGAATTGGTAATAGTGTTCTGACCTGCATTAACCTGTGTCAGTGGCTTTCTGATCCCTCAGAATGAAACAGATGAGCAGCCTACTGAGGTGTGGCTTAATATATAAAAGCAGAAAATTTCTGGGTCTAGTGTTAAAAATCTAACTCAAGTCATTATAATGAGGATCCATAGCCTCTTATCCAGTTCTAACACCTAAGTCAATACACAAGCCTGGAGCCCCTCCATTGAAGGGGAGCCATTAATAAATACTATGTGTATTCCCCAAACCTTCTCTATGTGACCTATAGCCATTTATTAGGACAACTGAGCATGTGTGAAAGAGAAATACTCAGAACTTCTGCGGGATTATTTTTTTTTAAAGATTTTATTTATTTATTTGACAGAGAGAGACACAGCGAGAGAGGGAACACAAGCAGGGGGAGTGGGAGAGGGAGAAGCAGGCTTCCCACTGAGCAGGGAGCCCGATGCGGGGCTCGATCCCAGGACCCTGGGATCATGACCTGAGCCGAAGGCAGACGCTTAACGACTGAGCCACCCAGGCGCCCCTGGGGGATTATTAATTAAAGACTCAGAGATGCTGCTAATCACTAGAGACTCTCAATTGAGCCTGGTACCCTGACAGTAGACATGTATTGAGGTCAGGTGATAGGAGAAACCTCAACTCCCTTCATTTCGGAATGAGCCTAATGGGACCATTGACTGATCCTATGGGTTATTTTTGGGTTTCTATGCTGGGACACAGTAAGTAGAACTTTCTACAACTGCATTCACTGCCAAAATAGTAAATCAAAAGCATGCTCCATCCCTGGCGGTAATGCAGAACAATATCACCATCAAACACCAGAAAGAAGTATGTGGTGAGGGGTATGAGGGATTCCAAACACATGCTCAATTAACTCACATATTTTGGCTGTTAGAAAGCCAGTCAGGAGACTGACTATGGATCATTACAAACAAAATCAAGCATTAATGCCTATAGCAGCTCTGTTTCCAGATGCAATATATTTACTGGAGAAAATTAATATTACCCTTGCCACTTGAATGGGTTCTCTAAGTGTAATTCTTGGACCAGCAGCTTCAGCATCACGAAAAAGCTTATTTGCGATGCAAATTCCTGGATCTCACCCAAGATAGAACTGTAGAAGTGGGGCCCAAAACTCTGTGTTTTAACAAGCCTTAAGGTCATTCTTTTGCACTTTCTTGTGACTTAGATAATGCTGTTTTTTCCAATTCCTAAGCAATTTGCTTCTGCAAGGCAAGGGTAGAAACTTCTCCCCCCTGTTTACTCAACTCTCATGTTCTCTTTTATAACATAAACTGGAAAGAACTTAATCATCTTTGTGCCTCATAAAACATCAAACTGGTCTTTACATTGATGACCTTATGCTAATGGCATCTGTAAGTAAGAGGTAGCAAGGACTGGATGGCTTCTTATAATGTATGGGTACCAAAGTTGAGAGAGAAACTCTGCGAAAGCTCAAGCACCTGAGCCTGCCCTACTGACAGGTTTACAAAATTTCAGTGGCCTGGAATAAGACAGGACATTTCTTCTAAAGTAAGAGATAGATTACAGAAACTTGCAGCAGCTACTTTTAAGAAACACAAAACTTGTTGAGCCTTTTAAAATTGTGGAAGCAAAATATACCACATTTATGTACGTTGATATAATTCAATGGCTAATTCATAAAACATCACAAAACATTAGGTTGGGGCCTGAATGAAAACAGGCTCTGCAGGAGGTCTATGCTACAGTGCAAACTATGTTACCATTTGTGTGTTATGATCAGCCAATGCAGCTGCTTGAGACAAAGAAGTTATATGAAGCTTCCAGAAAATTCTAAAAAGGAGCATAATTATGCACAATTCTATAGTTTTGGTGTGAAATCATTTACACTTTTCTGCCAAAAATTCATATTCATTTGAAAACCAGCTTCACTTTTGCTTTTAGACCCTTTATGTCACCCACAGGTCTGTGAGAAATGAACTTCTTATCATGAAATGGTTATTATCTCATTCAATTAAATTTAGATGTTAAAGATTAGGACTGAATCTACCCTCACCTCTGAAACAGCTGAAAAACTGGACAAAACATATGAAACAATAGTTTTCAAAATATTGAACATCAGCAATGAAAGATAGTCATCCCCAAGAGAAAAGAAACAAATGAGATAGGCTCTGTGATTGCCACACCTTACAGGCAGGAGAGTTCCCAGGCTGAATCTAAGGTACAACAAAACTAGATAGAAACCAGAGATCTCCCTGAGTTGATGAGATAGTATTTGGGAAGTCTGGGAGTTTGGGAAGGAGTTTGGGCAGGAGAAGGCAGCTAGTTTGGGAAGGATAAAGCATCTAGAGTTTACAGGGCAAAGTACCAGAGAAGTGAGAGCCAAAGATTTCAGAAGTCTGAAGACTGCAGCTGAATACTGACCAGTATATCCATGTAAAAAAACCATATGAGACTCAAAAAGGAATCATTTGAAATAATTATATAGAATAATCACTAGATAGGGATCAAGGAGGGCTTGAAATAGTTTCTACCAACCAGATTAGAAGACCTCATCATTTAAGGGACATGAGGTAGAGTACTCAAAATGGTTTGACCTTGGCAGTTAGCCAAAATTAGTCCTAGACTAAATGCTGCTTCTAGCAAAGTTTATAAAAAAGACCAAAAAACATATTGTTTATAAAATAACATTACTTGGGTGCCTGGGTGGCTCAGTCAGTTGGGTGTCTACCTTCAGCTCAGATCATGATCCAGGGGTTCTAGGATCTAGCCCCATATCAGACTGCCTGCTCAGTGGGAAGCTGGCTTTTCCTTCTCCCTGCTCCCCCCACCATGCTCTCTCTTGCTATCTCTCTCTCACATAAATAAATAAATAATATTAAAAAAAAATAACATTACTGCATCACAGAGAAAAGTTCAATCATATTTACAGACATAAAGTTTATGAGGCTACAAAATACCTATCTATCACCAAACAAGGTAAAATTCATAATGTCTGGCATCAATTTAAAAATCACTAAGCATTTACAGGAACGGGAAAATATTGCCCCTAATAAGAGGGAAAAAATAATCAATTGAAAACATTGAAAAATAGTACAGATGGTATAAATAATAAACAGGTACTTTAAGGTTGTCATTATAACTATATTCTACATGTTTGAGAAGGTAAGGAAATTATTGAACATAAACAGGACTGAAATTGATATTCCAGACATAAAAACTACAACATCTGAGATAACAAATAATTGAATGAGGTTAACAGCAGATTAGAAATTGCAGGGAAAAAAATGAGTAAATTTGAAGGGTAGTGACAAAAACTATCCAAAATGAAACACAAAAAGGATAAAAGACTGAAGAAAATTTACATAACACCATTGTGCTTTGGTACAAATTCAAAAGGACATTATGTAATTAATTGGGCTTTTTGAAGAAACAGGCAGAGGAAGAAGAGGAAGGAGGATGGAAAACGAATTTTGAAAAAAATTAATGAAATTTTCCATAATTGATAAAGCTATGAATCCATAGTTATAAGACCAATAAACCTCAAGCACAAAAAATAGGAAGTAAAATAAACCATGGAATATCACAATCAATTTGAGTAAACTAATGAAAAGAAAAAACTTAAAAGCATCCAGCAAAATAACATACATTATATAGATAGGAACAAAGATAAGGTGAATTTTTCATCTGACAACAAAAATACATGCCTGAAGATAGTAGAGAATCACGTTTAATGTACTGAAAGAAAATAAACTACCAACCTAGAATTCCAAACCTAGTGAAAATAACTTTCGAAAACAAAAGAGGAAATAAAGGAGTTTTCAAACATACAAAAACCGAAAAAATTCATAAGCAAGACCTGAACTATAAAAAATACACTATAGGGGCACCTTGCAGCGCAGTCAGCTAAGTGTCCAAATCCTGGTTTTGGCTCAGGTCATGATCTCAGGTCCTGGGATCAAGCCCCATGTGGAGCTCTGTGCTCAGCATAGAGTCTGCTTGAGATTCTCTCTCCCTCTCCCTCTGCCACTCATACTCATGCTTCCTCTCTCTCTTTCTCTAAAATAAATAAATAAATCTTTTAAAAAAATACACTATAAAGATAATTATACCGGTGAAAATATGAATCAACATGAAGGAATGAAGGGCACTGGAAATGGTAACTATCTAGAAATATATATTAAAAAAAATTTTTTCTAATAATTTAAGTAATTTAAAACATGATTGAATGTGAAATAAAATAATTAAAACTATATATTTTGGGATTTATAAATTAAGTAGGATTGAAATACATACAATAGCAGAAATACCAAAAGGAGAGAAATGGAGATATACTGTTTTAAGATTCTTTTTTTTCCTTCAGAGAAAAAGAAGGAGAGAAAGAGGGTAGGGGAGGGGCAGAGGTAGAAGGAGAGAGAGAATCCCAAGCAGACTCCATGCCCAGAGCAGAACCAGGCATGGGGCTCAATCTCAGGACCCTGAGATCATGGCTGTGAGATCAGGACCTGAGCCAAAATCAAGAGTCAGCCACTTAACCAACTGAGCTACCCTGGCGTCTCACTGTTATAAGATTCTTAGATGTGAAGAAGTGTAATATAACTTGAATGTTCACAGTGAGAAGTTAAAATATATAGTATAAACCAAAATAACAGAGTTTTAGCTATTAAGTCAACAAATAAAATAGAATGAAATCATAAAATGTACTCAATTAAAAAATGGCAGGAAAAAAAGAAAAAGGAAGCAAAAAACAGATGGTAAAAATGGAAAACAAATGACAATGTGGTAAATTTAAAGCCAACCATACAAGTAATCATATTAAATGTAAATGGTCTCAATACCCCAACTGAAAAATAGACATCACTAAGTTGTAGAAAAAAAGCAATAACTAACTGCATTTTACTTACAAGAAACACACTTTAAATATAAAGAAATAATGAAATTAAGAGTAAAAGTTATCATAAAAGATACACTACATTAACAATAAAAAAGTTGGTGTGACTCTATTAATATTAGACATAGTAAATATTAGAACAAAGAATAGAGCCAAGGATAAAGAAAGCCATTCCATATAATAAAGAGGTCAATTCATCAAGAAGACATAATATTTCTAAATATTTATATACATAATAATTATAACAACTTTATAGTATACAAATAAAAAATTTATTGAACTTACAGGAGAAATAGGCAAATCCACATTAAGAGTTGGATTTTAACCTCCCTCTCCAATAATGAATAGAATGATTAGACAGAAAATGAGTAAAAATATAGAAGACAATAACATTTCCAACCAATTTAACCTAAATTTATATATCACTCAACCTAACAATAGCAGAATACATGCTGTTTTAAAGTGCACACAGAAGATTCACCAACAAACCATAATCAAGGCCATAAAAGAATCTTAATAAAATTGAAAGGATTCAAATCAAATGTTTTCTGATCACAATGGAGTTAGGTTTGTAATCAATAACACAAAGACCCCTGGAAACTAAATTTTGAAACCAAACACACTTTTAAATCATACATGAATCAAGGAAGATATCAAAAGAAAATTAGAAAATAAAAATATATTGAGGGGCACCTGGGTGGCTCAGTTGTTAAGCGTCTGCCTTCGGCTCAGGTCATGGTCCCAGGGTCCTGGGATCGAGCCCCACATTGGGCTCCCTGCTCAGCGGGAGGCCTGCTTCTCCCTCTCTCACTCCCTCTGCTTGTGTTCCCTCTCTCATTGTGCCTCTCTCTGTCAAATAAATAAATAAAATCTTTAAAATATATATATAGAGAGAGAAACATCTTGAAAACATATTGAAATAAAACATACTAAAATAAGTTAAAATCCATCATATAACATTTTGTGTGACATAACTAAAGTAGTACCTAGAAATGTATAGTACTAAATAGTTATATTACAAAAGCAGAAAGTTCTCAAATCAATTTCTCCTTTTACCTTAATAAAACAAAAAATGGGAGATGCAATTAAACTCAAGGCAAGTAAGTGAAAAGAAATAATTACAAAACTGCAATTATACCAGAAATCAATGAAAGAGAAAATGTAATCTATGAAACCAAAAGCTAAGTCTTTAAAAAATTCAATAAAACTGATAAACCTCTAGCCAGACTGGATCAGGAGCAAAAGAAAGTATCCACTGTGAGCTCAAAAATCAGGTTGACTAGATGTCCTCACCTGTGGATATTCTGGTTTGCCTCCCAGCTATCATAATATTTTTCAAAAGACCAAGTACAATATCGTTATGACAACACTATTGGTATACATAGGTTCTACTTGACCAGCCTGCCAACAGCTGAATTTAATTTTGAATCCTGCTATGGCACCATCCTCAGGGGGACCAGATAGCCATCCAGCAGACAAAGCCTGGACTTATCCCAATAGAAATCGATACATCCTTTGCATATACATTTACATCTATACCCATAACACTTCTGCCACTACCACAACTGTGGACTAATATAACGCTGTATCCACTGCCAAGCATTTCACATCTTCCTCCCAACCAGGTAAAATGTTTAACAGAAGTGAGCCATTGGGCTCACTTTCATGAAATTCACTGGTTTTGCCAAGTTGCCCACCTTCCAAAAGCGGCAGGCTTGAAGAACTACAGAAGTCTTGGCTGTAGGACAGGCTATAGGACAGACGTCAAAATTCATGATCAAGGACTCTTCGGGTGTATTTTCCCAAATAGATTCCTTAAGGAATTTTTGCTTTCTGTCTCTGAAACCTTGGGCTTGATGTATTTGTAGTCATAGTGTTCAAGGAAGAAAAAGTTCCATCAGGGAACACAGTCATAGCTTAGTTATACTGGAAGATAAGTCTCCATCCTGACTATTTTAGACTCTTCATGCTACTAAGATAACAGGCACATTATTCACTGCACTGTACCAAGGGATATTGGATTACATCTCCACAGATGGGAGAAGAAATCTACCTGCCACTCACAGAATTCATGAGACCAACTCTTAACACTCTTCACCCAATGGTTGATAGGAAGTGCCAACAGCTTAATAAAGATAGAATTATCAAGGATTCAGATAATGAGAGAATAAATATTTGTGTCACTTATCACATAAAGACCACCATCCAATAATGGGTAAAGCTAAGGAAAATGTGAAGTGAGTGATGGAAGAAGAAAATGTAGGATTCAAGGTACAGTATTGAACCAGGGGCTGAAGAGCCTATGTTTTACATTAACTTTTTAATTTTATTTTTAAGCTCTGCCTCATTCCTTACTAATGTCTATGAAGAATATTGCCAGCAAACAATTTCAATTTTGACTAAGATTATAGCTGAATTATCAATCAATGATAATAAAGTAGTGGATAGATTTGTATGTCCTCTATGTAGGGGACACACACACACACAAAATCTGGATAAGATTTTAAATAACTGCAAGTGGATTTTGAAGGGGAAAAGAGGGAGACTGTACTAAGTAGGCTCTATTTGTCCCTTCAGGTCCACAATCTGCTCTTCTCCTCCCTGATTTATATCCTAGACTGAATCAATAAATTCCCTTAAACTCTAGCTGACTAGATTCAGTCAATGCAGGCACCAGCTAAAGACCAGAAAGCAGAGGGAGAGTGTCATTGGGCTGTTTATTCCTCCAGTTGCCTCTTGTCCAAGCCATAGCTTGAAATAGATTTGAGGAAGATGAAGAATATAACGTATGAAAAAATTCAGATATAGGCTGATATGGTAGAAATGTTTTTCTTTCTTTCTCTCTATAGGAGATACATTCATTTTCATATAAACAAATTATAGCATTCAGTGACCCAAGCAAACCAGATGGCCCATTCAAAAGGTTTTACCTGAAATTTAATGAAAGGACTGTTCACAGAGATGTGGGCAAAGCTAACGAAACCAGTAAGAGATGAGGAAGTGTCCAGATATCAGTAACAATGGGAAGCCATTACTATTCCTAGGACCAAAGAGGAAGAGATTATTATATAATCAGCACTCATTGAGTGCTGATTCCATGGAAGAGGGGCCAAGTCAGTAGGCACTGTAGCTGTAGAGTATGGACACTGCCAGAGCCCAGGGCGCAGAGGGAAATGTAGTGTTGGAGCAGAAGGAGAATGGAAACTAAATATTTCAACTTTCTCTATCACCTTTCCATTTCACATTATGCCCTCTTGACCAAATACATCTAGAATTCACAGGGCTAAAGAATCAAGTGATGCAGTCTATAGAAGGCAGAAGTCCGGGGCAGAGAGCAATGCAGAAACCAGCAGGGAAGGGAAATCTGGTGAGCATGTGGTCAAGATGAGGGAATGGAGTGGGGTGGGGGAGAGCCAACAGATAAAAACCGGCACACCAAGGAAATGATTTTCAACTGATTTTTTTTAATAAGCAAAATTGAAAACAAAAAGACTGAATAGAAGTACATTAAGAAAATTAACAAGTTTCAAAAAAATGCTTTGAGTCAAAAATCACAGTAAAAGCAAAAATATAAAAAATGTTCTGGGACTCAATATATTTATCACAGTTACAAGACACTGGATTGAATAGTATAGCTTTGATTCCTGCTTCCTCTTGATCCTGTAAGACGTGTGATCTTTTAAGGTTCAGAATGGGTACTACTGCGATTTCCTTGCCTCTGTGCAGCGATGTCTTTGAAAAAGGTAATTACTACAAATAGCCTCATTTCTGTTAAAAATTATAATATGAATTTTTTATGTAAGAACAATAAATCAAATCAAACAGCTGCCTCACTATTATTCATCATAACAAACTTATGATATAGCCAATTTGGGGAAGAAATGTAATTTTCCTAAAGTGCCTCCTTGAATTATTCAAAGTTTCTGTTACAGCTAATTAATTTAGAGCACATTACTAAAATGAATCAGTGAAAATAAACAAAATAGTGAGCAAAAATAAAAGTATAGATGCTAGTAATGTCCTATTTTCTTTGATACTATGCTATACACATCTGCCCCAAACAAGTAGACATTAATATAGTAAAATGAATGGGTTCTATATATAGCCAAATATATATTAGCAATGATGGCTTGATATGCACTTTATAAAATACTCTAGATGGACAATGCATAATTTCTTTGGGGAAAGGGTGTTTGTTACTAATAAAAATTAAAGTAAGAAGTGGGTTTTATTAAATACATGATCATTTCAAATGCTTCCTTCTTTCACTCAGGTCTTACTAACAAGTGGCAGCCTACTTTATATTTTAGGCTATTTACATCTCTTATATCTAACATTAGATCACTTCATGGTAAGATTATCACAAAAGAAATTATAAGGAGTGATTTAAAAAACTCCACATCAAAATGAAAGACAAATGTATTCTTAAAATCACATCTACTAAACTGCTAAATTGCCATTCCTCAGGCTAGAGCCACATGCCCCTTCCTTGAAACTTTTTTCTTCATTTAAGGAGACATTTAGCTTAAATCCATCTGATTTTATGAAAGCAGAGACACTGAAGGCTGAGAATTCTAATCCCAGCCTGTATATTACATGACCTTAGGCAATCTCTCAAGCCGCATCTCCTTTATCTAAAAGATGATGTTCTCAACTCAGGAGTAACTTACTTCACATTCTTGTTCAAAGGAATAGCTAACAATGTCTGCCAGGCTTATTGAAAACATTAAGTGCTAGATACACATTTAATTATGAAATGGAGTCTTCATGACATTAAAAAAACCTGCAGAAAAAAGCAAAATAAATCAGGTACTACAAGGAAGCATAATCAAAGCAATTGGAAATTTTTCTTCATAAGCTAGTTAGATATTTATGAATCAAATTTTTTTTAAAAAAAATATACCTTCTCATGGTACCAACTTAGTCCATTTGGGCTGCTGTAACAAAATGCTATAGACTGGATGGCTTAAACTACAAACATTAATTTCTCACAGTTCTGGAGGCTGGAAAGTCCAGGATCAAGATGCCAAGATTTGGTGTCTGATGAGAGCCCAAATGACCAACTTTTCCCAGTTCTTCACCTGGTCTAAGGAGGACAGAGAGCTCTCTGAGGTCTCTTTCATAAGGACACTAATCCCATTCATTAGGGTTCCACCTGGATGACTTAATCACCTCCCAATGGTCCGACCTCCAAATACCATCCATCACATGGGAGATTAGGTTTTAGCTTTTGAAGTTTTGAGGAAACAAACTTCCAGTCCATAGCAACACCTGTTGCACAAATAAACCAACTAAGCCACGTTTACAATAGTGCTTTTAGGACAATGAACTCCATGCCCCAACAAGATTTATGTTGAGACAGAAATTTTATTAATATTGTGAAAAATTGAAGAATATCTGTTTGTGCTACTCCAAGTAAACATATTGTGACCAAGAAAACATTTAGACTCTATATACCTGAGAAAGAATCAGATGCAATATGCAGGACTATTTTCTGCACTTTATTGTCATTTCTTATACATAGAAAGGTGAGTAGAGCAGAGTACAGATGATTATACTCTATAAAAAGATGACAGCAATATTGGTGGGAATGCAAGCTGGTGCAGCCACTCTAGAAAACAGTATGGAGGTTCCTCAAAAAGTTGAAAATAGAGCTACCATATGATCCAGCAATTGCACTACTGGGTATTTATCCCAAAGATACAAAAGTAGGGATCCGAAAGGGTACGTGCACCCCGATGTTTATAGCAGCAATGTCCACAATAGCCAAAC
>NC_138370.1:164518569-164536879 GCF_054177405.1 Leptonychotes weddellii | reverse complement strand
GTGGGAGGATGGGTTAGCCTGGTGGTGGGTATTGAGGAGGGCACATACCGCATGGAGTACTGGGTGTTATGCACAAACAATGAATCATGGAACACTTCATCTAAAACTAATGATGTAATGTATGGGGATTAACATAAGAATAAAAAAAAAAAAAGCCAGTGGTTGCTAAGGGTTACAGGAAAGGGATGGATGAATAGGTACAACCCAGGGTGTACTTAGTGCAGCAAAACTACCCTGAATGATACTGTCAGAGTGGATATGTGTTGCACATCTGTGAGAATCCATAAAACTGTAGAACACAAGCATGAACCTTAATGTAGATATGTGGACTTCAGTTAATAACAATGCATTAACATTGGCTCATCAATTGTAACAACGAATGTAACATACTAAAACAAAATGCTAATAGTTAAGGGAAACTATGTGTCTGGCGGTGGGGGGCGGGGCATGAGTTGAGGGGATATATGGAACTCTCTGTACTTTCCACTTAAACTTTGTGTAAACCTAACACTGCTCTAAAAAATAAAAAGTCTACTAATTAAAAAAATAATAATAAATAAATAAATAAATAAAATTTAAAAAAAAAAAGTGATTTATTTTAAGAGTAATTCGTATTTGTCCTATAAATAATCCATCAATTAACCACATCAACACAGTTAATATCATCTACTTAGTTGGTTAAAAATGCATATTTTGCTTATATTCATTTGTAAAGGGATCTGGAGTCCAAAAAAAATCCAGATTATACTGCTTTTTAAAGTAAATTTGAGAACATCAAAAGGAACCTGGAAACTAGATAAATATCAGTGTAATTTGCTAAAGAACACTTCTGTCCAACTAATCTAGCTTATGTTGAAGATTGATAGGCCTGGAAGATTTAGGAAAAGAAAAAGATTTAAATTACTCTGATTTTAGTAAGACATTTTATTTTGTCAGACAACTTTATATGCCATGCAATACATACTAATTATGAGGACAATCTGGTTTGGATATCACATACGCATTAGGCTGATACATAACTGATTGGCAAATCATGTTCACAAAATTTTCACCTGTGTTGACTTGGAGATAGGAAAGATAACGCTCAATATTTTACAGAGGCTGATATTGAAATCTTGGTTGCATTTATACCTTTCATTCATAATCTAGAGCATAACTTCAAACAATCCCAGAATTCTCTGTAACTGGATAAATTCATTTTGATGATGATAATGAGATTTAATAGAAAGAAACTGACCTAACTGAGAAACCTACAGAGATACAATAAATAATCAATGGTAAAACAATGAAATGAATTCAAGTCCATCATTTTTAAGTATTATTACTATACTTATTGTGTGAAAGACATTATATTTATTATAGATTATGTGATAGTAATCAAGAAACTCTTCATGTACTTAAGGTTGAAGTCTTCAAGAATATTGTAACTCCATGTGACATAAATCACTTTTTTATTATTAGCTTATGTTTGATATTATATTAATTTCAAGAACACAACATAATGTTCTGGTAATTATGTTCAGTAGGCAGTAAGCTACTGATAAGAAAACATAAAATAAATTTAGTTGATGTTATAGAAAAAAAATGCTTGCCCAACACAATGTAATTTGCAGAAAAAAAGAGAGACACGGTGAACCTAAGATAAAAATTCTGGTGAAACAGAGAATGCACAGAGAAAGAATAGCTAATAAAATGTCTGAAGAATAATAGCTAAGGAGGTATAAAGAGAACTGAAGTCAAGCGTTTCATGAGTCAAGGGCAGAGAAAGTTCCATGAAATAATGAGAGACCAACATTCTACCAGAGCATAAGAGACTAATGAGTAATCAGCAGTGAAGTTCCTAAAGCAAAAAGGAGCCATGGGGAGAACAAAGTCAGTGCAATGCATGTAGGAAAGTTCTAGAACTAGTTTTGAACTTTTAACCCCACTGTTATATGTTCTTTAGGAAAGAGAAAGTGAGGATTAAAATAGATCATTAATATTAAAAGTATGAGATAATATAAGTTCTTCAAAACTGAAATTTCAGAGAATATGTTTGCAGACCACAACTCAATAAAAACAGGGGAAAACCTGTATATGTGTATGTATAAAACGAATGTACCAAATAAATGAATTTTAAATATTCTCCTAAAAAAATGCAAAATACAATACTGTTATTACAAAACAAGCACCTGTGATAACAAGCCACATCAAATCTAAGATAGGATCACTACCAGGATCAGAGGCATATGCACATTTAATGCATAGCTTATTAAACAAGATTGCTTGGAAATAAATGAATTTAAGCCTTCAACTCAAGAAGTTAGAAAAAGAAAACAAACTTAGAGAAAGAGGATAAAGGAAGAGGCAGAAATTAATAAATGTGAAACTAGAAAAATTAAACTAGAATTAATAAAAAAAAAATCCAAGAGCTGACCTTATAAAATTAACAGCAACATACCCAACCCTTCTGAGTAAGTTGATCAAATGAAAAGCGAAAATATTTATTTAGAAAGAAGAAAAATAAACAACCCCCGAAACAGGTAAGATTTTTAAAATGATAATTCTGTGCATAATTCTACGCTACACATGTAATCCCAATGAAATGAATAATTATTCTAGAAAAATTCAGACTACCAAAATTGACTCAAGACAAAGTAGAAAATCTGAATATACCCATAACCATGTGGTAAATTGACAGACTCATAAAAAGAACTATTCTTTGAAAAGGCATGAAGTTCAGATGATTTTAGCAAGAAATTCTTCCAAACTCTGAGAAGGAACTGATATTTTGGTGCTGTTTAAGCTGTTCCCAAGCCTGGAAGACGTGGAAAGTGTCACAATTCATGGTATCAAATCATGTTGCTGTTCTCTATATCCACTCAGCCCCAATCAGCCCCGAGCTGTTATGATTTGTAATTCATTACCTCGAGGATTTTGGAATGATTCTCTCTCCATTTTTGCAAAAACTCCATTGAGGAGATTAGGGTAAGTATTTTTTGTGGTAGAGATCAGCTTTTACTTAGAGGTTAGAAAAGATATTCCCTCAAATTGATGAAAAAGGAGAGATTTATAAGTCTCTAAAACATCAGGGACCTGTGCTCCGCTCTGGCCTGGTTTAAAGAGCAGTAAAACCTCTGAAGAAAATGGCAGCTTAGGGATCCAGAACTGAGTCACAGGTGGCTGGGGAGGAACTGAGGAGCAGGGATGACTGAGGACAAGGGGTTTCCTCTAATGCCTTGGTACTTTGTGAGACCCTGGAAACTTTATACTCTCCTCGTAATAAAAAAGAGACTCAGGAATAATTGACATTGAATTTCCTGCCAAGCCAGGGGTATATGTGTTTGGAGTTGGAATTAAATTGATTTAAAAGGTAATAAAAATGGTGATTTTTTTTTTTTTTTTAGCAATTGAGTTTGCACATTAAGATCATACCCACTACATATGGATAAAAACAAAAATCTTTTTTTAAATTAAGATTTATTTTTTTGAGGGAGAGAGCATGTGTGGGGGTAGGCAGGGGCAGAAGGAGAGAGAATCTTAGGCAGACTCCCCACTGAGCCTGGATCCCTACGCAGGCTCCATCTTAGGATCCTGAGACCATGACCTGGGCCAAAACCAAGAGTCAAATGCTCAACCAACTGAACTACCCAGGCACCCCACCCCCCCAAAAAAGAAAAGAATCTTAAATACAATTCTGGTTAATTAAATCTAGGAGAATAATAAAATATCAAGCAGGGTTAATTCTACAAACATAAGAATGGTTAAATATTAAAAAATCTATACAATTGATTAAATTAATGCCCAAATTTAAAAATTATAATTACACTTCTAACTGCTGAAAAGGAATTTGAAAAAAATAGCATTCTTCATTTAAAAAATCAAATATGGTTAAAAACAAAAGGCTCTAATGAAATGAAAAAAAAAGAAAGGTGCTTCTGTTATCATACATTCTTTCATACAGTAACTTGTTTGATTTTTTTTTTTTTTTGATAGAGAGAGCGCTAATGAGCAGGGGAGGGGGGAGGCAGAGGGAGAGAATCTTAAGCATGCTCCATGCTTAGTGCAGAGCCCTCCATTTCATGACCCTGAGATCATGACCTGAGCCGAAAGCAAGAGTCGGAGGCTTAACCGACTGAGCCACCCAGCTTCCCCTTGTTTGACTTTCATACCAATCTTATCCCCATTTTTTAGAGACAGAAACTACCTTGGGAAGATTAAATAATTGGCCCAAGTTCATACAGATTGTTAAGTGATGATGTTGGAATGTAGAATGTAAGTAGTCTGTTTCCTTACAGACTTACCGCACTATAAAATTACATGGTCAAATAATAAATGAAATAGCAAAGAATAAATCTAACCTATCTGACTCTGAATCCAATGCTTCCTTCATTTGAAATTGGAAGTGTCTGTCTCCCCTGCTGAATTATGCACTCTTAGACTACAACCTTGCCTCTTTATTCACCTTTGTTTTCCCAATACCAATATTGTGCTTATGCCAATTACGAACCCTAAAAATATGTTTTGCATCAATGAATGAGCATTTTAAGTTAAATCTGTGGGCAGGGGTGATATTGAAAATGTTTAGCAACTTATATGGCGTAAGCACCAGCTAATCAGAGCAGGCACCAGCCAGAAACAACCGTCATGACCCTATCGGTATGTTCTGGTAACTATCAGCCCTGGCCAACAGTAAACACACTGGTCCCTAATTTCTCCTGTCCATGGGAAAATGCCTTTGCAATTCCAGTAGTCATTCCGTTCAACCTAACCCTGCTGCATTTGACACAGTCTTTTGGACTAGTGGTGGGCACCAGACATAGCCCAATTCCTTCCATATACTCCGCTTCCCCAGAAACAGCAGATTGCTCAAGGCTAGAGTATATGATTCACATGTGTTCTACAGAATCTGTGTCCTAAGATTTAGAATTGGTCACAAGAGGAAGATAGATACTGAATAAGGGAACTCATGTGTCTTCAGGTAGCTGGACATCTAAGTGGTTCTACTAATTCTCAGGGCCATAGCTTCCAACATGTTTTCTGGACATGCACAGTGTAAAGAAACTGGAAGTTAGAGTAAGGAAGGACAGAAATGGGGCCAGTCTGGATTTCTAATCTTAATTCTTGGCCTCTAATTCTATTTCCTGATGTAGCAGCCAGGGTTCAACCAGAGAAGCAGAACCAATAGGATATGTAGGTATATATTAAGGAATTTATTACTGGGTACCTGCTTACCTAATTATGGCAGCTGGCTAAGAACTCTCTGCAAGGCTGCCTCCACATCTCAAGTTAGAGCCCAAAGTTCCCAGACCAGCCAGTCTGGGAGAGAAGATCACCAGGAGACTGGAACCTCATGAAGGGATCATTAACAGGCATTCTGGGAAATGTTAATTCAACCTAGCCACAAAGACCTAGAAGATATATGGAGGCCCCAGAATTGGATCACAGATGATAATACAAAAAATAATAAAATGGCTTATATTTTTATGGTGTTTTTAGTTTAATTTGCAACAAAAGATATTCAAACAACTTCACAATCCTAAGAAATACTACAGGGCAGCATTTACCTGGTGGGCTTATTTTATACTACCTGAATTGTTTTGAAAACAGGACAGATACCCATTTGTTGGGGAGAGGTGTGCTTGGGGGTGTCTTTTAGCCTCCATACAAGAGTTGAAGTCAATGACTTCTCAAGGTTCTTTCCAATACATGAACATTTTATAAACAAAAAAATCTTTAATTGCACTTTTTCCCATGGCTCCAATTAGCTTATTCATATTAAGAATCTTTTCAGTCTAAAAAAACATATCCCTAACTTGTTGGCTAGAGCAAGTGTTTTCCATGAAATGCCAAGGGAAAAAAATAACTTTCAAGAAGAATAACTGCTTCCAAAATTTGAGTTGGAACAGAGATCCAATACCTCTGCTGCTTATGAAAAACATACATGATCTGACTCTAAAAATAGCTTCTTGATTTAGGTAAAATGACTCAGGGTTAAACTTTAAAAATGAATAAAAGCTGGAGCTATCAAACTTTTCCCAACTGCCCTGGACAGCTCCTTTACTGGGCCAGATTTGAATGGAGGGAAGATTTCTTGATTTGATATAGTTTGTGTCCATTTTCTGTGAGATTCAGCCCCATACCTCCTGACTCCCAGTTTACAGTCAACCTCAGATCACATTAAGGGCTACTAATTTTATAAAAAGAGATGTCATTTTGACAAAAATATTCATGCAACCTAACCCTGGCCTTGATTTGGTCTTCTTGGGAGAATGTATATTAAAAGAAAAGGAGGGGGAGGTGAATGCCTGGATGGTTCAGTTGGTTAAGAATCTGACTTCAGTTCAGGTCATGGTTTCAGGGTCCCAGGATGGAGCCCCACCAGCCCTGCATCCGGCTCCCACTCTGCAGGGAGTCTGCTTGTCCCTTTCTCTCTACCCACTCCCCTCACCCTGCTCATGCTCCCTCTCTCTCTCTCTCTCAAATAAATAAATAAAATCTTAAAAGAAAACAAGAAAGGAGACACAATACAAAAAAACTAATTTTATTATTTTATTTGTGGACTTGTTGCCAACATTTTAATTATATATGTCCATTGGACAAATACAGTTGTTTGCACAAAGTGTAAAATAATTAAAAGCACCAAAAATTAAACAATCACATTTCAGTGTCTATCTTTCCATATGGCCAAATATTTTATTTAATATATATATATTCATATATATGTACCTATGTGTATGTGTATATATGTTTGTTATATATGTGTGTACCTATGTACATGTGTATATATGTGTATTATATATATATATATAATTTAATGCATCATATCACTTAAACCATAACTTGGAGTATAAAGCATGTGGACCTTGTCAGTGCTCTTTTCTATTTTGGAAAAGGAAGTCGTCTCCCCCACCCCAAACTGGCCTTCGCATTCAAGAAGACAAGGTAGATTGGTTAGATTCCATGATATCTTATGAAGCTTAAGTTCCAGAGGCTCAGGAATTTACTGAGTATGTTGTAGGACCTATAAGGACTTCCTAGTTTCTCAGAGCTAGAGAAATATAACCTCTGCCTGGCTCCTACCTTTTCTATCCTGAGAATGTGGTGCCTTCCAAACGCATTACAAAGAAAGCCCATAAGCCGCAGCTCCGCTTGGTCTGAGAAGGCCCGAGATGAGTGGCTTGGACCGTCTTTGCCTATGTGTTCGCAAAAACTCTTAGGTTCTTTCTGAAAAAGAAAAGGCTTTCTCTGCAGTTTTGCTGGTAATATCTGACACTCAGGCACGTACTAGATTATGTAGAAGGCATACAGCTTATTTGGTTCCAAGTAGTAACAACCATTTCCTCTGACTCTGCATCACTACTTGTCCTGAGTGCTCAGTATGGATCACTACAACCTATTCTGTAGTTTTGATTAACCCCAAGTCTGTCCTTTTAGTTGCTCCCACCTCCAACATGAAGAAATGGGCTGTTTAAGGCAGATGATGATATAAAGGCAGAGAGGTTCATTCACACTAAGTTGGCATCAATTAAAGACCCCTGACCCACAAAAACCACTCAGGCACCATAGGGACACTAACACTAAAGGTAAAAACTACCAGACTCCCAACATTCTCCTGTCTTGTTTGCCCAAAGAGGGGGTGCATGGGTAGTGTCTTTTTTAAATATTTAAGCCAATCCATGTATCTTGAAATTTTAATTTTTCTACATAAAGTACATTTCGAACATTCATCATGCTAATTACCAAGCCACCGATTTTACAGATAACAACTTATTTCTGACATTCACCATGCTAATTAAAGTATATTATGTTGATTGAACTATCAACAACAGAAGAATCCAATTAGCTACTTTTCAGTATGGTTTCCTGGTGTGTCATTCCTAAACATACTATTAACTGCATCTATACTAAAATATCTTAAGATAAATTACAGATATCATAATAAGCAGGAACTATGATTATCCTAATGTTACAGCTAAAGAATCCAAAGGCTTCAAGATATTACATAACTCACTTAAGATCCTGTAGTTAATAAATGGTACAATAGAAAACGCAAACCTATCAAATTTGACCTAGAGCCCATGCAATGCAAAACTGCCTCCTTGGGCTAAAAACAATTATTTACAGGATTCAGCTTGGGTCATAGAGTTTTGAGTTCGATGTGGGAATCAAAGTTTTTAATAGCCAAATAGACTGGTCCTTTGCTAGCTGCAGTTCTCCTACATATGTTTTCCCTAGGGATCATCTGGGGGAGAAATAACTGGTTAAGGATCAGGTGATCTTGGATATCAGGGTAAATATCTTCATTTATCATGTTTAGACAATTACCAGGGCCATTCAGCTCATATCATATAAGATCCAATTTGGTTTTTGTTAAAATGGTTGCTTACCCTAATTTTTGTTGTTTTCTCATAAAGAAAAAAGTATAAATTTTTTAAAAAATAGTTAAGTGTTCTAAGATCCCTTTGGTATATTTACATTTTGACTAGAGTAGACCTTCAAGTGCTAAATAAATATTGATGATGTTTATCAGTTTTCATGTTTTCAAAATAATTTAAGGCTTCTGAGTTTCATTTCCATATGATCCTGATAAAATGCTGCTTAACTCTGAATAAACCATTTTAAAATGTGCTTAAAACAAAGGGACCTCTTAGACCCTTTAGACATCAAATGGTTCCTAAGAAACACTTGGATGGGACAAATACAAAAGAATCAGAAACATAAGGATTAAATTTCCCTTGACAGCAACCTAAGTTGTAAAATTAAGAAACAGTGATCAGCAAAACAGTTTGGAAATTTGGTAACATTTGTAAAGGCATTCAAGATGTTTTTCAGAACTTAGGCAGGTTCTTCCATTCTCAATAAAAAAAAAAACTAATAAATATACACACATGTGAAATGAAATGTATATGTGTGTGTGTGTATTCATTTATTTTCCTTATTTTACAATCTCAAGTGCAAAATATCTTTTTTAAAGATTATTTATTTGTTTTAGAGAGAGAGAGTGCATGCATACATGTGACTTGGGAGAGGGACAGAGGGAGAGAATCTCCAAGCAGATTGCCCGCTGAGTGCGGAGGCCAATGCATAGCTCCATCCCACAACCCATGAGATCATGACCTGAGCCAAAACCAAGAGTGGAACACTTAACTGACTGAGCCACCCAGGTGCCCCTCAAGAGCAAAATTTGCACCTCAGGTTTTCCCCTCCAGTGAGAACTCAATAAACATTATGTAATCTCATTAATTTAAACCATAGATCAATTAATTCATTGTTAAAATTTTTAAATATAGAAAAAATTCCATTACTCACCCAGCTATTGCTCTCTTATAGCCCCTGGAGGCTCATCTGCAAGCATTCACTTCCTTAGGAAATGAAGCCTTTATGTTGCAAATATTATCTGCATGGGAGGTTATTACAGGCTATGTCCCATGGCCTATGCCATAGATTATTAATACAGTTCTTCAAATTCCCCCTTTGGTAAATAGCCCTAATTCATTCTTTTTTTTTCCTTCAGCTTTATTGAGATATAATTGACATTGTGAAAGTTTAAAGTGTACAATGTGATGATTTGATACACGTATATATTGCAAAATGTTTACCTCAATAAGGTTAGTTAATACATCCTTCACCAACATTATTGCCATTTCATTGTTACTGTAAAAAATTTAAAACTGTTCTCACAGCAACTTTCAAGTATACCACACAGTGTTGTTAACTCTAGTCTCTATTTATCATGCCCTCGAGGTCCATCCACGTTGTTGCAAATGGCAGGATTTCCTGTGTGTATCTTACATTTTCTTTATCAATTCTTCTGCCAGTGGACTCTCTTGGCTATTGTAAATAATGCTGCAATGAACAAGGGAATGCAGGTGTCTCTTCCTGAGAGTGATTTCATCTCTCTTAGATAACCAGAAGTGGGATCACTGAAATATATGGTAGTTCTATTTTTAATGTTTGAGGCAACCACAGACTGCTGTCCATGGTAGCTGTACCAATTTAAACTGCCACCAACAGTGCACCAGGGTTCTCTTTTCTCCACATCCTCACCAGCATTTGTTGTCTCCTGCCGAACCCATTCTTGAAGTTTCCCTACTACTTTAAGACATATTTTAAATGCAGTTTACATAATTGTCTTTTACGTCTTACCAATAGCATTCGCCATTTTTAAAGAGTTAAATTCTAAGAAATGAGTCTGTTCTCAATTACAGTTGTTTATTGTGATGGGGGAGGGAATACCTTATATTAATCCACTTAAATTTTATTCTTACTTACTCATGTTCTCCACAGAACAAGAGTTTGGGGTTTTTTTAAAAAAAGATTTTATTTATTTATCTGAGAGAGAATGGGAGAAGGAGAGCACGAGAGGGGACTGAGCAGGGAGCTGGATGAGGGACTCGATCCTGGGACTCCAGAATCATGACCTGAGCCTAAAGCAGTTGCTTAACCAACTGAGCCACCCAGTGCCTGAACATGAGCTTTTTGAAAGAACGGTCTGTGACTTCGACTTCCTATTCTTAGACCAAACACAGCATCTGGCACATAATAAACAATAAATGTTGAATAAAAAAAAAAAAGGATAAGCAAATGATATCATTGTGCTATACTTTTTTATGAGCAAAAATAGCAAATCAAAGCACACTCTAGTGATTTCCAAATTGAATATGTAGCCATATCTTTTTTTTCCAGATATCAGATCTGTACAATTAAACATTTTTTATTGAGCTATCTCTGCTTGTCAGTAAGCATGTCCCAAACTGAACACATTATTTTTCCTCTGTTATGTTGTCTGCAATCTACTTAAACCACTTCAGTATCGTCAGTCTGATCCATGTGTTAGTTTTCATGCACATCCTAGAGGTAGTCAATTGCCCTAACCTAGAAAATACTCCCAGGGTGAGTCTTGGCATTTAATTAGAAGATATGGTTGCTTCAAGTGATTCAACTATCTTTGTTTCCAAACAAGAGCAGAGGTTTTATTAATTAGCATAATGAATGTTAAGAAGGAGGTTTTATTTATAAAATTAGCGGTATTCAAGATATGCAAATGAGCTAGAAAGCATTTTTAAGAAACTAACGACACCAGTGGTCTGTACCTTCAGGAATAGTGCTCCTGGCTTAAATCCAAAACTCACCAGAAAATTCTGGGACAACTCCCTCCAAATAGATGGTTAGCTAAATCCTGCCACTAGAATATTAGCACATTTGCCTCAAGTGAACCTTTCATGCAAGCTGCTGTAGGGGTCCCCAAAAGGACAGACAGCCAGAGTTGCTTACACTTACAGAACAGATTCAGTAGTCTCTTTTTTGAGCCTTATTGCTAATACAGTACCTGCCCCCTTATCTGCGGTTTTGCTTTCTATGATTTCAGTTACCCACAGTCAACAGCGATCTGGAATCGGATCATTCTCCTCCTCACGTTTGTCAGAAGGTCAGTAGTAACCTAAGCCACATCACAATGCCTACATCATTCATTTCACATCATCTCATCCTCGAGGGCATTTTATCATCTCCCATCATCACAAGAAGAAGGGTGAGGACAGTACAATTAGATATTTTGAGAGAGAAAGAAAGAAAAGAAATTCACATAACTTTTATTACAGTATATTGTTGTAATTGTTCTGTTTTATTATTATTGTTGTTACTCTCTAATTATTCCTAATTTATAAATTAGACTGTATCATTTGTATGTATGCAAAGAAAAAACATAGTATATATAGGATTTGGTACTATCTGTGGCTATAGGCATCTACTGGGGAGTCTCAAAACATATCCCCAAGGATAAGGAGGCATTACTATAAATGCCTATGTCTATGGCAGCATTTGTCTGAGAATGCTTTCTTTTTAACCTGGGACCAAGATTGAGTGAAGGACACCTGCAGTCCCCACCTATAAATATTTACCAAAAGTAATCTAACTGTAAGCCATCAAACATTTTTCTTCTTCTTTTTTAAGATTTATTTATTTATTTGAGAGAGAGTGGAGAGAGAGAGAGAGAGAGTAGCGGGAGGGGCAGAGGGAGAGACAGAGAAATCCTCAAGCAGACTCCATGCTGAGCACGGAGCTCAATGCAGGCTCGAACCCAGGACCCCGAGATCATAACCTGAGCTGAAACCAAGAGTCAGACACTTAACTGACTGGGCTACCCAGGCGCCCCACACATTTTTCTACTTCTTTATTACTTAGCACAGCAAGGAACCTCCATTCAGGTTGTTGAAGCCAGAAATCTTGGCATTACTGTTACCTAGCCCCACACATAATTTAACACTGAGTCCTATGATTCCTCCTTAATGTACTATGAATTTATTCATTTTTCTTCAGTCCTAATAAACTCCCCTAGATCGGGTTTCCATGATTTCTCACAATGGGTTAGGACAACTGTGTCCTAACTGCTGTCTCTGGTGACCATCTTGTTTTATATTCTGTAAACTATGCACAGAATGGTCATTCTAAAACTGAATTTCAATAATGGTCTCAGTTTGACCTCCTCAGCTGCTTCCCAGTATCCTCAGGATAATGTCCTCATGTCCTGATGGGGTGATGGAGTTCTCGAGAAAGACCCTTATGACTTTGCCATTGTGTTGCCTATAAGAAAGGCATAGAGCCATGATGTAGCACAGCATCTCTGCAGAATTTTAAACTCTTCTGTGGTGTTTGAGGGCAAAGTGAAGGTGATGGAGTGATTCAAGATGAGGGGTTGGTAGGGGCCACAGCACGAAGAGCCTTGTGTAGATCAGCTGATGCTTGAGCTGTTTTGCATTTAGCTTTGTTTGGTATTTTTAAGATTTTTCAACATCCAATCTATGAAGACAGTAAAAAATTAAACAAAAGTTTTATAGGCTTTCAGCAAATATTACAAGTCTCATTTTTCTCTTTTTTTATTGAGGTATAATTAACATATAAGATTATATTAGTTTTAGATGTACAATATAATGATTCGATATTTGCATATATTGTGAAATGATTACCACCAGGTGCCTAGTTAATATCCATCACCGTACATAGTTACAATTTTTTTTGTGTGATGACAACTTATTTCAAGATCCACTCTTCTAGCTACTTTTAAATGTGCAACATAGTATTATTAACTAGAGTTACTGTACATTACATTCCCATGACTTACTTATTTTATAACAGGAAGTTTGTACTTTTTGACTTCCTTATATTTTTCATTCTTAATTCAATCATTCCACTTCTTGAGAAGATAGATTACAAATAATTAATTGGGTTATTATTGTCCAGTCAGTGATTTCCACCTACTAAATGATTTGCCTTTTACTATGAATGATTTGGTGCATTCAAAACAATGGTCTTAGTTCAAGAATGATCTTAAACTTACCTAGGTGGCTCGGTTGGTTAAGCATCTGACTCTTGATTTCAGCTCAGGTCATGATCTCAGGGTCATGATTTCAGGGTCATGATCTCAGGGTCGTAAGATCGAACCCCTTGTCAGGCTCTATGCTCAGCAGGGAGTATGCTTGAAATACTTTCCCTGTGCCCCTCCAACCACTCTTGCTCTCTCTCTCTAAAATAAATCTTTAAAAAAATAAATAAGAATGATCTTAAACTTCCTTATGACCATAAGTGAAAGTCATGGTCTTTCTCATTCTCTTCTGCTTGCTGTTTAATAGTAAGTTTAGCTATAAGAAACCCAAAAGAGAACCCTATGATTTTTACCATGTGATCTTCACTGACATACCAGAGTGTAATGGAAATTAAAATCTGAGAAGTTTCCCTGGCTTATAAATAAAAGAGGAAGAAGAAGAGGAGGAGGAGGAGAGTGAGCAGGAGGATGAAAAAAGAGAGCTATTTAGCATTTTAAATTGCATTACTTATTTGGTTTTTAGCCTACTTTGGAGGCTTCTCTGTGAAATTTCATTTAGCAATCCCAAGGCCTCCCTAGCATTAGCAGTGCATGAGAACGGAGTACGGCATTGGCCTTGTCAGATCTAATCCCCTCTGTGTCATGACATCAGGAGCGCTGTAGATCTGTATGTGCAAATAAAGTCTGTAGTTTGGATTGTATGGTAGCTGATGAACAATACAGAGCAGGATAAACAATGCAGGACCAGATTGGTGTCTCCTTACAAAACATATGTGACATGTCCATAAGCACTAAAGTAATTACAGGGCAATTGTAAACCTGATCTTTTTGAAATGCACCAGAGCAAGTGCTTTTGTGTTTCTTTAAGACAATTGTTGATAACTTGTTGTGTAAAAATAGTTGTAAAATGAATATAGGAGAATTTGGCAATAGTGCAATAAGGTATGGCTTCTCTTATTCAAGTTTTCTCATACGATCAAAAGGGATATAAATGGAATACTTCAAAATCTGGAGTGGATGATATAAAAAACTAAAAGAATACTATGTTACAGGTGAGAACTGGGTTTTGGTTAAGGTAACTGAATACACACATGCTTGAGGCAAAATTGTAAAAGTAGAGAAAATCAATCAGGTTGGAGAAATGCCCTTTTGTTATGACTTGATTGTGAATTAAAAGTCTGCTCATCTTTCTGCTGTGGCATAGACTTGAGATGACTTTCTCCTGTAACTCTTAGGTAAGTAAACATAAGTGTATTAACTTATTCATTCACTATGTGTTGTCACCGTGGTAGCTGCGTTTGGTTTCTCTGTAAATCTAAGTCTCCTGTGACCTTTGTGAATGATTCCTTTTTTTTTTTATTTTACTTAAATTGTTCTACCTAATGATTGAATCCTAATGGCAAGTCTGCTTTGAAGATGGCAGGCTCTGGCCCAAGGCCCCAACTCTGAGGAGACCAAGCCAGGATGAACTCAGAACCCAGGACTCCCATGCCCTGCTCTTCCCTCCACGGTCTGACAAGACCTTCTGCTTGGACTTTGGGAGAGAAAATTTTAAATCAGATCTCAATTCCCCTGTCAAAAATTTAAATCTATTACTGTAGATGACATTTACACATATAATCTTAAAACAAGGTAGAGAGTAGTAGGTAACATGACATAGCTAAAGGCCAAATCCTAGGAGTGTCCCTAAATGAGACAATATGGAATGGCTTTATGGATGGGTGACATTGCAGTGACCCCACTGAAGAAGGATGGAACAGACGTAAAGGCTAGGTAGGCAAAGGGTCCATCTATGATAAGTTAGAGAGGGTATTGACGAGTATGGGGATTTTTTTTTTTTTTACGTAATTTCTGGTCCACAAAAGTCCTTACTCTGTTTTTCACAAATCTCAATGTACTTATTATTTTCTTTTAAAATATAACTCCAAAAACCATAATGATTTGGTGTTAAAAGGGGATATTTCAGGGGTGCCTGGGTGGCTCAGTAAGTTAAGCATCTGCCTTCGGCTCAGGTCATGATATTGGGGTTCTGCTTCTGGCTCCCTGCTCAGGGGGGAGTCTGCTTTACCCTCTCCCTTTGCCCCTCCCCCCAGCTCATGTTCTCTCTCTCTCTCTCAAATAAATAAATAAAATCTTTTTTTAAAAGGTGGGATATTTCAGCATGTGCTCAAATTAAAATATGACTTTTGTTTATTTGTTTGGATGGGTCCATATGAAACTATATCCCTGGGGAATAGAACTGGGTTATCCAGAAGACTCCTACTTTTACTTTATACATTTCTTTTTCTGCATGTCTGCTTATTAGTTTTCTTTTGACTCAGAATAATGGAGCACATGATGTGCTGGACATCTTCCTTTTCCACCTGCCAATGCACCCACCAGCTTTTCCCACCTCTGCTGGTGCCCTGTCCATGTGGCTTACTGATATGAAGAGTACCAAGGGCTCCGAGCCCTCTGCTTCCAGCTGGCTTTGCTTGGTGGGAGGCACTGACCGGAAATCAGACAGTGGGGGGAAAGTGAGATCGAGATATTTATTCCCTGGCCTCCCTACTCTCTTCCCCACCCCTCTACATAACTGACTCCCCTGGTTGGTTCTGTCCTCCTACTAAAGACAACAACTGCCAGGCAGCCCTTTGCACAAAGATGCTCACTTCCTTGTCATGACACTTCAGGTAGCAGTGGCTCCCAAGGGTGCTGGCCCGGATATCCACATTCTAATGCTGGCTTCTCTAATCTCTGCCTACACCTTTGTAATTAGTCTCTTTGTAATTAGTCTCTTAAATTCTCTTCACATTACTCAGCTTGAGTGTCACATTACTCAACTTTGCCCTGGACGCTGGTCAAAACAAAAACAAACACACACACAAACCAAGCAAAGTAATAAAGCATTCAGGTAAAGTAATTATATAGATGGGTCTTTATGCTGTTTCATAACAGAATAAAATACTTAAGAAAGAATATAGGTGAAGAAAACTTATCTTACTTAAGGACCATGTTACAGAAGGGAAGTAATAGTAAATATTTCATGAGTACAAACTTAAAGCTGACGTTTCTCTCCCTTTCCTTACTCATGCTGTTGCTGGGTTTCTGGACCTGAAGGGAAAGCAGGCATGAATGAGGTCTCTCTGATGCGAGTCTTCATGCAGGACTGTGGGATGGTGCTGCAGAGATTTATAGACTCTCAGAGAAGGGAGGGGCTGTGGGGACTACGCAGTGCAGTGATGAACAGCACAAAGTGCTGCACAGTTGGTCATACACTTCTATATTGCATTCTCTTTTCTAAGTTCTGAGAATCGGCAATCATCATTGAATTTGCATGGCAACTATTTATTTACTTATTTTCAATTTAAAAAATCATTTCCCCAAAAATCCAAATAATTTCCTTTTAATGCAAGGTGAGTCCTGTTAACAGGTATTTAATTTTTATTTTTAGTTTTACTTTTTAAGAGAGTTTCTTTAATTGAAGTGGAACTAACATACACTGTTATATTAGTTTCAGGTATACAATCTAATGATTCAACAATTCAATGCATTACTCAGTGCTCATCATGATAAGTGTGCTCTTGATCACCTTTCACCCAATTCACCCATTGCCCCACCCCCTCCCCTCTGTTCTCTGTAAGATTCTGTATTTTTACTTATCTCCTTTTTCTTCATTTGTTCATTTGTTTTGTTTCTTAAATTCCACATATAAGTGAAATATATGGTGGTATTTGTCTTTCTCTGTCTGACTTATTTCACTTAGCATAATACTCTCCATGTCCATCCTTGTTGTTGTGAATGGCAAGATTTCATTCTTTTATATGGCTCAGTAATATTCCAGTGTGTGTGTGTGTGTGTGTGTGTGTGTGTGTGTATACACATATACACCACTTATATGGGAGTTTTTAATAAAGAGAATGAATAATTGTCTAAAAAGACTTATTTAACCAGAAATGTAGGAAACTTGACTCTTTGGGACAAAGCCCCCATGCATTACCTAGACTGTGAAATATATTATATGTACTGTGATAGGCATAAGCAATAATTCTATCTTTCATAGTGAGTAAATCCAAGTAATCTAAGTAGTATAAGAATGAAAGAAATTACTCCTATATTTCTTCTGTTCCTATAAAAGATAAATATCTAAAAATGTATAAAGAGATCATGAACCCATCCCCATACCCAGACACCAAAATGTTTAAGATTTTTTAAAAGTCATATAAAATCACTTGGAAGAAAATTTTAAGTCTTTTTTGTTTTAAAAAATATTACTTTATAACTCATATAATGAATCTAGTACCATCCAGATATAGCTTTTGTTAATATTGTTGGATAATTATTCAAAAACCATTTCCTACCTATGTACCTACCACATACACACCCCCCCACACACATATGCACACAATTGGAAATACTATACCATTTATTTAGTAGCTGAATAGTAATTCAAAGCATGAATTTAGATACTATTGTTTTAAACAATCTCCAATTAGTAAATATCTAGTTTCTCAAGTTTTATAGTTAGAAATAATCCTATGATGACTATATTTAAACAAATATATTGCTCTTGTCCTATGATTACTTCCTCATAAACTTGTAGATGATAATTGCTATATTCACTTATATATTTACAGCATATATATTGCATATATATAATGTATGTATGTATATATACATTATTATACATATTATGTAATGTAATATAAAATGATATACACATAGCAACATTGTTCAGCAGAAAATTTATCAGTTTATCTACAAAATAGTATATAAGAATGTCCTTTTCTCCAAAACCTTACCTATACTGGGCATTATCATTCTTTTTTTTTTTTAAGATTTTATTTATTTATTTGACAGAGAGAGAGAGAGCACACAAGCAGGGGGAGCAGCAGGCAGAGGGAGAAGGAGAAGCAGGCTCCCCGCAGAGCAGGGAGCTGGATGCAGGGCTCGATCCCAGGACCCTGAGATCATGACCTGAACCTAAGGCAAATGCTTAACCGACCGAGCCACCCAGGCACCTGACAT
>NC_138370.1:164479341-164518069 GCF_054177405.1 Leptonychotes weddellii | reverse complement strand
TTTTTTAAGATTTTATTTATTTATTTGACAGAGAGAGAGAGAGCACACAAGCAGGGGGAGCAGCAGGCAGAGGGAGAAGGAGAAGCAGGCTCCCCGCAGAGCAGGGAGCTGGATGCAGGGCTCGATCCCAGGACCCTGAGATCATGACCTGAACCTAAGGCAAATGCTTAACCGACCGAGCCACCCAGGCACCTGACATTATCATTCTTTTAAGTTTTGATGATCTGATATTCATTTTAAAAATATTTACTGAGACACTACTAGATTGCCATGAAGGAAAATTAGAGAATAAACAACAGGGAGTATAGTGATAGTGGTGGGACTTTTCCATTAAAAATGGTATCCCACACACTTCTTTATGTATATTCCTTTTATTGCTTATTATGTCCATATGTTTATTAAGTCTTGCTTCTCTTTTAAATTATCTTTTTATAGTCACACCTATTTTTTATTTGGGTATTTTTTATTATCAAATTCTAGGATTCTTCCTAAGTATAGTATATATATTATATTGACATGTTTTATATTTATTAATTACATAATTATCTAATAGAGTTAATATTAACTAATATTAATATCAATACTTTATTACCTATATACCTGACTATATTGTGAATATAATATATATTTCACTCCAATATACAATGTGTCATTCATCATGGGTCTTTTAGCTTTATGGTATTTTATATATATGTATATATATTACATATATATGTGGACTACTGCCCATTTGGAGGAGAATTTACATCATTAAAATATTCATTCTCCCATACAGTGACATAATGTACCCAAGCATTTATTTATACTTGTCTTTTCTAGCTTTACACAGGATTCCAGAAGTATTTGTTTGTATTGAAATTCTAAAAACAAGTCAATGTTAGGTATTTGTTGCTATTTTCCCCTGATTTTGTCTCCTATGGATTGCCGTTGGTATGCTGGTGTGTCTTTAATTGCTTTGATTTACAGACTCTTTGAAGACCTGATGAAATCTCTCAAAACTTGTCCCAGTAAAATGCCTACATAAAATTTTGCAGGCAATTTCAGAGACTCGGAGACTTTTTGAAGTCTAGTCATAGACTTCTTATTCATCCATTAACCCTTAGTTTAGATAAGGGTTGCATTTATTTTTTAATTCAATCATTTTCCTGAATTATCTAACATTTTATACTACTTTTTAAGTGGATTTTCTAATGCTTTCCTAGTAGACAATGTATCACTTGAAAATTATAGTATCATCTTGTCCTAACTAGTATCTTCACTTATTTTAACTATTCTAATTGCTCTAACTAGGACTTTCATAAAAATATTAAATAATATTGGAGAAAACAATGATTTTCAACAAGTATTTCATGTTATTTATAAATATGGCTGTTAGCTTTAGTCAATTTATCATATTACAGAAGTATCCTATCTTTCTAGTCATATTTTACTATAAGTCCTTATCCGATGTTGGTGTTGAATTTTTCTAATGTCTTTTTCAGTATTTGTTAAAATCATCATATGATTTTTATCTGTCCAGATAAAATGTTGAATTATTATTAATAATACCAGCCAGGATAGTCTAGGGTCTATATATTTTAAGTAAGAAAACAACTCTTATTATATTAACACAATAAAATATTTTCTTGCTCATACGAGAGGCTTAGTTTGGGGTGTCAGGGGGTTGTTTATATAATCATTCAGGAATCCAGGCTGACAGAGATCCCCCCTTAACTACAATCACCAGAGCAGCAGGAAGGGAACCTGGAAGATGAGACTGGTTTTAAAGTTTCTGCCCCTAAGTAACACATGTTACTTCCACTCAGATTTTATTGGGTCACTTGTCAATGCTCGGTTTTAAAAGGATCAGGAAGGGCAATCCAGAAGGAATTTAGCCACTGCACCACCATCTTTGCATTCTTGAAATAAATGTGTTATTTCATGTTGTAGTCAGGGATTTTAGAGAAACAGAACCTATGCATTTTATAGGTTAATAATATATGTAAAATATGACTTATAAGGAAATGGCTCCTGTGATTATAAACACTAAATCCAGACCCAGGAAGGCTGATGGTTTAGTTCCAGTCCAAATCTGAGTCCAAAGGCAGGAGAAGACCAATGTCTCAGCTTGAAGATATTTACGCAGAAAGAACTTTTTCTTACTCAGCCTTTTAGTACATTCAAGCCTTCAACTGGTTGTATGAGACCCACCCAAACTGAGGAGGGCAGTGGGCTTTATTCAGCATACCAATTCCAAATGCTCATCTCATCCAGAAACACCCTTTCAGACACACCTACAAATAACATTTAACCAAATATCTGGGAACGCTGTGGCCCAGTCAAACTGACACATAATACTAACAGTTTATCAGATGTTTTATTATAATAATATAGTTCTATTATTTTATCATTACATATTTATTGATTATTTATTATTTATGTATTTCTTCTAGGATTTTTGAATCTGTGTAGGTTAAGTGGGTTTTCATTTTTTTAACTTTCTGGGTCAAATATTACTTTCATTATTATCGTAGTTTTAATAATGAATTAGAAATCTTTCCTTTTGTTTTGGAACATCTTTAAATCTATAGCAAATATTGGTTCTTTGAAATCTTGAAAAAATTCATCCATAAAATAAGTGAAGGCATTAGCATTTAAAAACTTTCTCAGGGGCGTCTGGGTGGCTCAGTCGTTAAGCGTCTGCTTTCGGCTCAGGTCATGATCCCAGGGTCCTGGGATCGAGCCCCGCATCGGGCTCCCTGCTCAGCGGGAAGCCTGCTTCTTCCTCTCCCACTCCCCCTGCCTGTGTTCCCTCTCTCGCTGTGTCTCTCTCTGTCAAATAAATAAATAAAATCTTTAAAAAAAAAAAAAAAAACTTTCTCAGAGGGGCGCCTGGGTGGCTCAGTCATTAAGCGTCTGCCTTCGGCTCAGGTCCTGGTCCCAGGGTCCTGGGATCCAGCCCCATATCGCATCGGTCTCCCTGCTCAGCGGGGAGCCTGCTTCTCCCTCTCCCGCTCCCTCTCCTTGTGTTCCCTCTCTCACTGTCTCTCTCTCTCTGTCAAATAAATAAATAAAGTCTTTAAAAAAAAGCTTTCTCAGATTTTCCAAGTGTGTATATCTGATCAGGTTTACTACTTAAAACAAAACAAAAACAAAATTTTACAGTACATTGTAGTTATTTACAAAATCAAGTTTCAAAACTCCCTGCAGTTGTCCCACAGTATTCTATCCTTGTCGTGTGTACTGTTTCTCTGTGTTTGTAACCTCTCTCTTATTGCAATGGTTTCTATTCCATGTCTGTGTTTGTGTATTTTATTGTTCTCAAAGAAGTGTTTTGTTATTGCTTTACTATATCATATATCTATTTTTTAACTTTATCAATCCTTTTGTTTCATGATTTTTTACTAGCTTCTTATATTATATACTTCATCCTGGTTCTTTATTGTTCATTGTAAAAGCACTTGACATCATTTCTTTTCTTCTGAGTGCAGCTTTGACCACATCTGTCAAGTCTAGATACGTAGTAGTCTGATTACCATTGTGATGTAACTTAATATCTTAACATATATGTATACATACATGTATGTATTTTTCTGTATATACAGATACATGAAATGTTTATTTTCTCTTTGATTTAAAAAAATCTCTTTAGGAAAATCTTGTTTTGTCTCCAGATGGTTTTATTTGTGAGAGTGTGAATGTGTTTATGCTTTATTAGTCTCTAATTTTATTGTACTTCAGGACAAAAAACATGAGGCTTGTGATTTATAATTTGGTAGGTTTATTGTAAAGATAATCCAAGATCTAAAATCCAATTTTCTGTGCAAATGTTTAACACACACACACACACATATTAGTAGTGTGTGTTTTATATGATAGTTGCAGTATACCAAGTCAAGTTTATGAATTTTGAAATTCAGTTTTTCAGTTTATATTTTGCCTACTCTGTCAAAAACCAAGAGAGAAACTTCAAAGTTTCTAACTACAACTGAAGTTTTGTCAAAATTTATTGTTGGTTCTAACTTGTTTTTTAATCACAAACTATGTTATTTGTCATATAAACATTTACAGCTAGTATTTAGCCATTTTATATTTTATCTAAATTCAGTTTTCTTTGATATGTAATACTAGCCCTTTTTTTTAGTTTAAATTTATCCAATATGTATTTGCCCAAGCCCTCTAAAATACCATTTCATTGTTGTAGCGCACTTGTCAGATATCTAACAAATACTTGAATGTTTTTTGGTTTTTTTGGTGGGTTTTGTTTTGTTTTGTTTTGTTTTTACCCAGCCCAGACACTTTAGCTTTTGTTAAAGGAGTTTATAAATTCCACAGAGAGGCCAGAATAGATGAAGGGTTAAGAGACTCCTCATTTGAAAATGGGCACCGGGGATTTCTGGACTGCTGGGCTTTTCAAAAACATGAGGCAGTAAATTCTACACTTCGGCTTAAACAAATCTTAACTGTGTTTGTGAACTTAGAGTCACATTTGTCTCACTTGCACTCCAGATTGTTCTGACTAACGAAGTCTTATTTCTACCCCCTTGTACTAAACTTCTGGCTATTTCTGCTGCCTAGCTGTTCCATCTTTTCTTTTCATATCCTTTGCTTAACTCCAACGTCCCTATTGCTATCTATTGTCTGCAGCAGCATAAAAACTTGACTTATTTTCATTCCGGTAGTGGATGCCTATGTACTGTAAAATGTGAACCTCGATTTCTCTTCCAATGTAATGATTTGTTTTAGAATGAATCATTGATCCTGGCTCATCAAATGAACAGTGTGTGCACTTTATTTCCTCTACTCCACATTCCATAATTTCCGCATTTTGCAGAACAATCTTGACTTTTACAACCAATTGACTAATATTAATTTATGTGTTATATTACACACTTAATGTCTGCATTATATCCACCTTAACAGTTGTTTGGCAATCAACTCTCAAAGTTTTAATGTGCCTCGGGCCACTTCTCTTACAACCGGTTTTGCCCTTATTTGAGCTCATTATTTATATTCATTTCTCAGAAGGCTAGAATAATTTTCTAAATAGTTATTTTTTCAGGAAAGATATTCAAATTCTTATTTTATGAATCCTTGCAAGTGTGTAATGTTTGTTTTTCTGTTTGTATGTCATATTGGTTAAGATCAGGTTTGACTACATCTAATAGAAAGACAAATAAACAATGCTTTACATACATTAAAGTTTATTTCCCTCTCACATAAAAGGAGTCTAGGCATTTGAATCAAGACCTGACCTGGAAGCTCCATGAATTTTGTTGGTGTTGCTGATTTTATGCTCTGCCATCCTGGGAGCATTCATCATACCCATGATCTAAGATGGCTGCCCAAGCGTCAGCCATCAGATTCATTTTCTAAGCAGAAGAATGGAGGACGAGAGAGAGGAGAAATTGGAAGTTTACACAGTTCCATTTACATCTCATTGGACCAATAGGAAGAAAATAGTCAAATAACTGCAAGGAAAACAGAACTGTGCCTGACTAAAATTGAAGAGTAAAATGGAAATTTGGAGGTACATACAAATTCTGGTCACATAACTGAGCATTATCTCTAATGAATATATGAAATGTTGGAATTGCAAACATTTTTTTTCTAAAATCTCTGTCAATATTACTTCATTGTCACCTTGCCTTTCTTAGAAAAGAAGTAATTATGCAGATTTTTCTCTATGAAAAATATTGACCTTCTCTTCTCCATAATGGATGTTTGTTGAAATTATCATTTATCTCTGGAATTATAAAGAAAAATAAAACATACATGTACATGTGTTTTCTTTTTTAATTAATTTATTTAGGATCAAGTAGTTCCTCTAAATGTTAAGATTATAGTCTTCCTTCCTCTAAGAAGTTTCTTCTATCATATCTTTGATTTTTGTTTCTTTTCCACTTACTCTCCAGCATTTATATTATAAATATATTGGCTTTCTTAGAGCTTCACCCTCAGCAATTTACCTTTCTTCCTTTTTCATCCTTATTTACTTCTGTGAGAATTTATTTTCTAAGCCACTAATTGAGATCATCATTTATAATACATTTCCTCATTTGTCTGTTTTAAAAATTTTAGTAATGATGATTATCTTCAGAAACAAGAGTTCTTAATCTCAGATTGTTCCATGTTGGAACATACAGTGTTTCTCAAATTTTGTTGTGAGCAAAAGATGGAAGACCGTTTTTTTTTTCCCCCTGTTTCATGAAGTAAGTCCATTTCACGGGGTTGCATTTGTACAGATTTTTCAGCACTATTTTCTTTTGGACTACTGAGTCTTTTCACATACCTGGTGATTTTTTTTTGTCTGCATATTCTTAAACAGAAGGTCTATGTTTGCTTAGTAATTTGACTTGTGTTTATTTTCAGAGATTGTGTTTAAGTTTTCATCCTCTGTGAAAGAGGAAGAGAATGTTTATATTTTCTGGGGTTTGATTGTGCTAGACTGGGGATCCAGATGGCCACAAGGCATAGGGAGAGATGTGTTTCTGTTTTTCTAGCAGGTCCTGTCCAGCCACTAAAGCAGGTGACTGATTTCTGGCCCACTCTCGCCTGTAAGGTGACCAAGCATTAGTTTTGAATTGCATTTCAAATGGAAAAGGAAAAAATACTATGAAGCTAAGCCTGTAGGTAAATTCTTTACTACTGCAAGTGGTGGTTGTTGTTACTCCATGTTTGTTGTGTATCAAGAGAGGTTTGAAAAAATCTGCTGTGGCAAGTCACTTGAGGCCAAAGAACTTTGACGTAGAGTTCTCATCTCCAGATGATCTAACTAGCTAAATCTTACCTCCAGTCATTATCATTCCAAGATTAGATTTTTATGTTTCCTGTTTTTCAATGAGAAAAGTTACTCACCTACCTCATAGACCTCTCTTTTGCCTCCCTCTGCTTGATATTTTCCAACAATTTCTCAAAGGTTCTCAATCTTTCATGGAAACCCTGTGTTTCCAATGCATTGATTGATATATTCTTATTTTTAGATGCCTTGTATAATTTTAATATTTAGGGAGTGAGAAGAAGTAAATGCATGAGCATAAATAACCATTTTGAAACCAAAATCTGAAAGTGTGGTTTTTGACCAAACCATTGTGTAAAAGCCAATTTTCCAAACTACAAATATGGTTTAACTATTTTCACTGTTTACAGTATGTGCTTATGTAGAATTAAAAAAAAACTATTTTGCGGGAAATAAGCTTGTTTTATTTTTTAATGTTGGTAAACCTTATATATACATGAGTATTATAAAGCTGAAAATACGCTAACTTTATCTAAAAGTATAATTTAAGGAGTGCTACATTGACAAATGATACTATTCCATTATTTTGGACTTTACATAACAAAATCATGTGGTTGATATTTTCCCCATAGTTTATCTAAACTCTCAACTAAATGAGACACTAAAAGTATCAACGATCTGTCAGACATAAGGCCTGTGGGGCAAATTTTCATCTTTAATTAAATGTTAATAATACTTACTTGACAGATTAAATAATTATTTTTATCTGGTTAACTTGATTAATAATTTCATAATATGTTTTCTCTTTTTTTTTTCAAGAGAAAAATAGTGAGTCTGTGTTCCCAATCTTCTATCACAGGCAACTATAATATGTCACATGCTTTTTTTTTTAAGATTTTATTTATTTATTTATTTGACAGAGAGAGTGAGCACAAGCAGGCAGAGTGGCAGGCAGAGGGAGAGGGTGAAGCAGGCTCTCCACTGAGCAGGGAGCCTGATGTGGGGCTTGATCTCAGGACTGTGGGATCATGACCTGAGCCCAAGTCCTTAACCGACTGAACCACCCAGGTGCCCCTATAATATGTCACATGCTTTACAGAAGTAAGGTCAGCCTGGCTGCCCCTCTGTAATCAGTCAATCTGCTGAAATTTGCCAAATACGGCCACCAGAATCTTATCTGCAGTCATTGGGTGGATCCATTTGTTTCTAGTTAGCAACAAATGATGGGATTCCTTACTCTAGAACTTTGAAAAGATTCAAAGTTATTTTTTAAAAAAAGATTCATTATGAAAGCTTAACTCATATTTTAAAAAGAATTACATAAAGTTTGCTAAATTGTTAACCTAAAGTGAAAATAAACACAAAAGGATGTGGTATACAACTTAATTACAAGCCTTTCTCCCAATATTGGTGATAGTAATGATGATGATGACGACGATAGAAGTTATTATGCTTCCCCCTGTGGTTTTTTTGTTTTTTTTTCATCCAGCATCCATTCAACCCTACGTCCATTGAATAGCTGTGGGTTTTTGTTTGAGCACTCTGCTCTATTAGGCTTGTGCCCCCTGTCCTATTCTTATTCTACTTCTTAGACCTAGATGTGCAGGCTGCATGGCCAAAGTTGAGGCCACAGAACCAAATGCTGGTCCTGTGATTTTTGTAGAGATGGCTGTCGGTATAAGTTGGCCACATTTCAGAGAATCTAAGGGTTCTGCAGGAGCTACTAGGAAGAGGGTGACCTTCTTTCCAATGAATCCAGGATGCTTGGAGCTGCAGACATATCTGGACACAGTGAGGAGGAAGTTTGCATGACAATGGAACCAGACAGGAGGAAGTAAAGCCAAGAAAGGGAGAAAAAACAAGTTTGAGTGACATCAAACTTGAACTTAAACTCTGAACCAAGTCTTTCCTTGGCCCTTCCTACTCCAGGACTTCTCAATTTGTTTTCATGGTCATCTCTTTCTTTTCCCCGCCTTGCTCACTCCTCTGCAGCTCCTGACTTGCTTTGAAGAGGCCAAACTGACTCTCACTCAGGCCACTGCATTTGCTGTTCCCTCTATTTAAAATGTACCCCCCAGACCCCCAGCTATTCTCATCACTCCCCCTTCACTTTCTTCAGGCCTCTGCTCAAATATCAACTCCTCAGAGTTGATTCTCCCCACCTTTCATCTGCCTGTTTCCTCACGGAATTCAACCACAACTGCCATTATATATGATAGCGGGCTCCTTTTTTTTTTTTTTTAAGTTTATTTATTTAAGCAATCTCTACACCAAACGTGGGGCTCGAACTCACGACACCGAGATCAAGAGCCACATGCTCTAGGGACTGAGCCAGTCAGGCACCCCAGATAGCTGGATCTCTTGTGTCACTTCTCCAACTTTTCCGCACGTGTCTGAGCGTCACACGAGCAGTAGATTTGCCTGTTTCTTCACTGCTGCGACCCGGCATTCCTATTGCATAGTGCACGCTCAGCGACTGTTTGTTTGAATGAAGGAATAAATGAATCAATAAATCCCATTGTTGTTATTTTGGTTTCATCCAAGAGTAAATTTCCTGTCACGGACAAAATGTTGTAACAATTAGAATATTATTACACGAGTTTTCATGATACCGAAATTAAGCCTTAAATGGTTAAGCGAAAAGTAAATGGAGCAAGAGGTGTAAAATTTAAATATTTAAATATTTAAATTTAAAGATTTAAATATTTGCCCTTACTCCAGAGCTATTAAAAACTAGTCTCTACTGCTTTCAAAATTGCTAAATTTGGCCAGGAGGGCCTAAAAAGTGTTTCTCTCCTGATTATGTCCATGTTTTCTTCTTCTAATGGATAATAGTTTAATAAAAATCTCATGTTTTATATTCAGCGATGAAAACTAATAGCTAATAAACTCTTGCCAAGCACAGCTTCTGTTAGAACTATACTTTAGTAAATAGAATTATTGGACTGCTATACTTTGAAAATTCATAGTAAGTTATATACATACTTAGTATGAACATACATCCAGATTTTGCCTGAGACTGTCCTGATTTATTCTTGTTGTTCTGGCCTAACAATGAATAGCAGCCCCTTTTCCTCCCAAAGCATCCTATTTATAAATATATATAAAATATAGGTATTATTACCTAATATATATTATACATATACTATATTAGATATTAGATATATATATATATTTTTTTTTTCCCCTAGGGTTAGTCCACTGTAACCTTCTGAACCACCTATTGGTATGAGCTCCTGAGTGTCTGGAATTGTCATTCTGTCTCATTCATACAGCAGAAATATACTATGTTTCTGAAGCATGTCGGCAATTCCTACAGATAGAGCATTCATAGTTGAACAGGCAAGTGTGTAAATAAATAATGGCAGTGCACATGAAAAGGACTATGAGGTAAGAGGAAGCTGGAGCTCAAACTTATTCACTTTTTTCCATTTCTACAGCTGCCGTTCTCTTCCGTACCACCGGGACCATTGCCATAAATTCCTAAGTAAGTGCTCCACTTCCTCTCTTCTCCCCCTCCTATCTGTTAGCACACTGCACCAAGACAACATTTATTTATTTATTTATTTTAAGATTTATTTATTTATTTATTTATTTGACATGCAGAGAGAGAGAAAGAGAAAGAGAGAGAGAAAACAAGCAGGCAGAGCGGCGGGCAGAGGGAGAAGCAGACTCCTCGCTGAGCAGGGAGCCCAATTCGGGGTTCCACCCCAGGACCCTGGGATCATGACCTGAGCTGAAGGTAGATACTTAACCAAGTGAGCCACCCAGGCACCCCCAAGATGAGCATTTAAAACACAAGCTGGATCTTATCCTCCTCCTGTTGTGAAGATGAAAAGAATGTCTAAGCCCTGGTGCTCTAGAAAACAGAACCTAGGGCAAAAGCTTATGCATTAAGATTATACTGAGGAGTTCAATGCCAGGGAAGCCAGGGCGAGGGACAAGGGTAGTGAAGCAAGAAAGGGGAGAGCAGAAATGGGGGGAGTACGTACCTGACTTCTGGTCAGTTCCAGGCATCATGCTGTGTGACAGCTCAATCTCATGGGGTCATCTTCCAAGGGAACCTGTGAACTATTATATCTCAGGACAGTTTGTGAGTGGTGGGTTGGGGAAGGGGGAAAGACTATCTTCTGTCTCCTTCTATTGGTCCAAATTTTGTTCCTCAGCACTTTAACTCCCCCACATTTTCAGTTTGGACAAGTATGGGAGCTGCATGGGTCTTAAAACGGTTAGATCTCAGCAGCCCCAGAGAGGGGAGAAATGGAACAACCAGGCATGAGGTACATGTGGCTCAGTTTGCTCCAGAGACATTGGTTTTACAGAGACCAGGCTTGGAGTGGAATGTGTGGCCAAGAGCCTCCTTGGAAACAGTGAGACTGAGAAGGTTTGAGATGGTACAAAAAGCGTGTCTGACAGGCTGTTAATATTGGGTGTCTAGAAACTGCAAGCACCTGGTGAATGTTACTGACCTGTTATTTATAATGATTACGGATGAAATGTTTAAAACAAGTGAGTGATGGTTATGAATACATTATGAATCCCACTCTGTAGACATATGGAGATTTCTTATACTCATTGGTTTTGATTGAGCATAGGCTTTGTGCAAAACAGTGCGTGAGACCAGTGAACGTAGTGGTGAATAATTAGATGTGGCTTCTATCTTCATGAGAAGACAGAGTCAAACATGAATCAAATACATGATTATGAATTAAATCATGCCTGTGCAGGAGAAATATAGGGCTCTCTACTAGCACATAAAAGAAGGATATGACCCAGTCTTGGGAGGGGGTGGTCAAGAAGGTCAGAGAAGTGACAGTTTAGCCAAGAAGAAGAGGAGAAGTGAAAGTGAATCATAAGCAGGAGTGATGTCATGGGTGTAATGGGTTAATTATATGTGTGGACATGGCTAGGCCATGGCACCCAGTTTTGGATCAAACACAGGTCTAGATGTGACTATGAAGGCATTTCTAGATGAGATTAACATTTAAATCAGTGAAGTTTGAGTCAAATGGATTATCTTACAACGTGGATGGACCTCATCCACTTGGTTGAAGGCTTCAGAGCATAGAGTAAGGTCTCTTGAGGAGGAATTCTGCCTCCACAAGGCCTTCACAGTGGAGGCTGCAACATCAACTCTTGCGTGGGTCTCCAGCCTGCTTGCATGCCTTGCAGATTGCAGACTTTCCAAACTCCACAATCTTGTGAGCCAATTCTTTCGAACAAAGCTCTCTCTCTCTCTCTCTCTCTCCTCATATGTATATATACATACATACATACATATTTATATACATACACATCCTGCTAGTTCTGTTTCTCTGGAAACCTCTAGGTGATACAACAGAGCCAAGGTCCTGAGGAAACCAGAGAGCATGGTTTCTTCAGGGCTCTGAGAAAAGGCGACTGTGGTAGAGTGAGGGGCAGGTGGTATGAGTTGAGTTGTAGAGAGGGAGGCAGGAGCCAGGACCATAAGGCAGATAGCATGGATCTTTGCTGTGAGTGCAGTGGAAAGCCTTTTAATGATTTTATTTCAGCTAGATTGGAGACATTTTACTCCGAAATCTGGAGACCTACCTAATAATATGGATAGAGAGCACGTAATCCTGAATTAGGGTAGAGGGAGAGAGAGGAGTCAGTGAACATGGCCTCAGCTGTCCCCTTTGTGTTTATCCTGTAGGTGCAGCTCTCCCAGAATACTGCAAAATGCAAAATGCCCACAGCAGTTGCTAGTGAATTCCTCAATTCCGGGGCAAAAAAATTCCTCTGCTTAGCCTGCATCTGTATCAATGGGAAAGGTTTTATAGATGATGACAATTTCTTACAAGCCATAGAAGTAAAGCTGCATTTTAAATTCATGTTTCCAATTCTTTTTTATTGTATTTAATTTAATTTTTTCAGGCATCAAAAAGTTTAATATTTTACTTAAAAGTTTTCAGACATCTTACAAAAACCTTGGGATTTTCTCTAGATGTGCCCTGAAATCGGTGTAAGTTAAAAGTGCTACTGGTATACTCCTTTCTTTCCCTTTTCCTCTTGACTTGGTCTGCTCAGAGCATGGTTGCAAGTTTCTGTAAAAATTGAAGCTTGCAATTAATGCTTACATAGATATAATTACCGACAAAATTAGAAAACAGCTAACTTTTAATTTTCTAGGTACGTGGGATCTTATGCTGAGAAAGCTACCAGTTCTTAATAGAGTCTTTAACACTTTTTTTTTAAAGATTTTATTTATTTATTTGCGAGAGAGAATGAGAGACAGAGAGCACAAGAGGGAGGAGGGTCAGAGGGAGAAGCAGACTCCCTGCTGAGCAGGGAGCCCGATGTGGGACTCGATCCCGGGACTCCAGGATCATGACCTGAGCCAAAGGCAGTTGCTTAACTGACTGAGCCACCCAGGCGCCCTTAATAGAGTCTTTAAATCTGCTCTGTAACCTATTATGTTTTTCTAGTACCTTCACTTTCTCCCCTAACTCATAATATTTTATATCTTCTTTTTCCTTAAAGATCTCACATCTCCTCTCCTCAGCAACCCCATCCCCAACCCAACTCCCCATCAAAAACCACCTCACATACTTTATGGTAGAAACAAAAGCAATTGGAAAGGAAGCTCTTCTCATGATCATCTAAACTCTCCTTAACTTTCCCCACCCCCTCCTTTCCTCTTCCCTCCAATTTTAATGACGGAAATGTTCCTTCATCTTTCCAAGTGTAAGCCCTCAAATGTTCAGGTTCCCATCAACTTTTCTGTTGTCTTCTCTACGATTCTCTTTGGTTATCCCTCTATATCTTGCATGTTTAACTTCTCCCTCTCCACTGGGTTATCTACGAACATGAAAACAACATTTGGTGATTCCCACAAAGGATGGAAGAGAAGGAGGATGAGGAGGCAGTCTCCTGTCTCCTCTTTCAGTTCTTTCTCCAGCCCCCACCTCTTCTCTACTCTCTGCCTCTTCATATAACAATAGTCCTTATAGTTATGACACAGTCTCTCCATACCTAGGGTAACAATGAAATTCATCCATTCTTGAGCCAGTCATCAAATATTTACTTTTTGAGAAGCTACTGCTATGTTTTCAGATACGCTTTAAGAGAACAAGTGATTAAGACTCTTTTACAATTTTAAAACGGAAGATGGCGTCTGTGGTAAGGTGTGAGGGCAGGCCACTTTTGTAGTTTGGTATTGGAAAGTCCAGTAGCCTGCAGATATTAAACACAGCCTCCAAAAATAGATTCTTCTATAATAAATACTGTAGGTTCCTTTGTCCTGTTTCTCAAAGGTGAAGAGGAGTGCTAACCTTTGGTACTCTCAAAGAATCCCAAATGCCCAAAATCTACCCATTATCACCAAATCTTAGGAAAGAATTTTTTTTAGGCTCTGACTGCCCTACACATAGCCAGCCAGCTCTAACAGCTGTATAATAATTCTTACCTATTTGAGTTAACACTTGGATGTGATTTCACTAAAGCGTGAAATCATGTCAATCTTTCTAGCTATTAATCTGTTATCATAGTCATTTATTTACTTAACATATGTTATTGACTGCTATATTTTGGCCCTGAAGATAGAGCTGAAGCCAGACTGTTTGCATTTGAGTTACTAGTTATGTGGAACAAAGAGAAGTATTTATTAGTGTTCAATGAGAAACAACGTAGGCGACGGTCCTTGAAGGGATGACCAGATCAGGACAGAAATGTTCGGCAATTGGCTTGGGGAGGCCTCACAGGGTAGGTTATGTTTGAGCAGAGAAGGAGTCTTCAAGTGAAAAAGTTAAGGGAATCATAACAACTTCTTAGATTCAATCACTTTGTTAGGTTGAGAGACCTAGGTGAAATGATATCCAATATGGGTACATGCAGGGGAAGAGTTGTGTAACAAGGTCAAGAGAACAGGGACTGCTCACAGAATACATCTCAGTAGGTATCAGTCATTCACAGGACTACATTCAGCTCATACCATATGCATTAAACTATCTTCTTTTCTCAATAGCCCTGCAATTTATGTACTTTCACTATCACTTGCATTTTAACAGATGAGTAAACTGAGGCTCAATTTGAATAAGTGAATTCCCCAAGGTTCCAGTAGAGTAAGATGGTGGAGCCAAGATTCAAACTGAGACAATTAGATATCAACCCTGAGGTCCTGCAGCAACCCCACAGTGTCTCCAGCAACAGGCAATAGAAAGTGACTTCCTGTAAGGGGTTCCCAAAGGATGAAAAAAGAGCAGACAGCACCACACTGTAGCAAAGAGCAGAGACTGATGAAGAGAGAATGGGCTGAATCCCACAGTCAAATTCACTGGTGTTGCCTGGAGGGGCTGAGACGGTTCTGGAAACTCACTGATTTACCTTCTCAGGACACAACTCTTGGTGATGTGGCTTCAGAAGAGTCTGGCAGCAGAGAAAGGCTGTTCAGCCAGGATTCTCCATAACTAGGGGATTAGGGGCCTGCCAACTTTCTATCAACTTCCGTCTCCAGGTAAAAGCACAAAACTGCTTCAGTGGATGTAGGAGAAAAGTCCGCAAGAGGATCTCTTTTAAAATCTCTTGTATTTCAATTAAATTTGCCAACTTGTAAGTTTCAGCTGTTTTTCCAAGTTGAAATCCGGCTCTCATTCTTTATAGTTCTTCTCAGGCTCTAAAATACACTTGGAAAACAATATCAATATGGTATTAATATGGGGAAATATTGCTATTTGCAGGGTTAAAGAAATCTTGTTTGGATCACTTTATTGTCTTATCACTAAAACATTAAAATCTTGATGGTATATTTACTTTGAAATATTCTAGATTTTCCAGTGTTGATGATTCAGTAACCTGAATATGACATATTCTGATTTATAGATTGGTTAATTTGGTATAGGCTGACAGACCATATTGAAGAAGAGCAAACTTTACTTCATTTCTTCATTGAATTTTTAAGTTCTTACTTAAAATGATATAAGTAATTTTTGCTTTTCAATGGCAGTTTAATGTTAATTTTTCTGATCTCAAGTGTAGTTCGGAAAGCCCCTTGATCACAGCTATGACTAATTTATTTTTAATTGCATTCTGATATTGCTTAACTTCCTCTAAATTTTGGCAGTTTTCTACCATACAATGCAGCAATCTTTTCGTGAGAAAAAAATATTTACTCTAAAGTGAAAACAGGTTTCTCTGTGGGTGTTCCAATATATTTGTCACTTTCCAGTTCTAGAATATTTTGGCATTGAAAGTCTCTGTTTGACCTTTATAGAAGGTTTTGAAATAGTATTGTGCTTTAGTGCTATTTCTCAACATCTTCAAGTTAAACCTTGTTTAGAATTTTGCTTTCTGAAAATACTAACATAAAGAAACAGCATCACATTCAATTGGAAATACATATTAAGACTGTGAATGTATTTATGCAGGTTGCTAGCTTAGATCTGGAAATATCATGAAGCTGGGATATGAAGGGACAAATAAGACTATGAATGAATATGTAGATTTGTCCATTGATTTGTCCATTTTTAAAATGAGGAGTTTCAGACTCAGAGGTTAAGTGAAACGTCCAAGGTCACACGGTTGAGGCTAAAGAAAGCCTACTGTTTGAGCCCAATACGCATGCTCATTCCACACTGCACCACACTGACTTGTTATGTTTTGGCATTTCTGAGTGAATTCCATCCATTGAGAGGGATATGAGGGGAAAAATTGGAAATAAAACAGCGATGAAAGATTTCTGTGGCTTTGAAACAATGAACAAAGTATGCATGAGTCAGCCATTTTCTACCTCCTCCCACCCAGCTTGGAAAATCTGGTCAGACAACAAAGTATTTCTTTTTGTTGTTCCAGTAATTCTGCAAATCGTTCTAAGGAAAAAAAAAAAAAAGGACTAATATAAAACAAATTAGAGACTTGGTTTCTGATCTGAAACAATATACAGTATAGATAGGAGGAAATATGCATATAAAATAAGGAAAGAATGAGTTTATAAAGTCATGTATTCGTAAGTACAAATAATCATGCAAATAAGCACCACAGTGCGAGGCATAGCGATGGAAATGAAAGTAGACTTTTATTATAATCAGATGTACTACTCGTGAAAGGTTACTTGAATGGGATTAATTATTAACAAATTTCAAAAAGGAAAGAAATAAGAATAGGTGAGAGGAAGAAGAAAGGATAATTTAAATGTTCAAGGAGTGATGTGATCAGCTTGGGGAAAACCACAGAGAAGTCAAGAGTGGAAACATTTGGCATTGGTAAAAGCCATTGAATTCTGGACTTAAAAGTTTAAATGTGGTCATGTAGTCTTCAAAAATAGTGAATTAATGAAAAGATGCCTTAAGATTTTGTCCTTTTGGGTGCCCCAAATGCAAAATGTCTCAAAACAGACCCATGACCTTCTATCCTTTGAGGCTGTAAGCTAGGCACCTGAGTCCCCCACAGCTGCTCCCTCTTCTTCCCCCTCCCTTCCCAATGCAACTCAGTCCAAGTTCTGGCCATTTTACTTCCTATATATTTCTTCAATCTGTCCACTTCTCTCCATCTCCATCCCCATAATCCTAACCTAACACAAGCTCCCATTATCTTTCTCCTGAATTATTTTATTAAAATAACTTAATATGTGTACTATCAGCCAGTCAGGCTCCTCTGCAAGCCAAGATTTCATCACATTAAACCTGATAATGGCCAGCAGCTCACAACGGCCATAAATGTCCTATGAAGCCTTTTATCAGCTGTCCTCCATCTATCTCTCCAGACTTACCTTCCTTTCTTTGCCCTAGACTCGCTGACCTTCCATTTCCATTTGTACTCATCTTGATTCCTCTCAACACATGGCCTGTGTTTGTAATGTTCTCTCCTTTTGGAAAAGGTTAATGTGAACTCATTTTTGGCTTTCATCTTAAACAGCACATCCCATGGTATCCTCCCCTAACTTACTTAACTAGGTCAGATTCCTGTTTTAAGCTCTCTTGGCCCCACTGACCTCTCCCTTGAACCACTTACCACCATTGTTCTAAGCTACCCTCTTTAATTCTTAAAGCAACTCCATGAAGGCGTTTTCATTATTTTTATTTTCTATCCATGCAGAAACTGAAGAATAAGGAAGCTAAATAAGTAGCTCAAGCTTATAGAGATTATAAGCAATAGAACCATGATACAGAGCTAAGCAGTCTGACTTCCAAGGCTGTGTTCTCCATGCTATAGTTCCTCTGTATATTTGTCAAATGGGTGGGTGGACAGGTAGCTGACTAGGCAAATGAGTTCATGTCAGCAGAGGCTTTGGGGATATTTGAAAGATGGCAGAGGAGGAGGAAAGGCTATCTACAGAATTGAGGTAGCAATTGGGCATTTTGATCATGGGTGAGATCAATAATGGAAGAATATCTGAAGAGCCCATCTACAAGGCAGTGAGGAAACAATGTGTAATGGCTGAGGTGTCAGGGTCAGCACTGAAAGAGGAGTTAACAGCAATTCTAAGAGCACGACCTATGGAATTGAGACTGTAATGCTGAGACCCTTGTGTAAATGCTGTGGGACCCCTAAGTGTCAAAGATTTTTGTCTGTTATAGTCTCCACATGGGTTTCATAAACTTTCTCACATCATCCCCTTCCATGACTAGAAATATCTATTGTAATTTGTAAATCCCTCCAGAACATACCATTTTCCTATCTTATTATTGGACCAATATAATACGGCTCTCTTGAGTGGACTTCATTTGTGCTATTTTATGACAGCTAGCTATTTGTTAATCATTGAGAGTTTGGCAATTTTATTTCATTTCTGATTACTCAAAATAAAAATCAGTGTTACCAGTTACGCAGAACACAAATTTAGAAGCCAATTGCTATAAGGTTAAACATGCTTCCCCTTTTCAATTAGGAGCTTTGCAATGATTTCAACAATAAATTTTTTTTCCTGGAAATTTCTTTTAGTCAACACATTTTCAAAACATTATTTGCCTTGGGCACCTGGGTGGCTCATTTGTTAAGCTCTGCCTTCGGCTCAGGTCATGATCCCAGGGTCCTGGATCGAGTCCCACATCGGGCTCTCTGCTCACCAGGAAGCCTGCTTCTCCCTCTTCCCACTCCCCCTGCTTGTGTTCCTTCTCTTGCTGTGTCTCTCTCTGTCAAATAAACAAATAAAATATTTTAAAAAAACATTATTTGCCTTTTGAGAGATTTTGCTAACACAAGAGCCAGCATGTTTAAATAATAATAATATAAATTATATAGAATATAAAAAAAGTATAGCCTCTCTAAGAAGTGGTCATGACAAGGCAAAACTTTTCAGAAGAACCACTTATAAGGTTCTATAAAGGTTGTTCTTGGAGCTTTATAAGTATGTACTTGTTCTCTAAGAAATAAGAGTAACTGCAAAAAGACAAGCATAAAATGGTTTCAGTTGAGCACTGAGGACAGTGTCAGAAAGCCCTCCCCCTGCATCTTGCAGAATCAGACAGTATGGATTTGTTTTCACTTTTTTTTTTTAAAGTGGAGCTATGACAATGCAAACTTCCATGACATTGATGGTTTCTCAATTGAGCTTTAACACCTAGACTCTCTCTGCTCTCTATTCCATGGAATTTTGTGTGTGGGGGGGGGGATGATCTTGAAAGACATTTTTGGGAAAAAATCTTCTTATAATAGATTTGTTTGTTTGGCTTTTGTTGTTATTGTTTGGTTTTGGTAGGATGTGATGGAAAAGAAAAGAATGAGTGTGCAGTGTTGCAGGTATAAATTAACAGGCAGGAGTATGGACTCTGCAGCCATGTTGCCACTTTGTAGCTATGCAACCTTGAAAAAGTTACTTCATCCCACTGCATCTCCATCTCCCCACACATAGAATGGGTAAGAGGAATAGTGGCCACATGGAGTTGTTGCGGGGATTAAATGGACAGTTACAGAAGTTGGAGGAGTCCCGGGCATATAACAAGGATATAACCAAGTTTAACTTTTATCATTATTAAATGTTAATTTTAACACACCAGTCACTTGTTCAAAGTCCTTAATGGTTTTCCGTAATCTTCAAATCAAACCAAAACTTTCTTTCAAGGAAATCAATAATTAGTTCTTATGCTTCCTGTTATGTTCTACCAATACAAGCCACCTGCCCTCATAAAGTCCTTTCTTCACTGACCTATAAAATCCTCAAACTCATTACTTTTAGTGTACCTTTTTAAAAATGTTCCTTACACATTAATATTCCCCTATTGAACTCATTATTGAATCCATATATTCATTAATTCATGCATTAATCTATTGATGGACACAAGGATTGTGCCTACTTCTTTTTTAATTTACTAATGATATGGTACACCTACTTATAGGTGTATTAACATTTAAATCCTATTTTGGTTATTTTATAATTTTCCAAATAATAATAATAATTTGAAGTTTATCTGAAAGTTTAAAGAGTAGATAGCTATTCTGAATTATTTGATTAAGAAAGGGAGTGTCAATTTACCTCTTGGATATGAAAATGCCCAGTGAAGTTATAATGTTCCAAAAAGTACAGTATTGCATAAGAACTGAATCTGGATCAATGAAACAAAATAGATACAGACATTCTCATCAAAAACCACACCAATGGCAAACTGCAAAGCAGGAAACATTGAACACAAGAATGACACATAAGGGGCACCTGGGTGGCTCATTTGGCTAAGCATCTGACTCTTGATTTCAGCTCAGGTCATGATCTCAAGGTGGTGAGATAAAGTCCCGCATCAGTCTCCCTGGTCAGCAGGGAGTCGCTTCAGATTCTCCTTCTCCCTCTGCCCCTACACCCCCAATGTGCTCTCTCTTTCTTTAAAAAAAAAAGAATGACACAAAAAAGGTGACTATTTTTATGTATTAAAAAAACCCTAAAAGGCCAATAAGAAAAATCAAACACTAAATAGAAATTTTAAAATATAACATTAGAATATATCAAATTGACATATTTTTCATAGTAAAGCTATTTTCATATATTGACAGTAGAGATAAATTCAGATTAGGAAAAAAGAAACTCTGAAAAGGAATTTAGCATTATTTATCAAATGTGTCAAAAGATTCATACCTTTTAATGCAGTAATCTCATTTCTAGGATGTTAATATAAGTAAAAATTAAAAATGCAAATTAAGTATATCTGTAAGTATGTGCATTGTATTGTTATTAAAACAGTAAAAAATGAAATTCACAAGCCTTGGTCTGTCAATAGGGGAAGACTAATTAGCATAGGGATTTTATTTTCAAGTAATAACTCAAGATAGGAAGAAACGCTTGCAAAATAACATTGCATGACAAAAGCCAGGTAACTTATGAAATATGACAGCTTAAATGCCATCCTCAAACCCTAAGTTGCCCTCTCAAGAAACCAGACGAAAGGACCAGAGGCGGTAAAGGCGTAGGACATTTTAATCAGCAGTGAAACAAAGGAGCAGCATCAGACACACACGTCAAGGAATTCTGACTAGTATATTACAGATGGAGACAGATTGAAAGACAAACTCCTACTACTCTGTCCAAGAAAATGATGCAGAACGGCAGGAAGTATTAAAAAAATTCTGGCATAACATCATAACCATCCCGATTTCAGAGACAAAGTTTACAGCCAGGAGTTTCCTGCATGAGTAATGAGGACCTCTACTTGAGGTTCTTTTATTTGCAGTGGATTAAATATAATCAGATGCAGCATCTGTGGCCTTTGTGAGATATTTGGGGAAAGAATCCTGTGGGCTTCACTTGTCTCCTGACTCATCTCTCAGCAGAAGACTAGCCTTGATGTAGTACATGAAAATGGACAAGCTGTTTGTCTTCTGTATATCTTCATTTTCTCATCCTTAAAATGGGAATAATAAGGGTGCCTGGGTGGCTTAGTCCAGTAAAAGGCTGACTTTGGCTCAGGTCATGATCTCAGGGTCCTGGGGTGGAGCCCTACATCGAGCCCCACATTGAGCCCCACATCAGGCTCCCCACTCTCCAGGGAGTCTGCTCCCTCTCCCTCTCCATCTGTCCCTCCCTTTGCTCATGCTCTCTCTCTCTCATAAATAAATACATCTTTTTTAAAAAATGGGAATAATAATAGTGGCAACCTCACAGTGTGGTGCGGACAGAATAAGGTATTGCTAAGCAAACTCACACACAAAGGAATATTTCATTAGGTCTTGAAGATCATTAGAATTATAACTAAAAATTTGTGCGTGTGAATTTTGAAGGTGTAGCAGTCTGTTAGAGAGATGATGTCTTAGGTCAGGCCCTCCAGGAGACAGATTCCGATAAGGAGATATCCCTGCATTCGGGAATGCCCTGGGGGAGGTGAGGGCAAGTAGGACTGAGCAGAAGGAGAAATTGAAACCCAAGGCATCTTCAACAAGGTGTCAGCCTGTGCCATGCAAAGCTTTGAAGCTGGAGTGATCCTTCAGAAATCAGAGCCCAGACATTGGGTAGGGGCTGTGTTTGGGGAGGGGTCTAACCATGGGGAATGCAGCGCTACTTTTGGCCTCCAGCAATTCCTCAGGGAGCCATCTGCTGTGAGCCTGCAACACCAATTGTACTTGCAACGGGAGTGCAGGTAGCTCAGTCCTAACAGGAGCCTGGGCTGGGTCCCACAGCAGCCACGGCAAAATGGTCAGAACAACTTAGCCACAGCGGACCAAGATTCCAAGGGAGATACTCATGATCGTGCCAAAGAGGAGATCTACGGTCAGGCAGAAGAGGTGTTTTGTTTTGTTTTGTTTTGTCTCCTAGCCTGTTTTTTCACTTCCAACACAATATACTGTAGACTCTCAACAAGGATCGTTCAAACCCAGAAGGCAAGAACTACAAAAACAAATACAAGCTTCATTTCATGCTTTCCTATAACAGAGACACAGAAAACGGAAAATCAATGCCCAAATTTGGGCACTCGTATGAAAGTGTCAACAAATTTATGGCAAGAAAACATGCAGGTGCATGCACACCGCCCCCCCCACACACACACACATACAAACACACACAGAGGCAAGTTCCCCTCTGGAACCGATAATCCCTGGCCTCCAGACTCTGTTCTTAGAGGTGCATTTTAACAACAAATCAATGGGATATAACAGATTAAAACACAGGCAAGAGGGCTTCTTTTTTGCTTGCTGTCCAAAAGCTGACATCTTTAGGAAACCAGAGAAAGGACTCCTAGGAGAGAGATTTCTCCTTGCTCCTTAAAGTAGAAAAGATCCCTTTGGCCTGGGCTAGGGTAGAGGGGCCATGACATTCACAGTGTGATGATACTGCCTTTGGAGAGTTCTGGAGAAAGGGTCCCCAGGCTGCAGTCAGAGAAAAACTCCATTCAGGGTGGCAAACTCAGGGGAAGGGAGACTCGCTGTGCTCCCTGGCTAGAACCTGGAGAGGAGAAAACCCCCCAGAGCTGGGTGGATGTCTGCATGGATAGGCTTTCATCCATCTCTTTAAGGATTGCCTGGTGCAAAGTGGTGAGAGGAACTGAGCAAATCTCTGCCTCCACATATGGCCAGAGGAATGGAGAAGGGTCCAGATGTGAAAAGACCACCCAGACAGACACACCAGGCTTCTCAGTAGCAGCCATTGTGGTCCAAGGAGCAAGTCACCTGTCAAAAAATGTCTGCACGGATGGGTTGGAGATGCTAGGAAGACAACCCCTCCTCCCTCCACCAAAGGGAGGGACGTGATTTTGTCCCGTAATGTGCATAACCTGGATTTAGTTACAGCATGACAGAAAGAGGCGATAAAGTACTCCAGATTATCAAAATTTAATTCTCCCCACCATGACAGAAGTAGATGCTTAACCGAGTTGTAGAAAAATAACAGTTTGGCTTCTGGAACCCTGGGATTTATTTGATACATATATAAAGCAAAATTATTAGAAATTTCAGGAGAGGGCGCCTGGGTGGCTCAGTCGTTAAGTGTCTGCCTTCGGCTCAGGTCATGATCCCAGGGTCCTGGGATCGAGTCCCACATCGGGCTCCCTGCTCAGCGGGAAGCCTGCTTCTCCCTCTCCCACTCCCCCTGCTTGTGTTCCTGTTCTCGCTGTCTCTCTCTGTCATATAAATAAATAAAATCTTTAAAAAAAAAAAAAAAAGAAATTTCAGGAGAAATCAGTAGTAACCTAGTAGTAGATCTTAACTTGTAGATAAGTGGGAGCAAAAAGATAAAAAGCATCTGAATAATATATTAATAAGATTGATTCATACCATTTAAGTTAATTATATAATCTTCAAAATAAAGACCATCTTTTTTTTTTAAGCACACGTAGAATAAATAAAACTTATGAGCCCAGTCAAATCTATATGTTGTATACCGGAAACTGATGTAATATTGTGCATCAACTGTACTGTATTTTTTAAAAGATTTTATTTATTTATTTGACAGAGAGAGACACAGCGAGAGAGGGAACACAAGCAGGGGGAGTGGGAGAGGGAGAAGCAGGTTTCCTGTGGAGCAAGGAGCCCAATGCAGGGCTCTATCTCAAGACCCTGGGATCATGACCCGAGCCGAAGGTAGCTGCCTAACGACTGAGCCACCCAGGTGCCCCTGTACTGTATTTTTTAAAAGAAAAAAAAAATACAAGCCCCCCAAAAAGTCATAAGCCCCAAGAAGAAATTGGATTATTTCTAGTATCTGGGCTTTAGGCAATAAAATGTGAAAATAATCACAAAATTGTAGACAACAACAGCAATGTCAAAAATATCCTATAAAACTAGAACATAATAAAAAGAGTGATCAAAATTACATTTATGAAATCTTCAGAAAATTAATGAGGGTAAGAAATGGAGAGGATTGAGAATTAGAACAAACTGCAACCACAGGAAACTCCATTAGCCTAAATTTTTACACTCTATTCCTAAAGTTAAATAAAGTGAACTAAGAACTCAACTCAGAATCACGACAAAGGTATGGGGAAAAACAATTTTAAATTAGAAAGCATGAAAAGATTAATAATATAAATAAATGGAAAATCTCCTTTGAAAATACTTATTAAACATAATAGGCTATCTTAAAATTATAGACAATAGCACACTTAATGATAAATACTATAATTATTTCCATGAGAGAGCAGAAAAGATCAGAATGCTTATTCTCCCCAAAGACCATTTCTATCAAAGAAGAAGGTGGTTTAGTCATCGTTTTGGTAGCTTAGTTATTGTTTTGTTTTGTGAAGGATTGGAATTGATAGGACATGCAGATCATAGTTTACTCATGATGCAATTATCTTAAGACATCAAGAGATTCAAAGAAAAAATATTAGGAATAATGTTTGAAAAGATGTTAGGTTGGGAAAATACAAATAGGAATTTTAACAGAGTTCTTAAAAACCAGTTTGGAAACAATGGAAAATATCCATAACAGCAGCAAAAATTTAAAAATACCTGCGGGTAATTTAAGGAGAATGTGAGGTAACCCTGAGGGAAAAGTAATCTATAAATTTCACTCAAAAGACATAAAAGAAAACTTGAATAAATGGAAAGGAATACCTTATTATTTTCTAGGAAAGATTAATATAATGAAGATATGACTAGTCCCCCTATGTAAGTGTAACATCATCTCAAAGAAAAATCCCCAAAATATATATTTAATTTGACTATTTCAAAAGATAATTTGCAGGATAAACATGAGAGTAGACAGAGAATTTTTGACAAATACTAGCTTATCAAGAAGACCTTGCTCTCTCAGATATTTGAAACACCTTACATAGCTATAAAAATAAAAAACGTTTGGAACTAAATAGTTTGGTGTCAGTATAGAGTAGACAAGCATATCATTAGAACAGAATACAATGTCTTTTAGAGGAATAAAAAAGAGAATTGTATCTCTTTTTTACTCTTTATTAAAAAACATTCTATAAAAAGATTTGTTTATAAAAATCAAAGAGAGAGAAAGAGAGGGAGGAGAGGATGGGATGGAGGGATGGAGAGAAGGAGGAAGGGAAGGACAGAGGGACGGAAGGAGGAAGAAACTCCACAGGTATAGGAAAAACATGTAGGTAAATATTAATAAAATGTTGGGGACTGAGACTGATCTAAGTATAATACCAATGACAAAAATATTTTTTAGTTTTGATAATACTGTCATGTAAAATATTAATGTATAAAATACTTCAAAACTTTTCTGCAAAAAAATCACATAAAGCAAGAGATAAAGAATTGGGTGGGAGCCACCTTCAATATATTATTACTATAAAGAAAACTTGAAAATCAGTATAAAGTCAACCACTCCAAATGAAGAAAAAAATGACTCCTACTATTTTTCTGTTACTTGCTTTACTTGTTCAAAATAATGTAACATTCATTCACATCGATACTGTAATTTATCTTAATTTATCTATTTTCCTGCTGATGGACAGATGGGTTGTTTCCAGGTTTTTTGATATTACAAGTAATGTGACTGGGAACTTTCTTGTGCTTGTCTCCTGGTGCACCCATGCAAGAAATTCTAAAGGATATATGTTTAGGAATGCAATTGCAGGGTTAAAAGGTTTGCATAGTCTCAACTTCACCACATCATGCCAATTTGTTTCCAATGTATATTCCCACCTATAGGGTGTATGAAAATTTTACTTCCCCCTGAACTCTTTGTATTATCAGACTTTTAAAAAAAATATGTCATTCTGATGGGACTAAAAAGATATCTCATCGAGGATTTTGTCTGCATTTCCTAATTTCAATGATGTTAAGAGTTTTTCATATGTTTATTGACAATTCCTGTTTTCTGTGAAATGCCTGTTTATACCTTTGTCTTAGGAGTGAGTTTTTTTAATTTTCAGATGTATAGGAGTTTTTTGTTTTCTTTCAGTTTGTGATTTTTGAATCAATCTTATATGAACAGAGAATGTGATCTGAATGATACCAATTCTTTGAAATTTGTTGAGACTTGCTATATGGCTTACGGCTTTATGATATTGGTCAATTTCATAAATCTTCATGGAGCTTAAAAGCAGTAAGTATTCTCCAGTTGTTCTGTGTTGAATCAAATCTATTATCCTATGTATGTCCATTAGATCAAGCTTACCTATTGCTTGTTTTATCTATTCGATCTATTCAGTTTTAATAGCAGTATTTTCAAATATTCTATTATACTGTTTCCTTTTATAGTTGTAACTTTTTATCTAATCAATTCTGAAGCTATGGTGCTAGATTTTGAAACTAGGTGCATAGAAGTTTAGAACTATTTTATCTTTCTGGTGACTTGATACTTTAATCATCATCTAGCCACACCAGCTTTGTCTGATTAATATTTGTCTAATGTATCATTCTGTACTCTTTCTCTTACAGATATTCCTACACCTATGGTTAAAGATGTGTATATTGTAAAGATCATATTGCTGAAGATACACTGAAGAAGGTCAATGAAGTTAAATGGTAATTATGTTGAAAGTTTAATTAAATTACTCCACCTCTGGCAAGAGTGATCTTTGTCTCTTACTATTTTACTATTAATTATTTACCATTACTGATAAATATGGATTATTTTTACCATCTTAGTTTCTGCTTTGCTCTTTGTTCACTGTATTCCTTTTTGCTCTTTTCCTTTCTTTTCTTTTGCATTTATTGACTGTTTTTCTTCTTTCCATCTTTTCTCCTTTTGTGGTTTGGAAGTTATATACTCCATTTCTCTTCTTTAAATGGCTATTAATTTTTTAATTTTATATTTCACTTAATAAAGACTAAAGTAAATCATATATTTACCTTTTTCCTAAACAATTCAAGGAATTAGAACATCCACACTCTAATCACTCACACACACACACACACACACACACACACACACATATGCATACAAACTTCCCATCTTGATTTTTTTCTAATCCCCTACACATACATTATTATAATATGCTTATAATTTCCTTTGTTTGCCAACTTTTTTAAAGACTTCTTTATTTATTGGGACACCTGGGTGGCTCATTTGGTTAAGCATCTGCTTTCAACTCAGGTCATGATCCTAGGTCCTGGGATCGAGTCCCACAGCAAAGTCCTTGCTCAGCTGGGAACCTGCTTCTCCCTCTGCCTGCTGCTCCCCCTGCTTGTGCTTGCTCTCTCTCTGACAAGCAAATAAATAAAATCTTTTTTAAAAAGACTTATTTATTTATTATTTAAGAGAGAAAGAGAAAGAGAAAGAGAGAGAGCACTTGAGCAGGAGGAGGGGCAGAGGGAGAAGGAAAGAATCTCAAGCAAACTCCCAAATGAATGTGGAGCCCACAGTCCTGAATCCCATGACCCTGAGATCATGACCTGAGCCGAAATCAAGAGTTGGACACCCAACCAACTGAGCCACCCAGGTGCCCCTCTCTAACTTCCCTTTTAATCATAACTTTTCTTTAGAAATATTTTTCTTCTTCCTGAAACATCTCCATGCCTTTTAGTAATTCAGTTTTATTTGTTTGAAAAATGTCTGCTTTTTGTTTTTGCTTTTGAAACATTATTTTGTAGGCTGTATAATTCTAGGTGAACAGTTATTTTCCTCAATATTTTAAATGTATTTTTTTTCATACTCTTCTGTCAGATTTCCATATTTCTTTCTTTGGTCTCTAGTAGTTTCACTAATACGTGTTTAGGTAGGGATATATTTTTGTTTATCCTTCTTGGGTTTGGCATACTTTCCAAATCTGAAGATTCATGTCCTTTGCTTTTTGTTGGTTTTTTAGAAAATTTGTAGCATTAGCATTTAAATGTCAATTATTAAAAGCACAGACTCTGTTGCTAGACTGTCTAGATTTGAATCTTCACTCTGCCACTTACCAGCTATAGAATCTTGGGGAAGTTATTTCATCAATCCTTGCCCCATTTTCCATATATATAAAATAGGATAATATTAATAATACATACACACTTGATAGAGTTAGAATACTTCCTGAGCCATTATAAATGTATGTATGGGGTGCCTGGGTGGCTCAGTCGTTAAGCATCTGTCTTTGGCTCAGGTCATGATCCCAGGGTTCTGGGATTGAGCCCCGCATTGGGCTCCCTGCTCAGCAGGGAGTCTGCTTCTCCTTCTCCCACTCCCCCTGCTTGTGTTCCCTCTCACTGTCTCTGACAAATAAATAATAAAATAAAATAAAATAAAATAAAAGTATGTATGTTATTTGTAATGATAATTTTTATTTTTATTACTATTCTGTTTATTTTTACCTTCTGAAAATCTGATGAGACTTTTGTTAGAATCTGTAGCTCTGTATTTCAAACCTCTTGAGCTCTTTTTAGTAGTTCTGTTTGCTCTCCTGTTCTTCTCTGAGTAATGTTTTCATATTTATCTTAACTTCAGCTTGGTCAGAAGACTTTTTAACATATCTGATTAACACATCTGATGAATTATTCTGTATATAACAATTCTAACATCTTAGATTTCCCTAAATCTGATTGTGCCTTTTGTTGTCTCTGCTTATTCTTATTCATGGTGCCTTGTTTCCTATGTGATATGTGTTCGTGCTGTGTCATAAACTCATGTTTTTGCAATTTTGTATGTCATAATTATTTGAGTATAGAATTGGAGGCGTATTCTGCCATGAATGAAACCCAAAGCTCTTCACATTCAATTCTCATTTTTAGGTAGTGAAAATATGGTCCCTAAACTAGTTAGAAGGATGTCATGTGGGAAAATCTCAGGGTCAAAATCATACCATCCTCTAACCCAGAGCCACGTCAGAGTCTTCATCTTTGAAGAGTGTTCCAGAGTCACCCCCTTTCCCCCCACTCCCCAATCCTCCCACACCCACAAAATAGTTCCTTTACTGAGCTTTTAGGACTCCTGCCTGCTTCAACACTTACTGCTCTGGATTGATGCTCAGATTTTGGTTTGTTTTTGTTTTTTTTATTTTGTATCTCTCCTCCCTCCTTAGATTTCCCATTCCTTTCTTGACAGATCATCCATGCATTTTTCAGTGTTTCATCTTGAAACATTGTATTGTTCTGTGTTTTATAGTTGGAGGAGATTTGAGACTGTTTCATTTGTTATATTGTCGGGATGAGAATTTGATGCTTAATGTCAAAAAACAATTTTTTTTTTCTAGGAGAATTCAACCCAGTGAATATCTCAGTATGATATTAGTTTTTTAACTATGCAATTAATCAAAAAATATTTTAAAGTAAAGACATATTTATACAAAAAAAGGCTCTTGTCTTGTTTTCTGTTTGATATTGTTACTGCATACACATACATACAAAAAGGCTAGATGGATTTTCATCAGATTTGTTGAAATAGGCCCTGCTGATTGCAAGTAGGACCATGTGGAAAGAGAAAACAGTGGTTTTTAGGGAACCCCTGAAAAGTAACAAGGACCCCCATTGCAAAAGACGATAAGCAAATGCACTATTTCTCTTGTTTGGATGACCAGTAGTGACAGTATTTGTTTAATGACAGGTGGAATAACTGTTTCCTAAATGTTTTCATAATCAAGATAAGCAATCCTCCACAAAAGAGCCAATCCAATTTAATGGATGCTATGTAAGTTTTCCCTAAGCTAAAATTAAACATAATTTACCAGATTTGTAAACACAATTTTAAGGAAGTATTATTTATAGCTAACTTTATTTATAATGCTATTTTCTAAAGAGAATCTTCATGTGAAGAAGAAAACTGTACATTTTTCTGTTAAATCCTTACAACACCTAACTTTAAACAGATATGGGAACATAGTTTGGAAAGTAAATTTTCAGGAGGAAACTTTGAGAAAGGTTACACCATAATGTCTTCAATGGTTGTTTTGGTGCTACAAAAACTCACTCCTCCCAATACATAGGATTGGCTTGGTCCATGTAAAATTATCTACTCCACATGTCTGCACAAAGTGTAATATTCTGACCTTAAACGAAGAATTAGGAAATTTTATTTTCTGAAAAGATTACCAAATTTCTAGCTCCCACATTCACAGAAAGTGACCCAATGTGTTTTGAGGACCCGTTGTATACAAAGCACTGTGCTAATCAGTTTTAAGGAGGTGAATCTACTTGTTGACCTCTCATGTATACGGTAGCATGATGAATGTGTTACAAACCACTTGCATGATTAGGAGCATGGGAGCACTACCAAAAGTCAGATGTACAGTACCCAGGCAGCCTGGAGGGAGGGATGTTCTCAGCAAATTTCACAGCAATGGATTATGCAGTAAAGCATCAGTGATTTTCTAGGGAAGTCTTTGTAAAATTATGCAATCCAGCCCCACTTAGGGGAGTGAATGACCATTTATCCATTGATTCTATGACTGCATCCTGATGGGAGAAGAGTCCAGCCTTAATTAAGTCAAAGCCCCATAATGCACCACTGAAATTACATAAAAGAAAGTTGTCAAAATAATCCAAACATGCACAAAGAAAAATTCCCGTGCTTCAAACTCAGCACAAGAAACCACACAAATAGAAGAAAATGTTTGATTCCAAAATATACCAATTTCTCTTACTGATCAAATATTCAAATGCCAATTTAGTTGACATGAAGAATGAAATGAAAGTTTGCAATGCAGTAAGGTAATTTCTCTGACGGGCTCTTACTCTAAAAGTTCAGACAGTCTAATTTCCACATTCAGAATAAATTTATGATGCCAGCTCTTTTTCACATTAAAGGATAGATATTCCATCTTTGACACTGTTTTTTTCTACAATACTTGGTATCATTGCTCACATTCAGCAAACCAGAATTGATAATGAAATTTGAAAAAAATAGAGAGGCATTTACTTTTCAACATTGTAACCAGTTAACCCTTTTCTGACTTGATTGCTCAAATATGAGATGTTACTAGGAAATGATGAGTGTTGTTAAAATCGTTGTGTAAGAACTTACACCTTCACTATTGCAGATTTAGTATTCTTCTCTGGGAAGTAGTCAGTTGTACAAACCCTCCTGTCACTGGTCCATGAATATTTACATTTTTCTCAGTCAGTAGTAACTCAGATGGATTTCATGTTCATTTCTTCCTCTGTTGCTATATATCAGTCTTTCTTTTTGACAGGTAGTTCTTATAAGTTTCCCTTCTGTTTCACTACTCATATCCTTTTCATCAGCATCATGCTTAGCTTGACCTTCAAGCATCCCATAAGCTTGTTGCAGAGAGTTTGAGTTATTTTGTTGACTAGTACCCAATGATTAATTAATTTATTCTTCAATTAGTAAGTATTTACTAAGTGGCTACCATATCCAAGGCACTCTTCTAGGTACTGAGAATACAGAATAAAATGAACAAATCAGAAACCAACTTTCATGAAGCTTACATTCTAGTGGGAAGAAATACACTAAAAACAAATTACTAAAATTTATAGGCTGTCAGATGAAAAGTGCTCTAGAGAAAAATAAGGCCAAGAATGAGAGAGTGTGCAGTGTATAGGTAAAAGGATGCTTGCTATATGGAAAACAGAGAGAACATCAGAAATATGGTAGTATTTGAGCAAAGACTAAAAAAAAAGTGAAGGAATAGGGCATTCTATTCCTTCCACTCTCTGGGGAAAGAAGGGTCTATACCCAGGAATCAAATACAAGACTCAGAAGCAAGACTACGGCTGGTATGTTCAAGTGACAGCAAAAAAATATTTAGCCTGAGTAATTTGAGTGAAGGATTTTCTACTTACTGTGAGAGGGAAGACTAAAAGAAAGTTGGGTTTGGGGTGGGGGTGGGCATCAGAATTTCAGGTATGGGAGTATCTATATTAAGATATCCCTTAGATATCCCAAAGGAGATACCAAATATCAAGTTGCATATATCCATCTGGAATTAAAGGAGATGTCTAGTCTGCAGATATAGATTTGTGAGACCTCAGTTTTTGTGTGTCCGTGTGTGTGTGTGTGTGTGTGTGTGTGTGATAGAAAGTCATGTCATGAGATTGGATAAGTGAATATAATAAGACAGAGAAATGGTCCAAGGGCAAAGCCCTGGAAACTCTATTGTGTAAACAGGATTTCTAACTGGATTACATGTATCCTGGGAATATACATAAGATTTTCTAAGGAGTATTCAGGCTGAGATAGTTTTGGGAAAATCAATGTCCATGTCCTCAACTTGATATAAGTAATCGTGACTAGAATTGCTTGACTTGACACCCTTCAGTTGAGCATGCTATGTGTCCTTATTTTCCATCTCCTTTCAAAATACTTCATTCCTGTGCACTTTAGAAACAAATGATATAAATGATATCCTTTTCACACATCGTGAAATCTTATGTTTCATTACCCTAAGTGTTGATACCTTTGAACTTCAAACAAGGGGAAATTTGAAAGTATTAGTGTCTAATTGAACTCTAATGACCAAGAACATGTTTTTATGCATATCAGGTGGTTTCCAATTCTTCTATTGCTACAAAGTTGGAGGAGACTGTTATATAGTTAACACCTAAAGTATTATTAAAAGTTAATTTGTGATGATTGATCATTTAATTTGGGAGCACATAGTTTAAAAAAGTAATCAAAGAACCAAGTAACATTTTTATAAGGAAACCTCTCTCTCTCCATCTTTGTGAAAGAAGTTCCTCAGGGACTACACTTATAACAATGAAGAAAAGGAAAGGACATAAAGAAGCTGAGTAATAATACACAATATTCACTGATGGATACATGAACTTATTAAAAAGGAAGCTCTGTACAAATCATAAAGAAATTCGAGTGGTGATATCGGAGAGGGAAGAAAGAGGTTGTGATTGGGACAGTGGAGGCTCATATGTTGCTGCAAATGTTCTATTTTGTCTCCTGGATGGTGGTTTCATGAGTCTGCATTGTGATAAAATATGCAGCTGTACATGTTTGTTTTGTGAAATTTTCTTCAGGTGTATTTCACAATAAAATGGCATAAAATTATACTAGAATAAGATTCCATGATGGGAATGAAATGGAAATAATAGTCTAAGAAAAAAAGGGATGGCTTATAATTTCTTACTGCTAAAGAAAGTCATATTCATGTACTTTTAAAAAAATTAATTAATTTATTTTTGAAGTATAATTAACATGCAGTTTTATATTAGTTTCTGGTATACAATATAATGATCTGACAATTCTATACACTTCTCAGTGCTCATCAAGATAAATGTACTCTTGATTCCCTTCATTTATTATCCTCTCTCCCCCCATCCACCTATCCTCTGACAACCGCCAGTTTTTTCTCTGTATTTAAGAGTCTGGGTTTTTTTGTCTCTTTTTTTCTGTTTGATCATTTGTTTTGTTTCTTAAATTCCCTGTATGAATGAAATCACAGGGTATTTGTCTTTCTTTGACTGCCTTATTTCATTCAGCATTATACCCTCTAGTCCATCCAGGTTGTTGCAAACAACAAAATTTCCTTTCTTTTTATGGCTGAGTAATTAAATGTATATATAATTATCTATCAAGCAAATATCAAGTTGCATATGTCCATCTATAGTTGTGAGAGGTGACTGGGCTGGAGATATATATCACATCTTCTTTATTCATTCATCTATGGATGGATATTTGGGTTGCTTCCATATCTTGGCTATTGTAAATAACATGGCAATAAACATGGGGTGAATATATCCTTTTGAATCAGTGTTTTTGCTTTCTTTGGATAAATACCCAGTGGTGGAATTACTGGATCATATGATAGTTCTATTTTTAATTTTTTGAGGAAACTCCATACTGTTTCCCACAGTGATTGCACCAATTGCATTCCCAACAACAGTGTACAGGAGTTTGCTTTTCTCCATATCTTTGCCCACAGTTGTTATTTATCTTTTTTATTCTAACCATTCTGACAGGCGAAAATGATATCTCTTTATGGTTTTAAGTTGCATTTTCCTGATGACTAGTGATGTTGAGCATCTTTTCACGTTTGTTGACCATCTGTATGTCTTCTTTGGAAAAATTTCTGTTTAAGTCCTTTGTCCATTTTTAATTGAATTATTTGCTTTTTACTGTTGAGTTGTGTACGTTCTTTATATACTTTGGTTATAAATCCATTATTGGATATATAATTGGCAAATATCTTCTCCCATTCAGACATTTTCTTTTTGTTTTGTTGATGGTTTCTTTCCCTGTGCAGAAGCTTTTTATTTTGGTGTAGTCCCAATAGTTTCATTTTGCTTTTATTTCCCTTGGCAGAGGAACCATATCCAAAGAAGTGTTTCTACAGCTGATATCAAAAAATTACTGCCTATGTTTTCTTCTAGGAATTTTATGGTTTCAGGTCTCACATTTAGGTCTTGATTCCATATTGAATTTATGTTTGTGTATGGTTTAAGAAAGTGGTCCAGCTTCCTTTTCTTGCATTTAGCTGTCCAGGTTTCACAAAACCATTTGTTGAAGAGACCATCTTTTACCCATTGTATATTCTTGCCCTTTGTTGTAGATTAATTGACCACAAAAGCATGGGTTTATCTCTAGACTCTCTATTCTCTTTTATTGATCTATGTGTCTATTTTTGTGTCAGTACCATACTGCTTTGATTACTACTTGGAAAAAATTAAAAGTATTCAAATTGGTAAAGAACAAGTCAAATTTTCACTATATGCAAATAACATGATAGTATACATAGAAAACCTTAAAGACTCCACCAAAAAACTACTGGAAAAGTGAATTCAGTAAATTTGCAAGATAAAAATATACAGAAATTTGTTGCATTTCTGTACATTTATAATGAAGTAGCAGAAAGAGAAATTGAGAAAATAAAAAAATGCTAGTTGGAACCTAAAAAAAATAGAATTTGAAAAAGAAAGAAAGAAAGAGAAAGAAAGAAAGAAAGCAATCCCATTTACAATTGCACCAAAAATAATAAAATACCTAGGAATAAACTTAACCAAGGAGGTAAAAGATCTGTACTCTGAAAACTATAAAACACTGAAGAAAGAAATTGAAGATGACACAAACAAATGGAAAGATATCTGATACTAATGGATTGGAAGAATGAATATTGTTAAAATGTCCACACTACACACAGCAATCTACAGATTTAATGCAATCCCCGTCAAAATATGAACATTTTCACAGAACTAGAACAAAGAATCCTAAAATTTGTATGGAACTACAAAAGACCCTGAATAGCCAAAGCAATTTTGAAAAAGAAGAACAAAGCTGGAGGTATCACAATCTCAGATTTTAAGATACACTACGTGTTCATGTACTTTAAAAGAAACAATATTGAATGGAGCACTGGGTGTTACATGCAAACAATGAATCATGGAACACTACATCAAAAACTAATGATGTAATGTATGGTGATTAATATAACATAATAAAATTAAATTAAAAAAAGAAATACAGATATGTTTCAGACTGCTATAGTGTTAAGATTTCACTGGGTATAAGTGTGATGTCATAGTTTTATGTGAAATGACCATGTTTATGACATGTTGGCACTTATATCTTTTTGCAACTACTTAATCTTAAGATGAAAATATTTTGATGTCAACTTTAAAAAACAGGCAAAGAGGAACAGGAAGAAAGAGTCTGAAGACCACAGACTTAGAGGTCAAGGGTACGAGAAAGTATAAGCAACGGATCGTGAGGTTGAGCTGCCAATGGAATAGAAGGAAACTGGAAACAATGCATAGAAGATATTTCTATGAGGAGGGCGTGATCATCTCTGGCCAACACAGTACTGCTGAGAGTTTAGCTAAGATGAGGACGGAGAATTCATCACTGGACTTAGCACCTAGTGGTCATGGGTGGCCTTGACAATAGCTTCGTCCAGAGTTGTGGGGAGAAAAATCTAACTGAAGTATGTTCAAGAGAAAATAGCAGAGGAATTAAAAAGAGCAAGTGTAGAACAGTCTTTCAAGAAGCATTGCTTTAGGGTGCCTGGGTGGCTCAGTTGGTTAAGCGACTGCCTTCAGCTCAGGTCATGATCCTGGAGTCCTGGGATCGAGTCCCGCATCGGGCTCCCTGCTCGGCAGGGAGTCTGCTTCTCCCTCTGACCCTCCCCCCTCTCATGCGTTCTCTCTCATTCTCTCTCTCTCAAAATAAATAAATAAAATATTTAAAAAAAAAAAAAGAAGCATTGCTTTAAAGGGGAACAGCTGGAAGGCAATGAGAGGGCAAACAGGTTTTTTTTAGTTTGTTTTTATTTGTTTAGATAAGAGAAATTAAACATGTTTATATGCTGGTGGCAATAATCCAGATAAAAGGGAAAACACTGGTAATGCTGCAAAGAGAGGGAGGTTACTGGAGCTAAATTCCTGAGTGGGTGAAAAGAGATGGCATATGGAGTATACAGGGAAGTATTGGCCTTACTTACAAGTAGCTCTTCTGTGGTAAAAACAAGGGGCACCTGGATGGCTCAGTCAGTTAAGCATCTGACTCTTGATTTCAGCTCAGGTCATGTTCTCAGGGTCTATGAGATCAAGTTCTGAGTCTGGTTCCTCACTGGACATGGAGCCTGCTTGGGATTCTCTCTCTCCTTCTCTAAAAAAAAAAAAAAGAAGAAGAAGGCAGATTATACAGATAGAATGGGAAGTTGAGTAGATGTGATTTGAGGTTATGTGGCAGTTCTCTCTGATTGCCTCAGTAATGCTCTTCCTCAGTATAACTGGAACAAGATCATCACCTTACAGCTAGAAGTGGGGAGAAACTTGGCGGGGGGGTGGTTTGAAGGGAGAGCAAAGCTGTGAAATAATCATCTAGAAGAGGAAGAGTCTAGAATAAGGACATATAGTAGAGTCACTTAAGGTAAGTGGTCCTGGTTCTAAAGTGATGCTCCAGTAAACACAGTTGTCTTTTTCCCTAGCTATGTTCCCTTTTCTCTCTAGCTATAGATAGATACAGATGAAGAGCAGGCAAAGAATTGGATTTAATCAATATTGGACCTCGCTAAGCAAGTAGGTCACATGAGAAAGTTGTGAGTGAGTGATCAAAATGATGGGCCCGAACTCAATGTAGGGAATGAGGGTGAGGAGGAACAATGAAGAGCTCTTAGGACCACTGTAAAATACATTGTAGGTGCTAGTGGGATCAAAGGGTTGCTGAAACCTCCCTGCCCTTCCTCTCTTGTTTTTGCCTTCATTTGTTCCCGCCTCTAAATGGCCTTGCACAAACTACTTAATCTCTCTGTGCCTCAGTTTCCTCATCCTTAAAATAGAATTAGTCTCATTCTATTGTTGTAAAGATAAACTATCCCTGTATTTTTATTGTAAAATATATGTAAAACAGTTGGAAGAGTGCTTGGAATCCAGTAGTCTATCAATGTTAGCTGTCAATGTTATTTAATCCTCCTTAATGCTTTTCTTTCTTTAAATGCTTGTTAAACCTCTACTTTGTTTAAGGCACTGTGAGAGGCACTGTGAGAGGTTCCAAAGGTGAGTAGCACAGGTTCCCTACCTCTAGGGAACTCACAGTGTTGTCCATACTAACCAAAGTGAGTGAATAGAGAGCTCAAGGATCCTACAGAAGTAAGTGCTTAACTGCTCCAGTTGATTTCTTATGGATGAGAAGGAATTAGCCAAATGGAGTGTTTGATGAGGACAGGAAGGGAATCCCAGGAGGACACGAGGCTGGTTTTGAAAGTAATGATTCCTAAAATGGCAATGTTAGAAGGCACAGGAATCCTTATGGTGGGTTGAGCCTGTTCTCAAAAAGGCAAATAATTTCTGAGATTCCAGTATGTGAATGGCTCACATTCCAGAACTGTCCTGATTAGTATACAACTAAAGGCTACTTATTCGTAACCTACTGAGTTATTAAATGTCACTGTATTTTGTATATTAGAATTAGCTCATTTTAAAGAGTTTTCTAAAATACTCTAGTATGGGGGCGCCTGGGTGGCTCAGTTGGTTAAGCGACTGCCTTCGGCTCAGGTCATGATCCTGGAGTCCTGGGATCGAGTCCCGCATCGGGCTCCCTGCTCGGCAGGGGGTCTGCTTCTCCCTCTGACCCTCCCCCCTCTCATGTGCTCTCTCTCTCTCTCTCATTCTCTCTCTTTCAAATAAATAAATAAAATAAAATCTTTAAAAAAAAATACTCTAGTATGGTATTATACTGAGAAATCTGGCTTTTAGGAAATGCTTGACAAAGTTTCTGAGCTTCCACTGCATATATACACAAGTAGTCAGAATATTGCTTATTTTTCTTAAGATTTATTTATTTATTTGGGAGAGAGAGAAAGCACAAGCTGGGAGTATGGGCAGAGGGAGAGGGAGAGAATCTCA
>NC_138370.1:164409198-164478841 GCF_054177405.1 Leptonychotes weddellii | reverse complement strand
AAAAAAAAATACTCTAGTATGGTATTATACTGAGAAATCTGGCTTTTAGGAAATGCTTGACAAAGTTTCTGAGCTTCCACTGCATATATACACAAGTAGTCAGAATATTGCTTATTTTTCTTAAGATTTATTTATTTATTTGGGAGAGAGAGAAAGCACAAGCTGGGAGTATGGGCAGAGGGAGAGGGAGAGAATCTCAGGCAGACTCCCTGCTGAGTGGGGAGCCCTGCTTGGGGCTCAATCCCAGGACCCTGAGATCATTACCTGACCTGAAATCAAGAGTTGGACGCTCAACCAAATGAGACACCCAGGCACCCCAGATAGAGTATTTCTGAACAATTCAGAAAAGACACTTTGTTAGCAGTACATCAGTGTTAACTGATCAGTTTCCTCTGCTGCTATTCTTGCAAAACTTTGTATTGGTTTGGGTTTATCTGTTTCAGTTCTGTCGCAAATAATCAACCAATTCTACACTATGTGGCAACACATATCTGTATGTTTGGGAATTATACTTTTCCATTAACTAAACCATAAGAATTATATGCACTGACATTTAAATGTAATTCATTTATGTTTCTATCATTAATGAAGATATATACTCAATCTATAAATTCCTTATAATTGACTTTTTCTTGGTGATATGTTCGCTCACACTGAACACTACTCAAAAAACTTGCAACTTATTTCAAGATAAATCGTAATAAAAACACTGGGTAACTTTTAAATTTATAGTGTATTTTGAGGCAGAGAAAGAGATATGACAGTGGAAGAAATCAGAGGGAGATTTGAAGATGCTATACCACTAGCTTTGAAGATGGAGGAAGAAACTATAAGCCAATGAATGTTGTACGTGGCCTCTGGAAGTTGGGAAAGTCAATAAAATATTCTCCTAGAGCCTCCAGAAGGGATGTTTTTCCTGCCTGCAAGTTGGTTTAGAACTTCTGACCTTTAGAACTATAACATAAGTTGTGCTTTTTAAAGCAACTGTTTAAAACTGTTACAGCAGCAGAAAATTCATTCAGTCCAACTTAGAGCATTGTAATCATTAAAAAACTGAGAGGGGCACTTGGGTGGCTCAGTCAGTTGGGCATCCCAGCTTCCAACTCTTGGTTTCTGCTCAGGTCATGATCTCAGGGACGTGAGACTGAGTCCTGCCTAGAGCTGTGTGCTGGGCATGGAGCCTGCTTCAGATTCTCCCTCTCCCTTTCCCTCTGCACAACCCTCCACTCTCGTGCACATGTGCGTGTTCTCAATCTCTCTCTAAAAAATAAGTAAGTAAATAAATAAAAAAATTTAAAAAAAACCTGAGAACAGTCATGGCAAACATGTTTGAAAGTAGCCAACAGTGAGCCAACAGTGGACCTACTGGACACAAAGAACCATTCGAAGCCAGACTCTGAACCCATCTCTGAGGTTCAGTGATGATCAGTTTCTCTGGGAGAGAATATCAGATAGAATTATGGAATTTGCATCTTCAGATATATAAATACATAAGTCCAGAAATATGGAATCATAAGTTGGTAAATATTTATGGAGTCATCTCTGGTTACTCAGAACCACATTCGTACTCCCATTTCCACCTTCCATGCACATGAACTGAAATAGCAGGATGGAGAGCCCCTATTCACATCCATTCCTGAATATGTTGTTCAACTACATGAACTTTAAATCCAAACACAAGTAATTATTAATTGAATTGCATTATCCATGCCTTTTAGTCGCTCCTAAAAGTGAATAATACAGAGTTACTACACCTACCTTATGGTTTATAAGAATGAAATGCAAGTGGAATATTGTTAAGTAGGTTATTCCAGTAGAAGCCCATAAAAATGCTACTCTGTCAAAAGTCATAAGAGATAGTCTTGGCAACTCCAGTGGAGTGACTATCATGAGGTATACGTACAAATTTTTTCTAGGGCAATCCTGTGCTCTCTAGCAGTGTTCTCATCTATGCAGATCTACAGATAACTTTAATAAATCACCCAACTTCGTTCCTTAAGTAAGGAATTACTGCTTTGGTTTGAAATTTTAATAGTTTAGAGGTTGAGAAATATCTAAATATTGCAAATAGCTTAACCATCAGTCCACTAAGCCTGCAGTAATGGAAATAGCATCTGATTACCTGCTCTGAATGCCTCTATGAACACATTTTAAAAACATTTTTTAAAGTCTCTCCTAGCTGCTTTCCCCAAGTTGAATATTTTAGAGGTATACTAGAGTAACATGTTTTACTTAAGAAGATGGATCTAAATGTGCTTTTAGTGAACAACTCTTTAAGAGTGGCATTATTCATATTTGTATTATTTTTTCTCAGAGATGTGTTATATGCAGTTATTGCTCAATCAAAAGTACTGGAAAACTGACCTTCTATATTTGAGCTGGTGTCTTGGTTTCACGGCAAGTATGATTTGGACGCAGGCCTGTCTCAAAGGATGAGCTGGTGCTGAATTTGGCAGTAAAACTTCTAGCTTTAGTCTGTCCATCATCCCTCAGCAAAGCTGGTTTTGCAAAAGAAAGTAACGTCAGGTATTTGCAAGTAACACAAAAAGTAACAGTCATATATTACTATGATTACATATTTTATCAAATCATCTCCAAACATGTGGCTCAAAACAACAATTATTTTTCCATGTTCACCCATCTAGATCAGCTGAGTATTGGCTGACCCATGCTGGCTTTGGCTTAGGCTTGGTTCCCTTAGCCAGAGCAAGCCACACAGCTAAGCTCAGTATCAACAGAATAGGGAAATGCATTGTGTCCATAGTAGGAGGGAAACGAAAGAGACTATTTGCTAAATGATAATCTAAAATATTAAAGACTCGGGACGCCTGGGTGGCTGTCGGTTAAGTGGCTGCCTTCGGCCCGGGTCGTGATCCCGGGGTCCTGGGATCGAGTCCCACATCGGGCTCCTTGCTCAGCGGGGAACCTGCTTCTCCCTCTCTCTCCCTCTGCTTGTGCTCTTTCTGTCAAATAAATAAAATCCTAAAAATAGATAAATAAATAAATAAATAAATAAAATATTAAAGACTCTGATGAACTTAAACCAAAAATCAATTTACTACAAAAATACAATGGAACTCAAAGGATCATAGGAAAAGCTGAATAATCAAGCTTGAAAAGGAAATAGAATGGATCCACAGGTCTGTGTAGGAGGAATCCAAAGATAGCCTCTGTAGGAACTGATCCCTAGGTGGATGAGCGACCATTCCCACTATGTGTCACTCTAATCAAGTTTGAAATTCCAAGGAGAGCACATCAACTTGGCCTTGGTAGATTCATGTGTGTGCTCCTGGGTTAGCTGATCAGGACTTGGTCCTCAACACCAGTGCATTTTCATTTTGTCTTTCTTATGGGCTGTACAAGATGAAGTGTCAGCTTAATTTTAAGGAGAGTGCCCCTGGAGTTTGTAGGACTGGCTGTCAGCTTTGTTAGAAGTTACCTAGGTAATTAGATGTCAACTGTTTATATCCTGTGGGAGACAGAAAACTTCTGTCCTACCATTCTAGGCATGCTGGAATTAATTCTGAATCATTGTGAGACCATGGAGTTGGAAAATGATGATTCATGCAAAATAATAAGAAGCTGTCCCCAGAGTTGGTGATGATGGTCATCTTTTCTCCATTCCTGGATGCTGCATCAGGGAGGAAAATACTCAAATGAACATCTGAATATGTTTATGAGAGGAATTGATACAAGTAAGCAGTAAATTAATAATGTCAATTGTGTGTAGCAATAGCACTGTAAGTTTGGCATTTGCTAAAATCTTCCCTTGTCATTGAGAGATTTATGCAAAAAGTGTACTACAAAAAATACTACAAGAAATACCTCAGTACACAATCCTAAATATTGGTAGAAGAGCACAAATGATAACATTGAGTAAGCCATACATGGGTTCACATGCCCAAGTTCTCATAGCTGAACAAGGCTTCTCAATATTAAAATATTCATATTACCTTAAAAATACATATGTATATGTTCCATATGTTATGTATGTATGTCTGTCTACCATACTTACAAACATACATAACATGTAAAACATGATACTGATTCTTTATGTTGGCAACTGCTTGGGCACTGAATGTTAGAATTGCTTTTAATTTTGCTTTAAATAATTGTTACTTAAATTTTTTATTTATTTTATTTTTAAAGGGGGGGAGGGGCAGAAAGAGAGGGAGAGAGAGAATCTTAAGCAGGTTCCATAGTCAGCTCTGAGTCCAATGTGGCGCTTGATCTCAAAACCCTGAGATCATGACCTGAGCCAAAATCAAGAGTCAGAAACTTAACTGACCCAACCACCCAGGTGCCCCTTATTTTTTTTTTAATTTTAAAATGCACCACTTATGTAGCAAAAGAGTGTGTCTTTCTTTTAAATTTAATATATAATTTTGAATGTTTTAGAAAAATAACTCCTTGAAAACATAATTGTAGCTTTCAATGTTTTTCATTTTCTTTCATTTATGCTTTTGGATGAAGTGTAACATTTTGTGAATTTTGAATAATAAGCTCTGTTTTATTTTTAATTCTTTAGGATGCACAAGTCGAGATTGTGATAGGAAGAGATAACATAAAAGCACAGATCAGAAAAAGAAAATGGAATATCTTTAAGGAGTTATCTGCTTATAAAAAAAAACAGAAAGAATGGAAGTGAACTGACTCTTCTTGAGCATGCTTTGCATAAAATTTGTGATGAGGCATTACAGTCTTTACTTAATTGAGACTTACTGATCAAAACATTAAAAATAAGCAAGAAATTTTTTTCCCATCAAATCAACAATTTAAACAGGTCAGATGAAATCCCAACTACCTCATGTTCTTTAATAACTGAAAATGTGAATATCAGCCCAAAACAATAAGAATGAAAAAAAGAGAATTGTTCACATCAAATTCACAACTTAGGAGAAACAAATACCACTCTGGTCTCCACATTAAAGGGTGATGAAAAGTACATTTATAAAATAAGCAAATTGAAGGAAAAAGACAAAAATCTCTGGAGTGTTACTGTTTCTTGGATTATGACCCCCAAAATGGCCATCACATCCTTCTGATGGCATGAGAAGTTTTTTAGCAAAACAGAATCTGACTCAAATTAATGATTATGATTTTTTACTTGGATATACATGTTAAAAAATTAATACTTAATTTTACAGTAAAATTATTTTAAATGGAGAAAATTGTAGACACTGGCACTTGTATTGTAAATCAATGGCAAAGAATACTGATACTGCATCTTCATGTTTCCCAACTAATCTTTAAGTTTAGCCTTGATCAATGAAGATATCCATGACTAGAGACATGTTTTTGTTTTAAAGAAACACAAAATACCACTTTCCAATAAAAAATAAAAATAATTCACAAATTCAATTACTAGTACTCAAAAAGTCTGAGTAAACACCAATCAGTAAGTAATATTCAGCAAAGATAAATAAATGCCAATATATTAATGCCAATACAGACAGAATAATATCATATGTTCGATATTAGCTGAGCATAACAATGATTTTGGTGGCACCAAGTGAACGATATTTACAGAAAAGAAAGCAGAAAGTTTAGTTTATTAGAAATTATTTCCAAATGTGTTGCAAGCAGAGCTGATCGTGTAAAGCAGATTTTAAAAACTGTCTATGATGGTGAAGTAAAAATGAGATTACTAGTTTAATGTGTAATAAGGTAACACAAAAAATTATAAATAATTATGAAAAGTACATTATAAAAAGTACTATCTAATCTACTTTGTACCAGGGGCAAAAGTTATATTGAACAACAAGCATTCATTATGATTATTGTTGAGCTCCCAGAAGAAAATAATGAGGTTGATTTCATTCATTTTACATTTCATTCATTTACATTCATACATGTAAAATGTATACATTTTGACCTAAGCACTACAAAACAATTTTCAATTTTCAGCATTGATATAAAAGATTTTCTATGCCTATGATCCTGGTGCTAACACAATTGATAATTAAAAGTGTATACAAGTTAGAATCTGGGCCAAAATCCCAGGAACATGTACAGCATATATAGTTAGATTTCGTTGCTAGGAGACAGAGCCACAGATTACCAATAGTGATGATTCTAATGTTCTTTAGAAAAATCCAGAGACCACATACGGGTTTTGGTTTTGGTTTTGGTTTTGGTTTTGGTTTTAATTCACCCAAAGATGGAACAAATAACTTGATAAACAGATTGAAAACATTGACCTGATGAACACACTTGGACACATGATGATAATGCCAACTAAATACTGTTAAAGCAATTAGATTTCATTAGGCAAGATAGGAAATGTTTAGAAGATGAGAGGAAATTAACAGAAGACTAGCCCTCAAATAAAGAGTGAGACATGATCTTAGGTGAAAATTTAAATTAATACTGAAATGTGCTATAAGTTATTTGTCATGAGCTGTTGCATATTGGTAATAAGGTTAGCAGAAGCTTAACAAAAAAGCCCTGAGGAATCTAAATTTGGCTGTTTTATTTTTAAAAAGTTAAACAAAGTACATATTAAAAATTTTTAATATGTGTTTTTAAATTAAAAAAACTACACATGAAATATGCAGCAAAAATGACATTGCAACAAAATATAAGATTTTAGAACAAGGAAGAAAAAATATTTTTAGGCCTATAAAGGAGAAAGAATATTACAAATAATCACCAATTTCTCTAGGGACTGTTTTCTGGCCATTTCTTTTCACTGATGTATTGAGATAATTTCACATATCATAAAATTCACCCATTCAAAGTGATCAGTTCAATGGTTTTTAGTATATTCAGAGTTGTGCGACCATCACCATAATCTAATTTTTGTCATATTTTTAAATAACAACTTTATTAAGATATAATTCACGTACTATAAAACTTACATTTTTAAAATGTACAATTCAGTAGTTTTTAGTATATTCAGAGTTGTGCAATCATGTCCACTATTTAATTTCAGAACATCTCCTCACTCCGGAAAGAAACCTTTGCCTATTCCTCCCTCCACCTCTGTAAAATACTAGTCTACTTTCTGCATCTGTGGATTTATCTTTTCTGGACACTTCATATAAATAGAAATATGGCCTTTTATGTCTGCACTAAATGTAATGTTTTCAAGTTGCATCCATTTTGTAGCATGTATCAGAACTTCTTTTGATGAACTAAACATATTTAGTTATATGGTTATACCATATGTTATTTACCCATTCATCAGTTGATAGACATTTTGGTTGTTTCCACTTTTTGGTTATTATGAAAAATGTTATTATGAATATTTGTGCACAAGTTTTAGTGTGGACACATATTTTCAGTTGTCTTGGATTTATACCTAAGAGTGGATTACTGGATCATATGATAACTCTATTCTAGCTTTTTGGGGAACTGCCAAACTATTTTTTAAAATAGTTGTATCATTTTACATTCCCACAAGCAATGTATGATAGTTCCAAGTTCTCCATATCTTTGCTAACCCTTGTTAAATTGTTTGTCTTTTTGATTATACCCAACTTAGTGCTTATAAGTGGAATGTCATTGTGGTTTGGATTTGCATTTCCTTAATGACTAATGATGTTGAACATCTTTTCAAATGCTTATTGGCAATTAGTATATCTTCTTAGGAGAAATGTTTATCCAAATCCTATCCCCTTTATAATTGGATTATTTTTATCTTTTTATTGTTGACTTATATTTCTTACCATTTTAAGATTAAAATATAGTCTTTTTATGGAATAAATTTGACATAAAAATTGTGTAAGTTTAAGGTACACATGTGTTACTTTGATATATTTATATATTGCAATATGATTGCCACTGTAACAATATTTATCACATTATATAATTCTAGTGCAATATTGTCTATATTCATTAAACTATGCATTGTATTTCTTTGTGTGTGTGTGTACGTTGTACTTCTAAGACTTACTTAATACTCTTTGCAAATTTATACCTTTAAACAACAATTAAAATATAGTCTTGATAAAATAGAATAGAATAGAAATTTGATAAAATTGAACAAATAGCAATGTTCTTTTTGGTTTGCTTTGTAACATCCAACTTTTAAGATTTTGAAAGGACTTAAGTAATACAGTTGGATATAAATATAAAAGATGATGAAATTACAATAGAAATGATAGCAATTAAATACATAAAATGAAAATATTTTAAATATTTTCTGTGATCTGATCATTCATCTATGGGGCCTCTTTATATTGTTTGAACATGACATATAAAATCCATAGCTCTTTCTGAATTTAAGTACTGCTTTACAAAATTTGATGAAGATTTCAGTTACTACTGTTTCTGCAGAGCAAAATTTTTCAAAGAAGAAATTTATACAGGGAAAGAAAATACCTAAACACTATATGGTAATTTAATTTGAGATTACTGTCAGTGATACACAAATTATGTGGAAATTTTTTACTGTAACAGTATTAGTTAAGGGAAAAACAATTTTCTCTCAAATTATGTAATATTTCATGAATTATATATTTTTATTACTAATGTAAACATATCCAGCCCATCAGCAAAGCTCTCAACCACAATCCATAATAATTAATACAGTTGTCCTTGTTATTTTTCCTTATTTCAATCAATGAAAACCACAGTTTCACGCATGTTTTTCAATTTTGCTGTATTAATGTCAACGTCAAAATATGAGGATGTGGTATATTTAGTTAACAGTTAGCTTTATTTATAATTTTAAACTATCTATACATGTCCATTTGTTCTCTTGTCCTAGACTAGCCTGGTCATGTTTATTGTTAATGGATTAATTTAACATTTTGTTAAGTGTGAGTGGATTATGATGGTGTATATTTTACAATTATACAAAAGAATCATTGAAGAGAGGCTAAATATGAGTCTTTCCTTCTTAATCCTAGAAGGCCCTAGTTTGCTACCCATAATTATGTTGAAAGTGGGAGGTGTGAGTATGAGGAAGCAAAAAAACCCACAACCAATCTAAAAGTCTATCAAGAAATGTGAGCAGCCATCACCACATGTTGGCAGTGGCACCAAATAGATTAAAAGCCCCAGAACATTATTAAGAAAATTACACAGAGAAAATATAATCCCAAATTATACATGCCTGAGACTGTTAGAGACTTAAAATGACCTTCAGTCCCCTCTTTTAGGAGGCATGCAGCAGAGTGAGAAAGTCATTCAACCCCTAAAGAAAACTTATTCCTATCTAATGCCCACTACAGATGGGGCGTATAGTGTAGAGCCAAAGACCATGGAGAAAAGTAATCAATTTGAAACTCTGCCAGAAAGCAAAATCAGTTTCTAATCAAGGAACATTCCCATTCCATTCTCCCTTCCCAAGGTGGAAGGTCCTCCCCATCTCTGCCAGGCAGGACTTCAGAATTATTGTGGATCAGATTAGTTTCTCCCGTGTACCTGCTCTTCGTCCTCTTCTCAAGCGGGAGAGTTTAGTGCAGTTACTCTGTCCCTGTACTACTATTATGTATTTGGAGAGCATGGAAAAGTAACTTATCTTTTGAGTTTATTAGTATCCAGAGCAAGAGATGCACACTGGAGCTTAATGTGGAGTCTACTATAATGGACCCAGAAAGCCTAGGCTTCGAGCTTGATGCAATGGCAAAATGAGACCTTTGGACTGACTTCTTTAGGAAAGAGTTGAGTATATTTTGCACATGGGAAGTAGAGTGGGTTGAATATTTGCTGACCTGAAAGTGCTAATCTGTAATGCTGTTCTCTAAGTATTTCCAGCTTTCGATCTCTTACCACAGGGAGCATTATACATCCTCTCCTACTTGTTGTTGGGTGGATCATGTGGCCAATCTGGCCCGTGGCTTATGATGAAAGTGGGACTTCACTTTCAGGATGGAGCTTTTTATTGCTGTGGAAAACTCCATGATGACCCGCGATGTTTGAGACAGCAGATGCTCCATCAGCCTGAGACCAGAGAGAGTGACTAAGGATGAGGCAAAGCTCGCTGCCGACCCCCAACAGATAGGTAGAGGAGAGAGAAAAAGTTTTTGTTGTTATGAGCCATAAAGAGAGGGGAGTTGTTTATTACATTATAGTGTAGACTTTCCCAATGGCTACAGTGACTGCAGTGACTTTTTTTTTTTAATAAAAGTAAGTCATTCCTCAAACTAAATGGTTAAACATTTAATGCTTACACTGGTGAGGAAACATTATGAATCATGAATACTATCTCAAATTTATTTTTGAAATTTGTTGGTCTTACTGAAGTTCAGACTCAGAAAAGTGTGATACTTTTCCCAATGAAAAGCAGATTAACTTCAAAACTTGAGGTCTTTTACTCCATTTACAGTATTTACAGTGACTGCTGGTAGCACAATGATTTTAGAATAATGGAAGCTAATGTGACTCTTTACTCCCAATTTCTCCCCAGGATACTTGGCAGTTTCTCTCAATCTTCTGGTTGCTTTCTCAAAACAGCTGGGACTTAATTCTGAAAAAGCAGAGAGACAACATTGTCCTACAGCTTTTAATTGCCAATTAAGCAGGTTTCAATTTATGAATCCGTCTCATCTGTGATTAAAATGGAGTCTTTTTTAAAAAAGGTTTTTAAACACCATGAGTACTTCTTCCCATTCCTTACTTGAGCAGATAGAGTTAATAAGTTTTAATCTACAGCCATAAATAAAAATAAATGTCTTTATCTAACAGTTGAAGGAAAGCAAACTATCTGTACTGTAATATCTCATATCTGTGCAAATGTTAATAATATTACCTTATGTTTATAGCAATATCAAGCAGATAGTTACATGAAAAAATCATCATTGTAAATTAATTAAAAGATACTGACTAGGCAAAATGCATAAATATCAAAATATCATATACCTATAAAATATATATATCATATATATGCATATCAGATATATTTGTCAGATATAAGTACACACATGAAATTCTCAAATGGAAATTTTCTTAGAGAAAAAGCAATGGTATACATATGTCTGTGTTCAAAATAATGTTTTAAGAAGCATTTTTGTAAAGGACCCTTGACTCATATTTGGATTTCATTGTCAGTCTTAAGTAAATTAAATTATTTCAGTCTCTATTTTCCTGTGTGGGTGGGGGAGTGATGTTTACTCATTTAATTGGCTCTGGAGTAAAGATTTCTCATTTGGCTCCTGCTGTACTTCCAAAGTTAAAACATGTATTATATTAAGAGAAAATAATGTCTGAGTAAATTATTATTGAACATGGCTCTCTCAGTTATTAATGGCATATTGATTTGTAGATTGTCCCCCCGCCCGACCTATTTCTCTATGTCTCCATGGACTCCAAATTGGAGGAAGAAAGAGGATTTATTTTTCCTCCCTATATTCAGTATTAAGGCTAGCAAATCCTGATACTAAGATGGTCAGGAAGCTGGGGAGGGGAACCCTGTTTGCTAAAGTAGGAAATCCTAGTATCAGTCTCCACATTCCCCAAGTCTCCTGTATGGGACACCACCCTCTTGCACAGTGGTTCTCAATCTTGGCTGCACAGTAGATAGATCATGTGGGAGCTTTAAAAAATTCTGATGCCCAAGCACACCCGGAATCAATTAAGTATAAATACTTTGGAGAGTGTGTCAACTTGACTGGGACATGAGGTGCCCAGACATTTGGTCACCCGTTATTCTAGATTTTTCTGTGAGGATGTTTTTGGATGAGTTTAACACTTAAACCGATAGACCGGGTAAAGCAGATTGTCCTCCCTAACATGGGAGGGCCTCATCCAATTAGTTGAAGGCCTGAATCCAACAACAAAGGCTGACCTTCCCTCGAATACGTGAGAATTCCTCTTTCATGACTGCTTTGAGCTGGAACATTGTGTTTGTTTGTTTGTTTTCCTGCCTTCAGACTTGAACTGAAACATCTGTTCTTCCCGGGTCTTGAGCCTGCTGGCTTTCAGATTGGAACTCACACCCTCAGCAATCCCGGGTCTCCAGCTTGCTGACTGCAGATCTTAGGACTTGTCGGCCTCCATAATTGTATGAGTCAATTCCTTATAATTTCTTATAATAAATCTCGCTCTCTCTCCCCCTCTCTTTATATATATATATATATTCATGTGACTTTATATAGCCAAAGAAATGTGAGAAGTCATGGATATCACCTGTATGTCATGTTCAAGAGCCAGAGGGTGAATCTCCATGTAGTTTTTTCCTCTGCTGTAATGATCACAAATGTTTTAGGGACAGGATGCTCAGAGGATCTGGGGGTCCTGAAGTGATGTGAAGAAAACATGCAGTAGAGCACAACTGACCCACAGTGGACATGAAGCATGAGTGAGAGAAGTAAATATTATTATGAGTTTTCTTTAAGAGTTTTATGAAATCGTGTTAAGATACATATATATATATCTTATCTACCTGCTTTATCAGCTCTGGGGCCATTCTGCCTCAGAGTGTGTTATGTGAGGTAATATATTTTCTTATGGGATAAAAGATTTGGTCATGGTTTTATGTTGTTTGTATCTATAATCATTCAAATTGTGCACCAGAAATACCCCTCTCAATCATTCAAACCCTACTCATTGTCCTGTCTTCCCTGGCAACACAGGGCAGCATTGTGCTTGTTTCTGTCAAACTGCTATACATGTTTTTCTCATCACATGCTTCTGAGTGCTTTCTAATGTCTTATTTTTTATATTGTCTATCTGCTTGCCCATGGGCTCCCCAAGGGGAAGATTTATATCTTTTCTATCTCTGTCTCTCCGGCATCTATCCCAGTACCAAGTACCAAACAGGGCTCAATATACATTTTTCTTTTTTTCTTTTTTTAAGATTTATTTATTTATTTGACAGAGAGAGAGACAGTGAGAGAGGGAACACGAGTGGGGGTGTGGGAGAGGGAGAAGCAGGCTTCCCTCCGAGCAGGGAGCCCCACGCGGGGCTCCATCCCAGGACCCTGGGATCATAAGCCAAAGGCAGAAGCTTAATGACTGAGCTACCCAGGCGCCCCTCAATATACATTTTTCTGAAGTAAGTCACATAACCCCTCAATGCTGCAGTGGTAAGATACTTTCTATAAGTATTGCACGCTATAGTTACCGTTGTATAAGCAGCTGTGCTTTTACTAAGTTTCTCTTTTACACTCCTGTAATTTTTATCTTTTGTTATAAAGATCATAACCTTAGTTCAAAAAGTTATTTAGAAAAGAGTGTCAAGGGGCACCTGGGTGATTTGGTAGGTTGAACCACCGACTCTTGATTTCAGCTCAGGGCTCAGGCCCTTAGACCTGGTAGTGATTGTACATGATATGGATCCCTCCGAGCTGGTTGTCTTCCCCCCTGCCCTGTGTCATAAGATGGGGGTTCCCTACTGCACAATCCAGGGGAAAGCCAGTCTGGGTCATCTGGTCCACAGGAAGACCTGCATAACTGTCACCACACAGATTAACTCAGAAGACAAAGGAGCTCTGGCTAAGCTGGTGGAAGTCATCAGGACCCAATTATAATGATGGATATGATACGATCTGCTGTCACTGGGGAGGCAACATTCTGGGTCCAAAGTGGGTGGTTTGCATTGCCAAGTTGGAAAAGGCAAAGGCTAAAGAACTGGCCACCAAACTGGGCTGAGTGGACACTGTTGGATTTTCTGCACATAAAAGTGATAAAAAAGTTCTTTATCAAAAAAAAAAAAAAAACAGAAACAATAACATGTATAAGAATCATTATATCTATAATATAAAATTTATCTTTAATAATGGATAACATTCGATGAGGACTTTGTGCCTTGCCACACTCTAAGCAATTGACTTACATAAATTCACTTAAACATCAAAATAATAGGTACTATGATGATCCCAGTATTAGAGATTAATAACAAAAAAAAAGAGGAACATTTAAGCCAAAGTCATAAAACTATTATGTTGTATAACCTAGATTGAAATTTGGGCAAATCAAGTACGAAGCCGTGTTTTTAATGACTATACCATAACCACCTTCTAGACATTGACACTGTTTTTAACTTTTTTATTTTGAAATAATTATAAATTCACAGGAATTTTCAAAGACAGTACAACAAGCTCCTATGTACAATTCACCCAGTTTCCCTCAGTGGTTACATCTTAATTGCATGACAGTATTAAAATCAATATGGTACAATATCAAAATCCATGCACACATTTGGTACAGTGTGTGTGTAAAGCTCTATGACATTGATTTGTATAATCACCACAGCAATCAAGATACAGAACTATTTCATCACCACGAAAAGCTCCCGTGAGCTGTCCTCAATGTCCCTCTCCTCCTCCTAATCATTCCTAGCACTTGGCAAGCACTGATTTGCCCTCCACTTCTTTAATTTTGTCATTTTGAGAACATCCCTTAAATTTAACCATAGAGTATATGGCTTTTTGGAACTAGCTTTTTCACTCAGCCTAATGCCTTTGAGACCCACCCATGTTGTTATATCAATAGTGTGTTCCTTGTTATTCTTAAGTAATATTCCGTGGTGGGGATGTATGACTGTTTAACCCTTCTTCTGTTGAAGACCATTTTGGCTGTTAACACTATTTGTCTACTACAAATAAAGCTGCTATAAAAAGTTTGTATACAGGCTCTTGTGTGGAGGTATGTTCTTATTTTGGGGGGATAAATACCTAGGAATGTGATGGCTAGATGGTATGGTCAGTATTTAGTTGTTTTTTTTTTTTTTTTAAGAAAATGCTAAACTATTTTCTAGAGCAGCTGTACCATTTTACATCTCACAAGCAATGCATGTATTCAATTTTTCTGCATTCTTTCCAAGCTTGTTATTATCATTATGTTTTATTTTAGTTGTTCTAATACATGTATAGGGATATCCCATCATGGACTAGCATTGTTTTTGTGTAGACAAGTCTGCTTAGAGGTGGTTCAAACCACTCTAGAAATTAAGGCATCTGAATAGCCATCCTGGCTTTGCCTATTCTTAGTTCTAAAATCTAAAACAGATTTTTAAATTATATGAATTTCTATTTACTTTACTGAAAAATGGGAACAATGACATCCTTGTCACTGTGAAGATGAAGGGATGAATTATCTGTGTAAGTATAATTAAATATCACACTCTCTGGCAACATAATCCCATTGCTTTTAATGCAGGGAAACTTTTAAAATATTCAGCAACTCAGATTTTTTCTTCTTTTTAGTTGTTCCCACTAACCTACCACAACCCAGCCCTTGCCCAGTTTTTGCTTTTCCTAAAGTGAAAAACCACAAACCATTGAAGACATTTTAGTCTTTGTTGTTATCAATGATGTTAAAATGAAGAAACATTCTAAACACATTTTCCCTGTTTGTTCCATGTAGTGGAATTAGCTGTACTTAAATCATAGACTGCTACAGCTTGAATGATATTAGAAAAATCATCTCACCATTTCACAGATCAAGAGCCAAAGGCTCAGCTGGCTTCAATGACCCACATAAGTTCCCATAGCTAATTGAGAACAGTCACAGGCATAACCTCTAAATGTGTAGAGTTCTAGCTACAGTAGCTTTCTCACTAAAAGCTGTTGGGCCATCTATGACTGTCCCCCTCTTCCTCCATTATTTTACTACATCTATCTCTGATTACTGTTCATCTCTTTGTGCACACATTTCCTTTATATTTCTCCTGCACAATTCTGGTTCCCATACCATCCACTCAAAATGGCTGACACCCTTTCTCCCTTCTGGAAATCTTTCCTACATCTTGTCAAATCCTTTTTCTCATACACACACCCACCCACCCACACACACACACACACACACACACACACACACGCTCCTCATATTCTTCCCAGTTAGTCTTACTTCCCTTCCTCCAATTACTGCCTTTAGCTACCTTCATACCCCGGTCTTCCTCCCTCTCCATAAGTAGTTCCCCACTCGGGATCTTCAACACCTTTCTCTCTTTCTCTCACAGCCCATAGCCCAAACCCCATACTTATGACTCCTTAAGGACTTTCCCTTCTCCATCCCTCAGTATCTCTTTCTGCAATCCTTAGCCCTACATACTGTTTAGGAATAAAGACTTTTAGTTTTCCTTCTTATACTTTCAATAATGTCATACAGATGGAATAATTCAGTATGTAACTTTTGGTTCTTGACTGTTTTTTCAATTCATAGGAAGATGCAAAGAATGTGGAGGGAGGTCCCATGGACTCATCACCCTGCCTCCCCAATATTAGCATCTTACATAACTAGGGTACAATATCAAAACCAGAATATTAACACTGGTACAACACACAGAATTTATTCATATTTCACCAGTTATACTTCATTTGTATGTGTGTGTATGTAACTCTAGGCAATTTTATCACATGTGTAGGTTTGTGTATGTAACCACCACCACAATCAACATACTTTACTGAACCATCTCCATAAAGCTCCCTCTTATTACTTCTTTATAGTCGCATCCATTCTCCACCCCCATGTATTTCCTTCACCTCTCTCAACCCTTCTCAACTACTAATGTATTTTCATCTCTATAATTTTGCATAAATATTTTGGAATGTTATGTCTTCTTGGTGGGTTGACCCTTTTATCATTATACAGTGTCCCTCTCTGTCTTTAGTAATTTTCTTTGCTCTGAAATCCACTTTATCTGATATGTATATAGCCACTCCTACCTTCTTTTGATTGAGGTTTGCATGGCATACATTTTTCCATCCTTTTACTTTCTACCTACCTATTTGTAGTATTTCAAGTGAGTTTCTGACAGTGCATAGTTGAGTCATGATTTTCAATCCACTCTGCCAATCTGTTTCTTTTCATTGGCACATTTAGATCACTTATATTTGGTGTAATCATTGAAATATGTTAGAGCCTAGGTCTGTCATCCTATTTGTTTTCTATTTTTTTTGGTGGTTTTCCTTTCTGTTTTATTTTTTTTTTCCTGGCTTTTAATGGGTTATCTGAACATGTTTTAGAACTCCATTTAATATCTCTATAGTGTTTTTGAGTATATCTCTTTGCACATTTTTGTGGTTGTTCCAGGTATTACATTGGATAGACATAACTTATCACAGTCTGCTAATGTTGACATTTTACCAGTTTGAGTGAAGTGCAGAACCTTTACCTCCCTTTCTCCTTACTCTCACCTGTTTATGATACTATTGTCTTCAATATTTCTTCTACAAACACTGAGAATCACATAATACAGTGTGATAATTTCACTTTAATCATCGAACATGATTTAGAAAGTGCAAGGGCAGAAGGAAAATATACTGTCTGTACCTCCATTTTTACTCTTTTCATTGTTTTTTTTCTTTCTTCCCAATGTTCCAAGATTCCTTTCTTTATTGTCTCCTTTTGTCTTAAAGAACTTCCTTTAGCCATTTCCTTAGGGCAGGTCTGCTGGCAAGACAAAATGTTTTCCTATTTTTTCACCTGAGAATGTCTTAATATCCTCTTTCACCATCTGATTGACATCAGTTAATTGTCTTTTCTCATTCAAATTGTGGTTTTCTCGGTTCTTGGTAGGATGAGTGATTTTTCCTACTGCATCCTGGACATTTTGGTTATGTTAGGAGAATCTTGATCCTATTTAAATCTTCTATTTTAGCTTGTCGTCGCTGTGTTTAGATTTAGCATGTAGGTCCTGGCCTACTTATGTGGACTTTAGTTTTCAGAGGCTTTGCGATGCAATTCTGGTCTGTTTTGCTATCCTGGTGCTGCTTGGGCTCCTGCTCAGTCCCTACTGTGTTGCCTGCAGGAGCTGAAGTAATATCCTGGGTCATCTTCTGCTGGGGGGCCCAGGGGAGGGGGCACCACGAGGGGACAGTGGAGAGCCAGAAGACACTGGGCCTGGCTCTCTCATGCCACTGAGTGCAGGGCGGGGAAATGCAGGAAGCCAATGCTTCCCTGGGGGTGGATCAGCTGGCCTGCTGGTGTCCTGATGATTGCACAGCTGCAGTTGGGAGGTGGATCTCAGCCAGCTCATGCCCTAGGTAGGGAGCAGGGGTTCAGGTTCCCCACTAGGTCTCTCTCAGGCTTGTCCTTTCCTGGCCCTATGGGAAAAGAAGGAAAAACCAGGAAACTCACAGCTCTGTCATTCCTCAGTCCTGAGCTTCTCAGCCAGTCCATCTTCTTTTCTTCCTAGCTCTCTGAGCCCTTTTATCATTGCCTGTGGAATTAGCTGTACTTAAAGAGGAGTGGGACTATGTGAGCCGACTCCATCTTGTTTCAGAACCTGAAGTCTCCAAGTGTTTTATGTATTAACTTACTTAATCTCCACAACTTCTTTGAGGTAGGACAATATATCATCTCTTATTTTCCACATATAATAGTTTAAGGAAGAAAAATAAAAATAAAAATTAAGACCCTGGCAAAGACATCCTCAGAATATAAGGTGAAACTTAGGAATGCACACACGAAAGAGTTATGACTGTAATTCTGAATAGATTTATCTCCAGATAAAGCTATTTGGAATGAAGGAACAAGCTTTTAGAAGTTACTTTATTTTGATATACTCTTTAAAATGGCATTAGAATTCACATTTAATTTTTCATAATCTTTCATTATATTGCTTGGGCAATCATATATAAGACTATTTTGCAGCTGTGTTATCTTACAATCATAAGGAAGAGCACACAGCTTTGAGTTGGTTCTTCTTACACAGATATGACTAGTTAGCAACACCTGAAGTAGAATTTCTATTTCTTCAGGCACTGTACTGCTTGAAAAGTTAAACTTTTTCTATACTTACAGATTCTTCTTTACATAATGTTTTTCCTAAATTTACATAGAAAATATATTATAGAATCTCCATGTCATTTTAGTGTAAAAATATCCCTTTTGTTTTATTCCTTTTTATATAAGGACAGTGTATCCCAAGTCATGAAAGAGAAATGAAAGAATCCCATTATTATGGAAAGGAGCTAAAAGGGTTGGCTCAAGTCAGATTATATTCACCCCAATGATTCTTCACTAAATGTTTGTATGTTGTTTTTTGCATTCACCATCCTCAATTAAAAATAGTCACAGTGCAAATAAGAATATTAATACATTATTTTACAGTTAATGTAGTTCTTTCATATGCATAGTTTTCATTTTATTATCGTGAATTTCCTAGGATTCATGGATTAGTAAGAGGTCTAGTGCTTTGGCCCCTGGTTGCTTGGGTTGAGATCCTAGCTTTCTCTACCCTTTCCTAACTGAGCAACCCTATACAAGTTATTTAACCTTTCCTGACTTCATTTTACTCATCCCCACAGTAATGTGGGCAAGTTACTCAACCATTCTGTCTCTCAACTTCCTCATCTCAGGTAATACAGTTTTCAAGGAGGAGTAAATGAGAATATAAAGTAAAACACTTGGAATAATGCCTGCACACAGTAAATACTTAATAAATGTTACTCATTCTTATCTTCATTCTATATGTGAGGACCATCTGGTTCAACAGATAAGCACGTGGAAGAAATGGATATGCAACATATCTTGTACTAATTTATTTTATATTAAAATGAAATGAATTTAAATTTTCGTTAAATGCTTTTGCAGAATTGCATTTCAGAGCTGAAGAACTAGAGACAGCAGTAGATAATACTGAGGAAGACATTTACTGCTTGTCATAGAGCAGCCACTTTGGAGCTCAGAGCTTTTATCTTTACAATAACCCTTTGAATTTTAACATAACCCTTTAGGAAACTATGACCTCGCACATCGAATAACCACCTTTTTTGGACTAAGGCCAAGTTGGACCTGTCACATATTTTTTATTGTCAGTGAGCTAAAAACGATTTTTGTATATTAAACTTAGCAGTTGAGGGGCGCCTGGGTGGCTCAGTTGGTTAGGCGACTGCCTTCAGCTCAGGTCGTGATCCTGGAGTCCCAGGATCGAGTCCCGCATCGGGCTCCCTGCTCGGCAGGGAGTCTGCTTCTCCCTCTGACCCTCCCCCCTCTCATGTGCTCTCTGTCTCTCTCATTCTCTCTGTCTCAAATAAATAAATAAAATCTTTAAAAAAAAAACAAAAAACAAAAACAACAACAACAACAAAAAACTTAGCAGTTGATTTGATGATAGGAAATACTTACTTGGACCCCAATTAAATGAAATGTTATCCCTTTAAAAATAATTCCATAATTCCCATTAAGTAGATCTATATTACAAAAACAATTATAACCAATTGTTATATATTTAATTACATCAGTAAAACATTTGTGGAAATTTGTTTTCTCTTTATTATATTGGAGTCTGCATAATATCCTTAATTTTGCCCATTGGCTTGCAAAGCCTAAAATACTTACTGTTTCTTTACAGAAAAAGTTTGCTAACTCTTCGACTAAGACACTAATGTGACTCTTTCTCTGAGAAAATGGCTTTTTTGGCCATCAGGCAGCCATATACCTTGAATTACAATTTTCTAATGGTGGTTATGAATAGCCTATGCTAATCAGAGTATTATTATCTAAAATTATAATATTTAGCATTGGGATTTGAAAATATTTTATTTTGAATTTATGTTAGACTAGAGCAAATTCTTTGTAATTTTAGCCTGATATTATGACCCCATAGCAGGAAGGCCAACTTTTTTTAAATGAGCAGGAGCCTGCAGAAGGTGTGAGGGGTTTCTCTCCCTTCGTTCCCAAGTAACACAGGAAGATTTTTTTTTTTTCTTTCATGAAAATCCAGGAGGCACATTTTTAGACTTAGTAGAGTCAAAAGATCAGGCAACTAAAAATCATTTACAATAGTATTTCCTTTTCCCTTGATGGTTAAATTCTTGCAAATTTATTTTAACCTCATAAAACCATTAAAATGTTTCTGTATATTTTCCTTTGGGCTCTTCAATGTTAATGTGTTTTTTTAACCTGCATCATTGAGTATTAACTATTCCTTTTACTTTTTTGTTGTTGTTCTTGCCCAAGTATATTATATATTTAATGTTCAAATGCCTCTTTACTCCAACTTTACCTCCCCTAAAACATTTTGGTCTTAATTACATATAGAACAAATCATTACACTCTATACTTAAATGATAGAATTTGAGAAACAGTGTATCGTGATGTTTATAAAATGAGATTTGGGGTGTCAGATCAGAACTCTTATTTCTACTTTGCCACTTATTAAGAACATGATCAACTGAATGAGTTCCTGTGAATCCACGTTTTCTTAAGTATAAATAGGGGATCAAAATAGTCTCTAACTCAGATTGTTGTGAGCTGAAAGGAGCTAAGTGTTTGGAACACAGACATTACTTAAAATAAATATATTATTACTAAGCTCTGGGAAGTGTTTATGGTTCAACTGGTCTAATCCCAACATTATATAAATGAGAAAAACTATGGCCAGAAAAATCTAAGGGACATATCCAAAGCTTCCCAAGCATTCCCACTTAGAAGCATATCCAGGTTTTAGACTTTTCATTTTAATTTTACCAAACCATCAACAAGTTATTTTATCATGGCAATGGAAAACCAACTTCACGCCTTCAAAGGGTATCATGGGATAGAAGTGTCTTTTTTTTTTTTTAAGATTTATTTATTTATTTTGAGAGAGTGAGAATGAGAGAGAGAGAGAGAGTGTACATGAGTGGGGGAGGGTCAGAGGGAGAAGCAGGCTCCTCGCTGAGCAGGGAGCCCGATGCGGGACTCGATCCCGGGACTCCGGGATCATGACCTGAGCCGAAGGCAGTCGCTTAACCAACTGAGCCACCCAGGCACCCCGGGATAGAAGTGTCTTGAAACTAACTGTATCCATCTCTACTCTTTCACTCATGCAATGCTGTAGGCCGGGGCAGGCCATGGTCTTTCTTCTACTCTTAAAGTATAGCCCCAGGGTTTCCCAGAGCTCAGGACAAGAAGTTACCTGATCATTGTAATAGTTAATGGAAATACCTAATCTAGTCTTACAATAGCAATACAATGTTTTAGAAATATTTACCTAGTAATAGCAGTAGTAAGGATGAACAAAGTGATTCTGCTTTTTATTTAATGAACACTTTGGTCTATGCCAGGCACAGTGCTGTGTCAGTTTGACAAATACTATCTTAATCTTCACCATAATCACGAACAGTGGATATCATTATTTCCATAATATGTAATATTAAACTGGAAAAAAAAATAAATATGGCAAATTTTTTAACTGGCTGAATCATAATAATTAGGGCAGCTTGCTGAGATTGAAGCTCTTTCCCCTTCTTCAGGCCGTTTCTTTGGAAAATGAGCCTAAGCCTTTGTTGCCTCCGTGGGGCTGTACATAAAAATATTTTGGTGCCCCCTAGAGGTTATCAGGAATGTGCGGTTGTCAAATGCCCAGCAAAGAGAAGGCGAAGCCGGCTCAGCAGGCACCGTCCATCACTCAGTGCTGCTTAATTCTCTATACTTAAGTGGCTCAGATGTAACCACAAAGTAGCTCTAGAAACCAGTGGTTCTCAAATTTCAGTGAGCATCAAAACCACTTGGAGGGCTTGTTAGAACCAGATTGCTGGCCTTCACCCCCAGAGTTTCTGATTCTGTGGGTCTGAGGTGGGATCTGAACATTTACATTTCCAGCTACAGTCTCTGGCCTTTCTGATGCTCTGGTCCAGGAACCATACTCTGAGAACACTGCCCTAGAGAATCATCTCAAAGTTTAAGCCAACTCCAGAAGCTCTTCAAGTATTAATATCCTTGGGGTGCTGCTGCTGTGGGCCCTAGCTCTCCCCTCCTCTTTTTAGATGACCATAAATAGACCGTGTGGAGAGATGTGAACATCTCCCGTATAATGGTGAGAGTACCTGATGAATTATAGATTCCTTGATCCCTGAGAGTTTCAGAGGGTCTCTAGATATTGTGTGTAGGAGAACCAATTGAAGTTTGAGGTCAGGGAGCTCAGGTTCTGATTTCAGCTCTGCCACTTAATCAGACCTAACTGAAGACCAGTGTGCTCACCTGAATACAAGTAAAATAGCAACCATATACAGCTACACTGTGGTTTTAACTCCAACAAATAGCTTGGCACTTGGGATGCATGGAAAAATATTTAGTTAAATCTCAATCTCTTTGACTCTGGGGTTCCATATCTGTATTTCAAATGCAAAGATATTGTAAGAAAAATCAGGAAATTAACATGGGCACGTTTTGCAACAATGGAAAATAGTAGCATGAAAGCCGTTAAAGACAGGTAATTTTTCTGTTAACTTCGTGAATTTGATCAATGCTATTACTGTTATTATCTTTGTTTTCACTCATATTTACCTCTTTTTCACTAATTCTTTATCTTATTCCCTTCTTCCATAAGTCCCAATTTCATAAAGTTTTTTTCTCCAAAGAAAATGCAAATTGAGAGAATGTTTGCTTTTTATTTTTTTTAACTGTATGAGGTTTTAATTGTCTAAATTGTTTTCAAATTATCATAGCAACTGGATTTTTTTTTTTTTCCCCTCAAGATAATAGGAGACTTGAATGTTGACTCCAGTGGTTTCCACTTCTGTTTCATTCAGGTCAGGATTTATGGAGACCTCATGTGGTGACAAGAGGCACCACAGAAGGCTTTCTTCAGGATGGGTAGAACGCGGTCAAAGAGAAATTCAAATCTCATTTGGGAGCAACATAATCCAGGAAAATGAAGACCTAGAAGTTAATGGTACGAAGCATGCAAGGCCTCCAAAAAACACACTACAATAATACTGAAGGATACTATAATAATAGCTTTAGAAATGAGAAACCTGGCCAGTCATGTATAAATTTCCCTTTATTAACTGAAAAGTTGATAACACAGAGAAATTAATGTGCCATGTTGCTCAGGAATTAGTTGCAGTCTTCCTTTTCTTCTTCATGAAATCCTTGGACATAACTTCTAATATAAATGTTCATCAAATTTAAAAATGTGTTCCAAAAGGCATGTGGCTACAAATGTTATTTTCAGTTCTTTTCTTGACTTTACACAGAATGGAAAGTGAAGCAGACAAATAATCAAACTTGAACTCATGTTTATGACTTTCGTTGGTGCAACAATATAAATAGCATTATTTGCAAATATTGGAATGCAAGATATGTTTTTGCAATTAAAATACAGAATAATGATTCTAGGTGGTAGATAAAGTTGAACATAAATACATCTTGTTGCTGACAAGGTATCAGAGTTATAAAATTAAATTAATTAGTGTGGTAGTAAACATATTTCAACCACATAATTTACGGGTACAGATTAAAGAAAATTCACTGGGTTTGGTGTAGGGTGGTGGAAGAATCCTTGGTCATTCAAGGCACTTATTCTTTAACTCATTATCTTTACAAGAAAATGTGAGTATGCCTTCCACTTTTTCCTTCTTAAAGAAGTTACGTAACAGACCTTTAAGCTAAAATCTAGAAGGACAAATGAGTTAATAAATGTTAAATGTTTTGAAGTCTTTAAAAGAACAGAGCAACATAAATCTATGGCGTTAAAATGAGTAATCCAAAGAGTTCCAGTTTTGTTATCTAATAGGTCCCCTGTCTTTGGAAATGTCCTCAGAATAGCTTAGGATTTCCAGACCCGGCAAAATGAATAGGTAGAGATAGTCTCATTAAAAGACATTTTGGAAAATATAAGTAGGAAAAAAAGTTAATAGGGATATTCGTGAAATTTCAGGTTGAGTACATTCTTATGATAAGCAAAAAGGGGTCAATTTTCAGGGCGCCGACTATGTGGTAGGCATATTGTTAGATGTTGGAAATACAAAAGTGAATTGGACAGATCCTCTTGCTTTCAAGGGGATGACAGATAATGACACAAATAATTATCACACTATGAGATTGGCATTAAGCTGGGGGCTCGCACTACTTCCTGTGAAAGCTTAGTAAAATGGAACGGGACAAGGAAGAATGAGATGAGGGGCTTTAAAATCAAGCAAAGGAGCTGACACCTCTAGTAATCATTACTCAATAGTCACATTGGTTTTTGCTGGGAGAGTAGTGGGGAGCAGGCGAGTTGTAGCAGTTGCCAGACACCCATCACACTAAAAAGACAAGAGGAAACGAGGAAATTCTCCTTCAAAACATAGTGGGGGGAAAAAAATCCAGATCTTCCCCTAAATAAAGGAAACCTTCTGGTTACAATGTGCGTTGCTAGGGATTTAGTTTTCCCTCCTAAGAGAGTGAAATCAGACAGACACATTCAAGCCCTTAGGGTTTTGCGAGCATATTGTATATCCAAGACATCCACTGAGCCTGGTGTTAAGTGTGGGACTATAAAGAAAGGGTTAAACGGAAGGGGGTGGCTCAGAGATGGGAAGGCTGGCGAGAAGGCTGGAAAACTTGCAAAAACTCTGAACTTTTAAGCTCCCAAAAATACACATGTGTGTGTCTGTGAGCGCAGGCAGATCTATTTCGGTAGAATTTTTTTTTTTTTTTTTAAATCACAATCTCTCGGGCTCTCTCTTGCTGCGCTGCAAACACACTGAGCAGCCCCTCAGGATCGTGGCAAAAGCTGCAGCAAAGGCACTGGCAGCGCTATTTATTTATGAGTCGCGTTCAAAGCCGCCCCCTCCCCATTCCTCCGCTGCGAACAACCAGCTCAGAGGCTGGGGCACCTCCCGGGCCCTGGAGCTGGGGGCGGGAGCCCGGGAACCTCCTTCCTCGGGCAAACTTTGTCGGGGCGTGGGAGCGAGGGAGCGAAGGCGCGAGCCAGGGCGCGCGGGAACGCGCCGCCCGCCGCCGCCTCCGCCTGGCGCTGGCAGCCGGGGCCTCACCTCTCCCCGGCGAGGTGCGGGCGCCCCGCGCGCAGCCAGTGGGCGGTGCCGGGCGGCGCGGGGCGGGGCCGAGGGGTGGGGGCTCCGCTGGGTATATAAGGCCGGCGCCGGCTTAACTTCAGACTTGGGGTTATTTATTTGGGGAGCGTGCGGACGGCGGAGGCTGGCAGCAGCGGTGGTGGCGGCGGTAGCTGCCGCAGACGGTGGTTAAAAAAGGCGGCGGCGGCGGCAGCGGCGAGCGATGGGAGCGCTGTGGCTCCCGGGCGCAGGCGGGAGCTGCCAAGCTTTCCGAGCACGGCGGGAGTGCTGAAGAGAAAGGGGAGCGTCCGGGGGCCCGAAGCCGGCTCCAGAGGCGCGGGTCGGGTTTTTGTTTGGCTGCGCCCAGGGCCAGGCGGCCCGAGCGAACAACTCCAGTTACAACAACAACCCACCTTCCCGCAGCCGAGCGAGACTAGGGCTGCTGCGTCCGTCCTATTGTTTAGACACTTGCCAGGAGCTCGGGAGCCAGCAGAGCCACCGAGTCCCCGCTGCCTGTCGCCGCTTTCCCCCTCCGCCACTTCCCTCCCTAGAGAAGGAGGCGCGGAAAGCAGCCAGGAGAGGGGAAAGGGCTGGAAGGAGACTGGCTGTTCTGGACTGCGGCCGCCGAGTCAGGTGCAGCACCGGGAGCCGGGCGGCGTCGCGACGTCGGCGGGAAGACTGCCACCGTGGCCGTGGGGGACAGGATTCAAAGCCTGGGAAAAGTTCCTGCACTTTGAGAAGGAGGGCTCACTTGCGGGCGGCTGTCCGGGGGGCGGCCGAGGGGCTGCGTCCGCCTAGGAGCCTGCTCTGGTTTCGTCCACCTTTGCCATCAGGTGTCTGCTGCGGAGCTGCGGCGTATCCGGGAGACGCGAGGGGCTGACACACGCGCGCACACAGGACTGCCATTCAGCCGCCTCCTGGGCTCTCCTCGGAGTAGCGGATCCCACCGGCCCACTGCCACCTCGTCATCCCCCTCCCGGGCAGGACCCAAGACCCGGACACCTCCACCTTGGCCTTTGCACTCCTTCTGGCCTGCCTGCCAGCCAGCCCCGACTCAATCCTCTGAGGAGCTCTGGTCCTCAACTTGGCCTCTTGGATTTCCTCTGTCGGGGTGGTGACTAGTGGATATTGCTGCTGGCTGCGGCGGCCCCATTGCCCTTTGTCTTTTCTGCGTGACCTCGGGAAAGGCCCTGGTGCGGAGCGTCGCCAAGGACGCTGGGCAAGAGGCGGGATTGCCGAGACGTCCTTCGGTGAAGTGCATGTGTGTTTGCAAACCGCCCTCGGCTGTCGGGAGACGGCGAGGATCTGTCCGGGTTGCGGAAGAGCCGCAGGCTGTTGGGAGGCCGCGCGAGTGAGCAGCGCCAGAGCCCCGCAGCACCGCCCCGCGCCCCCGGGACTGCGCCCCCGCCCCGTGCGCCCCCGCGCGCCATGCCCAGTCGTCCGGCGCGCTCCGCTCCCCGCCCGCTGGGCTCTTGCGCCTTCTAGCTTCGGAGAGCCCACTTTGATCGAGGCCACCATTTCTACTGAGCACCTCTCTTGTCTCCTAGCCTCCCTACTGGAATCGGATTTGCAGAGGGGGTCAGTGGAATCGGAGCACTCCCTTTTCCGCGCAACCGGCCCCTGCATCCCCAGCTCTTTTACCGCCAAGTTGATCTTTCTGAGACAGACGACGCGTGATCTCACCGCAGCTTTGGGGTCTCCTTGTAGCCTTGGCCTGGCCGATCGATCTTCAGGACCTAAAGTTGCCGGAGGAGCGCCTGCCCTGCTGGAGGAGGGTGGAGGGGAGGTGGGAGGCGCGTACCTGTGTCAGCTCTACTGCCCTGAATATTATTACTGTTACTTCCATATTATTTTGTGTACATTTACCCGGACACGCTGGGTTCCTAGCCCCGCGCCAGATACTGGGCCTCAGACACAGCGCGATTCGCGCGGAGCAACGAGCTAAAGAGGAACCCCCGCGCCGGCGAGCGAGGAGGCGGCGGGGGAAGATGCGTGGCGTCGGCTGGCAGACGCTGTCCCTGTCGCTGGGGTTAGTGCTGGTGATCCTGAACGAGGTGGCGCCGCAGGCGTGCCCAGCGCAGTGCTCCTGCTCGGGCAGCACAGTGGACTGTCACGGGCTGGCGCTGCGCAGCGTGCCCAGGAATATCCCCCGCAACACTGAGAGACTGTGAGTATGGGATCTTCCACCGCCCCCCCCCCCCCAACACACTGGGTCGCGCGCATCCCCTTCGTCGAGACTGGAGGGATCAAACGGCACAGGGACATGTGCCTGGGTAGCTCTCTTGCACGCGCATCCTGGGCTAGAACTCCCTGGGAGGGCGAAGGACAGGAGGGCGCTGCACAGGGAGGGGCCGCTGCCCAAGGAGGGGCGGGCCCCCTGGCAGCTGTGCTTGGTCCCTTCTTCCCACACTTGCATCCCAGGGCAGGATACTTCTCTGGGGCTTGGAGAGCCGGGGACGTGGGGGACAAGTACTCGCTAGTGCCCCGGGCAAGGGAGACGCGACTTTGTTCCCCAGACTGTGTAAACGGAGTCACCTTGCGGTTGCCAACACTGGCGGGTCGATTTCAGGGCCAAATCCCAGCTTTTGTCGGCGCGGGGTGGCGCGGGGGGAGATTGGCGGAGGGGACTCAGAAGGGAGAAACCTCTGCTCCCCGGCTTAGTGTCACCCTCCTGGGGACGGAGGGGGTGAAGAGAAGGGATCATGGGGCGTCTGGGTCCGCCCGGGGGAGCTTCTGCAGGCCTCAGAGGGAAGGATGCCCCAGGACCTAGGCAGCTCGCTCGGTCGCCGCACGCCGCCCCCGCGACTCTTCCCCCCGTCCCCCACGTCCCCAGGGAGGAGGCGGCGGCGGCCCGCCCCAGGAGACGTGTCGGAACCGGTGACTGAAGAGGAGGACCTTTTCCCCCCGTGTAGGCTAAGTTAGGGCTGGCTCTCTAACTCGAACCAGCCGAGCGGGGTCCGACTGCTAAGGCGACCCTGCGGCCCTCCGCTGCCCACCCCCCGGCCCTTCCTGCTGAGCCCTAGGGCTCCCGTACACCTTTCTGGCAGTTTCTGCGCCCATTCACGTGGCCTCAGTTCTCCTTCCTTCCCTTCTTCGCGCTCTGCTGCCCGCAGACATCCCCGCCTCCCTGTCTCTGCGAATCTCTAATGAAGAAGTAATCGCAGACCCCGTGTTGACGGCCCACGCGCTCCTTGTGGGGCACTTCCCGAGTTCAGGGAAGTGGAGCATGGAGGCCATTCCCTTTGTGAACGCCGAGGCCGCCGCCCCGCGTTGCCCGAGCGCCCTGGGCGCGCTCCACTCGCCCTTGCGCGTGGGCCGGGCGTGCGCCGGGCGAGGGCGGCGGGGGCAAGCGCACCCCGACTCTGCTACCGCGACCTCTGCGCCCCCCGGGTGTTAGGGTTGCGCGCCGCGGAGGGGACCCGCTGGGACCCGCACGTCTCCACCGGCGCGGCCCGCAGCGCCTCGAGTCGCTCTTCTTATCTAACCCAATTCGTTCTCCCTCAGTTTAAAGGCCAGAGTTGAGCCCTTTCTTCCTTTGCAAATGTCTCCCACACCCCCAGCCTCTCTGGCCTGCCCCCCCACTTCAACACCCTCTAGCGCTGGGCTAGTTGGGGCCCTACCAAGGGTGTCTTGTCAAAATGTGATCTACCACATTTGTCTGGAGCTGTGGGTAGGGATTCATGTTATGTCAAATAGCCCATAAAAGACTCCAACAATTGTAGGAACAACTTGGTGGTACTTTGCTAGGCATGGAGAGTGGGTTGGGGAGAAAGCAATGCAGAATTCTGTGTTAGCACTTGTCCTTTCGTGCTGTTTAAAAACAGTTAAAAGTTTAGGCACTAACATGTCTTACTCAACAAAAAGGGAATGCACTCAGAACAAAATAGTAATTGAGTTTCGGGTCCTTGAAAAAAAAAATATCCCTATGAGGGATCAATACAGTTTTCAGAAAATAGTATACTCAGTGCTAGCTTATAGAATTCTATCATTGACAAAATAAGCACTTTGCATACAAATTTCCAAGATGGTGTTTTCTACTCAGAGGTAAAAGAAAACTTACTTCCGTGAAGGCGAACATTCAAACCGCAACACAGCCTGGTTTTACTTGAAATGATTGGAACCAGGGCAAGTTTAGATCTTGACCTAAGATGCCAGAAAAGGGGGTGGTGACTTGAAGGAAACGTGGTGCTGAAATCCGAACAAAAATGTCAGGGCCTGAATCTATTTCCATTATTGCCCCCGCTAGTAGTTTTGACTTTACCATCACAGCGGGGTTCCCTGAGCTGCAAATGAAGAGTTTAGTTTTCATACAAACATAGAATTGTTGGAAGGTAAATGCCTGTAAATGCAAGTCTTTGAAGTGCAGTTCTTTTGATGGCAATGTAAGGTTTTTTTTGCCTTAGGAAGTTTAGCCACCCTGCCACCTAAGGATAGGGTTCTGAATTTTTAAAAATTTCTTCCTGGGTAGTATTAGAAAATTGTTCTTCTTAACTTCCTGAGGGGAACTTTTTCGGGGTGTGCCTAACAATAATAGTTAACTTAGCAGAATACTTGTGAAATTAATAAACACATTCTCATAAAAACAAAAATTGAAAGCACTCCCCTACAGACACAAAAGAGGACTTCTGATAACATAATCACTTAGTGTTCTTGTCAGATGCCAGTAAGCAAGGACTCTGTAAACTTGCTAAGAATCATTAATATATATATATATATGTATATTTCAAAGCTTACTACTTCCTTCTCTCTTTTTCTCTTTTACTTTGCAAACTACTTCAGTAACTGGAACTGATCTTTGACTTTAAAGTTCTTATTAAATTTTTATTTTTCTTTGTTTAACTAGATCTTGATAGAAATAAAATGGAACTTTCATTTTCTTGTTTTTTCTTAGGGATTTGAATGGAAATAACATCACACGGATTACCAAGACAGATTTTGCTGGTCTTCGACACCTAAGAGTCCTGTAAGTATGTTCTTCTGCATTTTGAAGAATTTTCTTTTGTTCTTAAGGTTGAATATTTTGTACTGTTACTGGTCTCAGATTGAAAAACTGTCCCAATGACAGAAACATAAAATTTTAAAAGGTTTTGGTTTCCTTTCTTTTTTTTTGGTTTATCATTGTGTTACAGCTTTTGATGAAAATGTAGGCTTTTATTTTAAGGTTGGATGCTTGCCATTGAAACAATATTATAGAAATGACCTCAAATGTTTGCTATACCATACCCTAAGTGCCTTACGCATATAAATGTGTAGAATAATTGCTTTCACAATATGAATAAGTAATGTGAGACATTTGATACACTTTAAGGATTTGAGATTAAGAAAGAATTTAAGTGGGTCTGCATTTAACTTTTCTAGCAAACAACGCTTAGATGTAATTTCTAACATTAAAATCAAGCAGTCCAACTTTCCTGCAGTTTTTGATGGCAAATGTTTCTCCTTAAAAATACGCTGGTCATGTTTTGAATTGTTTATTGTATTTTACATTTCTGTAGTTTTTATAATATTGTTGCACTATGATTACTTCTTTAATTAGTGGGTAAAATTTGTTGTGAGGGAACCATCACTGGAGATTCAATGTAATGTAAAACTGTTTTTACCCACAGATTTGTAAATATTTACATTGCAATGAACATATACTTTTGATCACTGTGTGTTGGGTGTTGATCTTTTAAAGGACACATTTTGGCCATTATGAAATCTTCCAATTTCTGATGTATATCCATAAGTGAATTAAAGTATGTGTATGGTGACATGCTGTATATTGATTCTTTCAGTTAAGAACTCAGTCCAAAATCAGTTTACCAAAAATAGCTATCAAAACTGCAGTGTCATGGGTTGCTCCTCAGGATAACTGTAGTGGGAGGTTCAGAGTTTTGACTAGTAAATTTTGTGAGAAACTACATTAGTATTTTCTATCGAAGTTTTGTGCTGTGGATACTGTTTGCCCTCTGTGATTTCTCTCAAATATATCATCATTAAATTTGCTATTAATTCTCAAACCAGAGCATTGCTTAATTTTATAAAGGGAAAGAGGTTACAAGTTTTCAGTTGCTGAACTGAAACTCGCTCAGATGGGGAGTGGTAACATTAAGACCCTATTATACTTTGCATTTCAGTCAGCTTATGGAGAATAAGATTAGCACCATTGAAAGAGGAGCATTCCAGGATCTTAAAGAACTGGAGAGACTGTAAGTATTTTTAATTCCAAAGTTATGACGACATAACTGTATTTTTAAAAAATACTTGAATTTCAAGGGCCATGTCTTCAATTTCATGTCTTAGTCTTTGAACGTTTTACAGAAACAAGAGGTCGAACAAGTGGCTTTCAGGCTAACTTACAATTAGAAATTGTGGAATTTTGCACAAATGGTACTAAATTTTAATAAAGATAAAAAAAAAACAAACTTCCTTTCCTGAGACATTGATTTCCTTGTGAATAGCCATTGCTTTATTTGGTACTTAGAGAGGTACATGTTTTCCTTATGGTCTATCTAGTTTTTTATTTGCTTTTATAGGAAGAAAGGTAGTGATTTTATTTGCATTTATAGTATATTCTGGAAAAGAAAAGTTTACTAGTATTTATTTTAATTTTCATGCTGTTGCTTTGTGTGTCATTAAGTGACATTTGAGGACATATTTTAAATTCTTAGTGATACAAATTTGCTTTTTGATATTTATCACTTGTGGTGAATGTTGTTAGTAACAGTTATTCACAACTTTCATTATTTTATAGTAGCTTTCTAAATATTTCTCCTGGAAAAAGAATTTAAAGATTAGTAGAAATGGAAGCAAGAATTATATTATCAAAACATGGTCATTTTAACGTCGAATTTTTTTTTTCTTCCCAAGAAGATCATATGGACTTCAGATTTTAAAATATATTTTATTTTTTCAGACACAAAATCTCACGGATTGGAATATACTACTTAAGGGCCATTTTTAATTTATATCTACAGTATACATCTACAAAGGACAAAATCTTTTGTCTGCAATAATTAAAATAAATTACACACTTTGTAATTTGAAGTATGAATTACATGTCTCATATGTCTTGATAACTCAAGTTTAATAAGTTTGCATTTCAAGGGCAAATAACAGCTCTATTAAAAGTAGCAACAATTTCCATGCCTGCTTTAATAGGCACTTTAGGTAAAAATAAAAATTTTATTTAAAATAATGAAATATGAAGTTCATTTTAGGCATAGCACATACTCAGATTCACTAGGCCCAAGGGCAAAAGTTAATTCTGTGTAATTGTAAGTAGAAAAAAAATGGCTTGTCAACTTCTAAGATATTTGTAAATATATAGGCTCCATTTTTATCACCACAAGTAAAATTAAACCCAGAGGTGTCTATTTTACTGTAAAATTTTGTCCATGATAAATATTACAATATAGGGAATATATCTGTGGAATTCAAAATAAATGGAAAGTCACTACTTTGAGCTAATTTTCAGAGAGAAGTAAAAACAAGGTAAACATTTGGTTAAGTTCATTACAAAGTTCATAAGTTCATAACCTGTCTCTTAGTTTATGAAAATACTCTGAAAATATACTTTGATTACTTTCATAGGCTTTTATGAATAGTTAATTCCTATTGAGTATCTTGTAAAGGTGTTTTTAATTCATCTATTTACAAAGTATCAATATAATTTAAATATTTGGTAAGATGAATAGATAATTTAAAATTATAATTCAAACATAACATTTTTTCATGAACAATTTTTAGTTATCATATGGAAATATATACATATATGCATATGTATATATATATATATATATTTTTTAAAGATTTTATTTACTTACTTGACAGAGGGAGACACAGCAAGAGAGGGGACACAAGCAGGGGGAGTGGGAGAGGGAGAAGCAGGCTTCCCGCCCAGCAGGGAGCCCAATGTGGGACTTGATCCCAGGACCCTGAGATCATGACCTGAGCCGAAGGCAGACACTTAAGGACTGAGCCACCCAGGCTCCCTGTATACATATTCTTAAGCAACATCCAGTTGAAGGTATTTCAGTGACTTTTCATGCTGTCTCTATTTGGGTTATATTGTAGTTTTAAATATTTTCAGAAATGCTAGAACAGACCAAACTTTCTCATTGTTTTTCAAGTCACTTCAAATATCATTTGAACAAATTACTTTTTTCTAAAAATTATTAACCAGATGGCTTGTGATCTGAAATTTGATTAGAGTTGTAAGTAGGTACTATTTTTTGACTTTTACTTCTCCTGAGAATGTCACTTTATCTCAGAACAATTTTCAGTTATACTAAGATGCAGTCAGATGTTTCAGAGTGGGAGGAGGATTTGTAATTTTGAATGGAAACTAATATATATGCAGGACTTCTTTAAATCACCCCAGCTGTTGGCCGAAAGCAAATATTTCATATTTGTGAGGAAAAGCTGAGAAAATTCCTTTTGTTTACAACTGCCAAGTCCATCTGATGGAAGCACATTGTTATCTGACAGCCAATTCATCTCCTTGGGACTCTGGAATTCAAAACCATTTCTTAGGAACATTGTGGATACACTTTTCAAATATTTATTTTTTTTTTAAATACATTAAATGGTAGGGCAGTTGTGTTAAAGAATGCATTCAAGTTGTCATGAAATGAACTATTATAAATTTTGTTCAGTATATTATTTAAAAAATAAAAATAAAAAAGCTAACCAGGGGATTCCATAGCAAATTACTATGGCCTATGGGCATATATTCTTATTTTAGTAGGTGGTCATCAACATCACAAAAATTTGCCTTTTTTTCCCAAAAAGTTTCAAGAGACAATGTAAGGAACAGGAAGTGATCAATGAATTAACTTTTAACTAATCAGATATTGTGCAAGCTCATATGATTTTTAACAATTTAGACGTGCATTTTTAAATTCAAATTCTAAATAATGAAAAGGTGTGTAAATGCAGGCTTATGTTACAAATGCCATTCATATAATATTTATAGTAACGTAATTTTCATTCTTTGTGTGAAGAACAAAAATAAAAATATTAGTTTTATTTGTGTGTAATTTGTGGTTCTAAGTATTTTTCATTTTAAAATGATAAAATTAAAACAATTCCAAAGTGATATTTTGTGAACATTTCAAAATTATAAGTTTTTTCTTTTTGTTTTATGTTGATAGAGTTTTAGTTTGGTGTAGAGAAAGAAGACAAGTCTGAAAACAGAAGATAAGATCTGTGCCCTTTTAGAAATCCAACTTTTAATCTGTAAGAAACAGATGAGGCTGTTGTTATTGCTGTTGTTAGATTGAATTTAATTTTAGCTTAGAATGAGAAAGTCATTATTTGTAAATCAAAGCATTATTGCTACAAAAGAAGGATTTATTTTTGCACTTCAAAGAATCAGTGAAATACAGGGTTATCAGTCAAATGTCAAGAAATAGATGGATATTAAAAACCTTCCTCCTAAAAGAAAGAAAACAAAAAACCAAAAAACTTCCTCCTTCCACACTCCCTCCCCTTCTCCTTCCCTCCCTCCTTTCTATTGTGTGGAAAACAACGTCAGATAATAGGATCATCACCAGAATGTGGTTATGATTCACTGTAAAAGGAGTATATCTTAATCACACTTACACACCATGACCACACATTACTTCCTGTTTTGACAGTTTCGTACTATACTCCCAGACCTAACATGTGCGGTGGCAGATTTCCATACTCTGTTGCTAGTAGTACCTGCTTATCTGGGAATAAAATGAAGCCTTGAGAAATGTGCCTCATGTAGATGTATTAGGAGGTCTCCCATTTGTTTAATCGAAGTGTTCGACTGAAATCTAATTTAGTTAAGTAACTAGTTAATTCAATGGAAATTCATTAAGGAAAACAAACTACAAATAAACTACAAGAAAGAATTGGAACATTTATGGCATATACTCCTTTATCCTTCAGAGAAGATACCTGTGTATATCTGCAATAAAGTCTCCATGCAAAATTGTTAATTCAAAGTAATTCTTGGCTGGTGCGTAATGTCTTTGAGAGTTAAAAAAAAAAATCAAAAAAATCACATTGGGGCCCAGAACATTTGTGGGCTGGTGTAAAAAATTCTGTTGCTCACTTATAGTTTATGGGATTATGCTGCAGTCATTAAAGTTCTATTTTATGGCCTTTTAAGGAGACCCAGGCCACTTCAGTTTCCACTAGTGAAAATCATCTGTATTTATGGGTTCCTTCCTAACACAAAAGCATGAGTATGAGAAAGTTTTGAAACTGTTTAAGGTGGTCAAAAAAATGTTAGGACATTAAGTCCTAAATGCAGTGGAACACTTATATGCGAAATAAAATGCTGATATTCCTAAATTATGTTAAGGAAAACCAATAGTATACCATAGAAAATCTTGGGTATCAGGCTTTGCTTTAACTTTACTATCATCTTATACCCTTACGATAAGGAAATTACAGTAGGTGATTCAGGCAGAGGCTTGGACTGGTTTTCTTTTCATAACGATAACATGTGAGGATGTTCTTTTAAGACAAGTATTGCATTCAACTCTCCAAGTCTTAGTATCCTTAGATTTGAAATTATATTTTGCCTACTATGTCATTTGATACGCTTTTTTCTTTAAAAAATGAGTCCTGAAGTATTATGATGAAGCCATGTAGGGAATCCTGGAAAAGAAAGCTGTCCACTAAGACATTTTCAAGTTTCTATCAAGGAGATATAAAAAATATACTCATTTTAGTTTAGAAAAGTCTAAATCCCTTTACATCATGATGAACCTACATTTGACCAAACACTGCACTCCCAGGAGAGGATATCTAAAGGACACATCACTTTTTTTTTTAATGTGGTGCTGAATTAGTTCTCCTGTGTGCACACACCATTCATAAGCATGTGACAGCCAGTGGGAGGTGGAGCAATTACGGTGCTCTAGGAATTTTGTTGTAGGTCTCTACACATGAGTTCAAGTAGAGAATATTTTGTGGAACAGGTCTGAAGGAAAGCACCACTTATCCCCTGTTCATCAAGGATGTAGAGAATCCCCCTTCTGACTAATCCTACAAGTTTACAGGCAACATATAACACATTCCTTTTCTTAAAGTAAGGGCAAACCAACAGTGCTAATCTCCTTGGAAAAGAATGCAAGCTCATCTCAAAAGAATTGTTCTCTGGCTGCTTTATACTACCAAGTTTAAAATCACAGCGGTTATTTTCTTGGGAAATACACTTTGTCTTTCAAGAACATATCAAACTTACTCACAGGGGCCGAGTATATACCCTGCATGAGATGAAATTGCCATAGATGATCAAGTGTGTATCACTTAATCTGCAATATCTATTAAATGTGAATTATTCTCATTTGCTTATAAGCGATACTGGACTATTTTAATTTACACTGACTGATCATAGAAGGCTTTAATGCACGTGCATTATGGAAAGTTTAGCAGAACATTGAGTCCATCTTGAGAGGATTTCTCATGCATCGTTTTTTATGGGTCTTGAAGTTGAACAGTGGCAAGAAGGCCTGTTTGCTCTTTGTGGACCATTTTATACATTCTGCAGCAGCAAGGCTGTTTATTTTTCCCACATCTGTTTTGGGCTCATCCTTTGTGACAGTGTTTGCTGGATGCTGTGTCCTTTATACCTCCTCTGAAATGAGTATTTTAGTTTGCACTGTTACAATGTATTTGCGGAAGCAGTGAATGTCAAATATTTTACATTGAATTCTGTCTTTCATTCATGTTGGATACCTTTCTGCTTGAATTATGCATGCTAGACGGAATTTCACAACTTTACGTGGAAGGAGAGCTTTTTCTGCATGGACTTTTATATATTGCTCTTATCTTTTTTCAAAGCAATTTATATCTGCCGGACTGTAGGCAGTATTGGCGAGAATGCTTTCAGAATGACAGTTTGGTAACAATGGGGATGATTTGGTATTGATGCATTTGGAATATTACTTTACGAGAACATTTATAAAAAAATTATCTGATTGTCATCTTTGCAGTATCCATCTACTTTGGATGCAGGTGGGTAGTTCTGGAGCCCCCCACTAAGTGCTGCTGTTCTAGCTTCTGGCAGTGAGCAGAGGGTGCAGAGAACCTCGACTCCCCTCTGCTTAGGCACTTTGTAGTTTTATATGCTATTGCCTGGCATTCTGTAGAACGTGGCAAATACTCATTGATTGTATTGTTGTTTATGCTTTCTAAACAGACACAAACACCTATACCCCCTTTTAAAATCAGAAACTCTGGAGTGACATCAGAAAACTCTTGCTTTGAGTTAGCGATAATCATGCCTCCGATAAACCTCATTGTCTATTATACTGCTACTGCACAAAACTGGAAAACCTTTGGTTTCAATTCCATCATGAGATATTGATCAGATTGCTTGATCTTTCCAAACCTGTTTCCTCATCTTTGGAACAGAGATAATTATACTAGCAGTCCACGGTTTAAGTAAAATAATGTACATATAGTTTCACAAAATGCTTATCACATGGTTGGCATTTAAAGAACTATTATCATGCATTTCAACAACTCTCCTCTTTTTCAAAGTTCAGTTTACGCATTATTTTATCTTATTGAGCTAATAAAATGTGTACATAATAAATTTGACTTTTGTACATTCATATTTACTATCGTTTTCCTTCTGATTTTCTTATCATGGCATATGGCAATAGAAGAGATGTGAAGAATGTACAAAACTTCCTTCAAGTTTTGTTTCAGAGTATTTCTCATAATTGCTCTGAAGATGTAGAGAAATGCCAAGAAGTAAGGAGAGTGAAGAGGAAGCAATATTTTTACAAAAAGTTTGATTTATCCATCTAAATAATGCATAAATGTTAAAAATCTTTGCCTTAAAAATGTTAGAATAAAAACATTAGAAGAAACAAGTAGAAGTTTACCTGAAAAGAAGGCATTTTTATATGACAAATAGGAGCTTGTACATGATAAGCCCATGAAGGCAGTATTTACTGAATGCGTATTACAGACTGGGCACACTGCTAAAATACTTTACATTCACAACAACAGGAAAAATTGTTTCCATTTTACATTTTGAATTGGGTTGAAGGCTGCACATACTCATGGAATTGAGGTAAAAGTTGAAAAAATAAGAGACTGTCACTTTTACCAATGGACAAGACATAGAAGCCGCTGACAGATCATTTAAAGCAATGCTTGTCAATGATGCTCAGGCTGCCCTTCGCATTGAGGTTAAGAATCAGCATTTCAGAGGCCAGTGGTGTTTTGTGCGACACAGAAAGATCCTTCACCCCACTGAAGGTCATGCTCAAAAATAGCTGTAACACAGAGGAAATGGTTATTGGGATCCTGTCATCTTTGCCCTAAGAAAAAATGTCTTTGAGATACACTTGACACCTTTCTGAAGTCCTGAATTGCCATCCAGAGGATCTCAGTTAGCCCTGAGATCTTGTGGGCAGATTCCATCTAGCTGGTGATGGCTCAAGGGCTACGTGTAACTGTCTTTCCTTTGACACAATGGAGTGTCCTTGCTCTGAACAATAGGTAACTGACCCACCTGGTCAGCTTAATGGAGCCAATGTAGGCTGGCTCCCATAAATCCTCCTCAGAGATACATTTAGTTCACTACATGAAGTTTTTCTGTTCTGGGACCATCAGATTTTAGTTTCTTTAACTCATTTACATGAGGATTATTATGGCACTGTCCTCGTCAAGCTACTGAGAAGTATTCTGTGTCATTTGAAGATGCTAGCTAGGTTATTTATTTTCCAGCCCTGTTTAGAAATTGTTATGCACCTTAGTGGTCTTTAAAATAATTCTGGATTTTAAAAGATTCCTCTTTAACTTAAGAATTTAATTTCTGGTCATTTTACAAGAAATCCCTGCTTTAAAATTTTTCCCTTCATTGAATATTTTGGGAGAATTTCACCGTTTATTTTAATGTTTGTATTTCCATTTATTCTTAGCACTGATGGAAGAAAGAACAGGAACCCCAAGTGTACTGATACTCGTTTATAGGGGAAAAGGATTCGTACTGTTGTTTCTATGCCTGTTATCACATCACTTATTATCTGCTTTTCTGGTATACTACGCTGTCTTATGCTCCTGTTTGGTTTAGACAATGTTAAGATCATTCACAATAATTTTCATGAAACGGTAAATTACCTGAATTCAGAGAAAATGATTTTATACACGTTTTCATTTTGCTCTCAAACTTCAGGCATTTTAAACAGAACTTTAAAACAGTGAGTTGAATATCGAGCTCGTTTTTTTTTTTTTTTTTAAAGATTTTATTTATTTATTTGAGACAGAGAGAATGAGAGAGAGCATGAAAGGGAGGAGGGTCAGAGGGAGAAGCAGACTCCCTGCCGAGCAGGGAGCCTGATGCGGGACTTGATCCCGGGACTCCAGGATCATGACCTGAGCCGAAGGCAGTCGCTTAACCAACTGAGCCACCCAGGCACCCAAGCTCGTTTTTTTTTTTTAATTGTTTTTTTTTTTCGAGTGGTTCATTCATAGATATTAAAGAAATAGACTCTATAAAGCTATGTTTTTCCCGAGGAAAGGTTGATGAGAAGTACAATTTCAGTATTATATTATTTTGAATTAATGTTTAGAAATGTTTGGTGTGTGTCTCTTTGATAGAAGTGATTCAGAGGATACATTCTCGAATCACCCTACCTGAATTCAGAGTTTAGCTCTACTTTTTATGAGCTGTATACCCCTCTCCAGGATGGCAGTAACAACAGTACCTGCTGTTGGGGTTGGTTCTGAGGAATGAATGAGATAATTCATGCAAACCTCTCAGAACAGTGATCATCACGTAGTAGCTTCGTATATGTTAGCTGTTGCTCTTAGAGTGAATTAAGAATGGCTGGGAATATGAAAGGAATAATTAAGAAAAGACACTGCTTGTACCCAATCCAAAATATCTACTTCTCAGGATCTCTGAATTTGTTTAGACATACTGGATTCCTTCCAACTTCTAGATGATGTTGAGGATAGCAGGGGGAGGGAGGTTGATGGGAGGGAAAGGGGGTAATTGCTGTATAGGGCCCATGAAAGCAAGTTTGGTGGTGGGGCTTTGGTTAGCTAGAGAGCGGCATAAAAACTAAGGCAGGAACCTCAGAAAGCAACCCAGAGGAAAGTTGGCTGAATATAAAATGAATATGCTAGCGTTTTGCTGAACTATATCAAAATGCAAAAAGAGAAGAATGTTCTCATTTAGCGTTTCCTAAGAACCCACTGAGTGCCAGAGAATAAGGGAAAGGATACAAAGATGTGGTCTTTATACTTGAAGAGCTTACAGTCTACTGGGAAACAGACGAGTATGTGAATAAATACAATACAGTGTTAAGGGCCCTTATTTATCAAATGCCATGGGGGTATGGGGATACAGCCAAGGGAGGAACTACCTCTGTGTAGGGGAATCAGGGAAGCTTCACATAAGATGTAAGAAAGCACCATCTGAGGGCGCCTGGGTGGCTCAGTCGGTTAAGCGACTGCCTTCGGCTCAGGTCATGATCCTGGAGTCCCGGGATCGAGTCCCGCGTCGGGCTCCCTGCTCGGCAGGGAGTCTGCTTCTCCCTCTGACCCTCCCCCTCTCATGCTCTCTCTCTCTCTCATTCTCTCTCTCAAATAAATAAATAAAATCTTTAAAAAAAAAAAAAAAAAAAAGAAAGTACCATCTGAAAAAGGAAAGCTCCCCAAACAGCAGGGACTAGGGGCTTGAAGGAGCATCCTAGTTGTGGCTGGAGAATCCTGGAGGATATTTGATAGTCCAGTGGTTTGGGTGAGATTACGATAGCCCATGTTGCCATTTTAGAAATCGAGATTGGCTCTTTGAATAATGGGAGTCTTTCCAAGAGTAGTTGCTTCCCTGGAAAAATTCTAATTGCTACAAATACTGAGTATTTGTAGTTGATTTTTTGAGAGAAAAATGTAACAAGGTCATAATTAAGTTGCATTTTATCAGAATTGTATAATAGTAGATTCTGGAAGTACTCCTTCCTCAGAAGTACTCCTTCCTTTCTCCATGCCCAGCAGAGAAAAATAAATAGTAATAGCTTTTGGTTTCACTTTAAATTTAACCTTGTTATATGCTTTATTTATAAAAATTAGTGTAAGTGGGAAGAAATTCCACCCTTTCACCACTAATTTTATTATTTTCCCCCTAATTGTCTTGGCATACTTTTTTATGAGTGTGCATTTTATTAAGTGTTGAGAATGTTTCTGTAGGTGATCAACTTCTTCATAATAGGAGTTTATGTAGTAAAAGTTACAGTTTTCATCATTGCCTCATGGCATTTTGGAGTTAGAAGAAGTTCTGGAGTTCACCTGGTGCAATTTTTCACCTAATGCAGGATTTCTTTTATTATGTCCTTTGCAGGAAAAACACACAAACAAACAAAACACAAAGCCTCTGCTTGAATATAAGTGGAGTGAAGAGTTTAGAGTTTCTCAAGGCAGATCATTCCATTTCTTTTAATCCTTGGAAATTCTCTAATTCTTAGAAAGGTCTCCCTTATCATCTACTTTCTTAAGAGTTTTATAATCACTAGTGCCATTTCTGCCCTCTGCATATTAAATAAGTATAATTTTGCTCCTATCTGATGACCGTTTATGTATGTCAAGATTGATATGCCTTCTTTTCCTGTCCTTTTAACATTATATTTAAGACTCAAGAAATACCTGTAGCTTCCTCAAAGTGACATTAGTTTTCTGGACCTTCTTACTCTCATCTACAGCTATAGCGACCTGTAAATCATTTAAATGTACATTTTTGCATCAGCTTGTCATTATTTTATTCAAATTTGGGAAAAGCAGAGAGTTGGACATTTATTTTTACTGAAATGTTAAATTGTCCACTTAAAATGAATGGGGTTGGGAGATTACTACATCAGCGCCAGAATCTACCCGCTGTTAAACAAGCATGCACACTCCAGAAGAACTTAGTTACATGGCATCACGGCTTAATTGAGTTAGGGTTGCAATCACGTTTTTTTCCTAAATTCTAAATTTAACTTCATATCAGGCAAACATTTAAAAAAGCATTATCTAAACATATTTAGCCACCACAATTAGTTATAACCTAGCCTTATTTTCAGTGAATGCTCAAGAACTGTGGGTTTAGGTTTGGAGTTTGCAGTTTTCCTCTGCTTTCGCCCATAGGGACAAATCGTGCTGACATTTTCTCACACTTTTTTTCCACAACTAAGCAAGATGCTAACAAAATTGAAATTTCCATGTCCCCCACTATGCCTTGGCTGAAAATTTAGGTCATCCAGGACAGCGTGTGAATTATTTTAGGGCACCGTTTACTGTGTACAGCACTCGCCTGACCTAGACACCGGAGTCTGAGTCAAGACATCTTTTTTCATTGTGTGTATTCTGGATGACTGATGTTGCACAGACAGGAGGTTAGGGTTTAGGCCCGGGGAATCATCTGAGTAAGAGTAATGGAAAATTGCTTTTAAAGAGTCAGGTAACAAAAGGTGTAAGCAACTTCTGATTTGCAATGCTTTATTTCTTTTGAATGTCATTTCTTTCTTTCCCGAAATACAGGATGAGGCATGACACGACCAAATCACAGACTCATTGTTGGGTATTTTCTGTGTAACATACGCTTTGTTTTTGTTTTTCTCCAAAGGCGTTTAAACAGAAATCACCTTCAGCTGTTTCCTGAGTTGCTGTTTCTTGGGACTTCGAAGCTGTACAGGCTGTAAGTAAGACAGAAATAGTTATTGTTGCTTTGTGTAGTACCTTGTATTTTATTAAATGTATTTTGGATCTGTTTCCTTGGGCTTTCCTGGAATCTATTTACCGATAGATTAATGGATTAAAAGTTTGCCTTTTTTTTGTCTTATGGAAATTTATGATTGGTTTTCCAGTGGTTCCCGTTGTTTTATTTGGTTAGCATTTAGTGGTTTATGTATGCGTCGTTGTAATTGTATTATTCTTTCTGGGTTATGTGATAATGAGGAGATTTACCTTATTTCTTTATGGAAACTTCTGATTAAGTTCTGAAGGGGAAAATTGCCACTGTACTTCCTCTTCAGAGGAAGTGTGGCGGTGTTTTCTTGTAAAGTTAGGGTTCTTAATGTCAGCTTTCTTGACATTGTTTCTGTACTGGGGTGGTGTTTATTAGTCTGGAAATATTATTATAAGGTATTTAAAGAGGGCTGTAAATTTCCTCTTAAATGTTCCCTTTAAAGCCAGAGTTCCAAACTCTGCAATAGGAGTGACTGTAAAGGTTTCCCAACAAATACTTCCTAGACTGTTAACGGAAATACTTCTTTGGAAGGAGCATAACATGAGTTTTAGGCAAAATTAGTTTTTCCTCCCTGGAATGCTTGTTCTCTGACCTAATATGTAATAGTGGAAACACATTTTCAAAAGCTTTTAAAATGAGATTTTCCACCATATGAATGATTTTGTGCAGATGGGAGATAAGCTACAAAGTGTTGGAAAAATAAATAACAATGATTATTGACGTTCATGGACGTTGTGACAAAACTGTTGGGATATACAGAATAAAGTGCTCAGCATGGCTCCCACTGGGATGATGGGGATGTCCCGTAGCTTTGTGTTTGTAGGGAAAGTGAGCATGTTGCTTTTTTCCAGATTTGGCTTCATCGTAGCCTGTTAGTTCAATATTGTTGTTATCAGTTCCAGAAGGAGGAGGACTGTCCTCTCAGAGCCCTCCCTGCCTTGTGGCCAGGATCTTTGTTAGGTCCTCCTGATGCCTTAGCTCACTATAGACAGAACTGTCCCAGTGGGCAAATGTGCAGCCAGCTAACACACGCCGTCTCCTCTCTAGAGTTTGACCTTCTTGGTATTGTTCCTCTAAGGATAGCCAAAGTCACCTGGCAGGATTTCTCCTTCTTGTGCTCCCTGCTGGTTAACTGGCTCAATTTAAGTAAATTAAAAAAAAAAATCAAAGAAGAAACTTGAAGATTGACTTTAAGTAAGAATTCCGTAAGGACTATTTTGACCAAGGAAATAGGATCTAGGCTATTATAAAGATTATATATATGTATGTAAGTTGACACTTATATTTAAATATTTCTGCCTAGTTTCCAAGAAAGGCCACAGAGATGGTTTTAAGAGTCATTCTACTTTGTGCTTTAAGTTTTTGTGATTGAGGAGACTGAAGCCTGTTGTACAATGAGGCATATGAAACTACCACTTTGCTGAGTGTCCATATAAAAGCAATCCACACCAGTCTAGGTAATTTTACATTTTCTATGTAGCTATGAAAATATAACTTAAATGAATGACTGTCATCTACAATTAAAAGTATTAAGCTAAAGAAGGGAAAATTCTACACTGTCTCTGAGGAACAAGAATATGTGGTTTTTAGTCTAGAAGTACTTGGATTAATTTTCTTTTTTTTTTTTTTAAAGATTTTTATTTATTTATTTGAGAGAGAGAGAGAGCACATGAGAGGGGGGAGGGTCGGGAGGGTCAGAGGGAGAAGCAGACTCCCTGCCGAGCAGGGAGCCCGATGCGGGACTCGATCCAGGGACTCCAGGATCATGACCTGAGCCGAAGGCAGTCGCTTAACCAACTGAGCCACCCAGGCGCCCTTGGATTAATTTTCTTAGGAGGCTTCAAGTGGTGTAATCCAGTGCAGAATTCTCTTATCAGCAAATTATATTCTGTTGATCATTTTTTCCTCTTGGACAATATCACATAGTGGACCAACAGATTTCGTCTTTTATGTTGTTGTGATTTTGTAACTTTAGGAAGCCACTGTATGAAGAGAGAACTGACATCTTCAAGAAGTAAATTATAGAAATAGAACCCATAAAACTCTCAGGCAGTATTTTCTAGTTAATTAAAAGCATGTAAAAAAATGGGAAAATGGGCAGCTAGAAAATGCATTCAGAGTTATGATTTACCTGTTTGGCTCAAATGATTTCCTCTGGGTAGTTTTGGAAGATAAAGTTTTATTTCTTAGGGTTAGTGGCAAGAGGGACTCGAATGCTTTGATGTTCCCAAAGTTACAGATTGATGGCTTAATGTTTAATATTGACTGGGAATTAACACCTGACATAAGCACTAAATACATGTGAAACATAGTGGTGTAATTTTTTTCTGCATCCTCACGTCAGGAATCTTCTTTTGAGTTGAGGCACTGTTGTCCCACCTGAATTAGATTTAGTGAATTGTTACCAATGATACTTCTCTTGAGAGGATAAGTTATAAACTACATGTGACCACTTTTTTATGATTAATTGGATTAATTAATTGGATTAAAAAAACACCATTAAATGTGTTTAATAAATAAAGGAACAAAAGCTTGTGAGCCTAATTGCCTGGCCAGTGTAATTTCCAAGAGGAAGGATTCAAGTTAAGATTTTTCTTCATGTGATATAGGTGCCTAGTAGTTCACCCGAAACAAATGTTCTAACAGATGGAAAAATGTGCATAAATCTACAAACAAAAATGTCCTCTAAAATGTTCATTGAAAAATGAATCTTTCTGGGATGGCTGGGTGGCTCAGTCAGTTAAGCGGCTGCCTTCGGCTTGGGTCATGACTTGGGTCCTGGGATCAAGTCCCGCATCAGGCTTCTTGCTCAGTGGGAAGTCTGCTTCTCCCTCTGCCTGCCACTCCCCCTGCTTGTGCTCTCTCTCTCTCTGACAAATAAATAAATAAAATCTTTAAAAAAAATTTAAAAAAGGAAAAATGAATCTTTCTTTCACAAGAAGGATAAGTGACAGAACAAAGGACTTCTGATAAATAATAAAGAAAATATGTCGGGGCAGGGAAGGTATTTGGCTGGTTGTTGCATATACAAATTAAGCAATCCATAATTGCCCTGCTAGATAATTTAGTAGAGACAGATACATCTAGAATTCGTCAAAGAAACGAATTTATAATTTATTTTCTCAGTTGTTGCATAATTCTCATTAGTATCTCTCTTTCTTTTTCTAACTTACTGTACCAGTTAATATTTTAACCTTATTTAATACTTGTTATCCTAGTATATAACTAGTGAAGAAGTTTACTAGATTATTTAATGGGTAGCTCATACTATACTGATGTCTGATTTTTATCATTATTTACTTAGATTAAAACTAGTCCGATGTACTGGACATTATGCAGATTTTCTTTGCACTTTTTAACAAATAATCACCATTTGACTCCTGGCTGAAAATGAGATGCCGGGCGAAGAAGCACACATGCTTTTTTTGGACTCTAAATGCAATATAAAAGAAAAAGAGGGTACGCTGTATATGAATTATGATTTGACACGGTTGATTGCTGCTAGCGGCCAAATATGCTTTTCCTTTGCTGTCTGCTCCAATTTCTCTTTGGGCGGGTTGAGAAAGCACTACATGTTCAGGTCAAGATGTTTGCTCAGAAATAGTAGTACAGTTGCAGCTGTGTTTGTTGGAGCAGGAGACTAGTTTAAATAGCATTACCATTTATCCAGTCCATTAACAGAACTCTGTAAAATAATACCAACTCTGCATAAACTACAGGACAGTGTAATAAAATTACAAGCACTTGTTGACAGATGGAAAGTGTAAGTAAAGGGAAAGTAAAGGGCTATAGGTTGGAGGTTAAAAGAGACAGCACACAGTTTCCTTAACTTATGTAGAAACGCCATTCTCCCTTTTGCTCCTCCTCCAAAACCGGCATTGCATTTTTATTATCAATTTAAGAGTGGAGAAGATTATTTTTGGAACAATCTGGAGCTGGTTAACTGTCTGAGATTTTAGTGACTTTCGAAACGGGCAATCGTGATTGATTGAAATTTATGAGTGGCAATTATATATATAAGTAGCATAAACAAATCTTCCTGATAAATGTAACCTTAAAGTGATTTACCAGTGAGTGATTCACACTTTTTAACTTGAGTTTGCAGCTACCAATCCAGGCTCGTTAGAGAGGAATTTCATTGGTACTACTGCGGTCGAACATTTGGTTATAAATATTTGTTTTGTGGTTTTCAGTTTATTTCTTTGAGTATCATTATATTTACCCAGACTTCTAACATAAGTTTAAGTATCCAAGGCGTATTGCAGAAACTCGTTTTTCACTTGTATCTACTGAAACGAAACAAAACTAACAAATGAAATTAAATGCATGAGTCCCAGTGATCCATTTTCTCTACTTCTTTGAATGAAACCTTTTTATTTCTGGTTCACAAGTGGCATTTATTATTCCCCAGTGAGCTTTGGAACCTCTAAATTATCTAACATTATAAATAGTATTTTTAAACTCAAGGACTCTTTTTAGGGCCTAGTGACTACTTACCTGAGACAAATAGATTTTGACCACTTAATTTGATTGGTCAGGTCACAGTCGTTGTCAGATAAGATCTCAGATGCTCAAAATTGTTTCTGATAATAATAATCGTGCCTTTTTTTTTTAGAAGAGAAATTTTTGTTTTATTATGGTAAAAATGCATTTGTGAAGTAGAACAAATACACAGTGAGGCTGTCTTTATTTGCCTTTCGTCTCGTCCCATAGAAGGAGCTTTAGTGTTTATTTTTGGTTTTTTAATAGTTATGAGAGTAACGTATCCTCATATTAAAAAGGTTTGGATTCAGAAAAATAGAAAAGAGGAAGCAGAAATTATTCATTATCCCGCCATCCAGACATAACCACTAGTAAACTTGTCGGTTATTATTAACCTAGTTTTCTTTTTCTATGATTATGCGTGTAAATGCTGACATACATTTATTATGAAAACATGTTTTGTTTTGTTTTGTGTTTTTATGTCCCCAGGGTCTAGTATTAGGCTTGACCTTTAGAAACCTCTCAGTAAGTGTTTGATGTATTGAATTAAATCTCTGTTGGGCTCAGGGTTTGTAATGTGAATGAGCAAACAGTTAACGCTGGGAAGGCATTATGAATAATAGAGAGCCAAATTAAACTTAAAGGGTAACTTGGCTAATGAAATGTTTAGTCCCCTAAACCTTGGAGGGTTTTGGTAGACACAGCAAAATAAAAACAACCCAGTTTTCACTTACGCATAATATTCGTTAACTTAATATAATACTGCATTTCTAGAACACTATGTAAGTTAGTCTCGTAGGATTCGTGTATCCAGGGATGAAAGCGGCAGAGCCCCTGTCAAAATTCCTCTTGAATTAATTTCTGCCAGCTCTGATTCAAGTGTGGGCCCCTAGAGGTGTCAGGTGCCATAGTTTCCTGCTCCGCTTTACTCTGGGCCTGTTTGGCCCCTGCCACAATAAATCCGACAGTGGTTGTGCAGGAATTGCAGGTTACAGTTGCTACGGTTACTGTTGTCCGGCCGGATCCACATCATTACTCATCTAGTGAGCTGCCATGATGCTTTCCATTGCTGCGGCTGCCGAAGGGCTTGGTGTGCAGAGGGGGAAAGTTCCTCAGAGGTCCTGTCACTGTGTTACCATTCAGTGCAAGGACACACTCTCTGTGCTGTTAATACCGATATTTTGCAAAGGGGAACAGATTGACTTTGAAAACCAGGAACCCGTACGTGAGATAAAACTTAGAGACGCGTTCACTGTCCTTGATTAAAACACCAGGTCCCATTCTTTGTCCAGTATCTTATTAATGACTTATTATTATTGGGCCCAAGGGACTCTGTTCTTACCATTTAAAGAATAGAGATATAGGAGGACCATTTAATTTCAAAAGATTCCTATTAGATAACCAAAGGTTTGTTTTTAAGTAGATAGACAAAAGCCTTGATACACAGATATTAGCCATTACCACTTGACATGAAGAAAAGAGGTGCGACATTAAGTAGGACTTACTTTTGATTTTGTTTTAAAATCCACATGTAGGGGCGCCTTGGTGGCTCAGTCGTTAAGCGTCTGCCTTCGGCTCAGGTCATGATACCGGGGTCCTGGGATCGAGCCCCGCATCGGGCTCCCTGCTCCGCGGGAAGCCTGCTTCTCCGTCTCCCTCTGACCCTGCTTGTGTTCCTGCTCTCGCTGTGTTTCTCTCTGTCAAATAAATAAAATCTTAAAAAAATAAAATAAAATCCACATGTAATCCTATGATTTAGAAGCTATAAACGCAAGGAAGATTAACATCGTACTTGAGATTTTTGCCGGGCCCCATGCTGATAGTTTTATTTCAAAGAGATTACAAGTAGAAGGTTTGCTGCTGAAGAAAGTCAGAAGTTGGTAGGTTTCTGCAGCTGCCCACCCACAGAATATACTCTGCGAGTGTGAAATCCACAGCATAATTAATTGCATCAAGTGCAAGAATCTTTCCCCTGCCAGTGTACTTGTTTAAACGGTTGCTTTCTCAAATGTAAATGTTTTTATCTCCACCAACAAGTACTGATGGTAGGCCAGTTTGAATTTGGAGAAGACTGTGATAGATGCTGGCATGTGGTATTTGTGGGCCTCAGCCATTGCTAACATCTGACCTGTGATATGTAAATTAAAACTTAGTTCCTCAAGAGTGGTTGTGTTTGCTGACACCTGAATTTAAGTTTATGGTTTTCATGTCAAAAATACATTTTTCAATACACATCATCAGGGCAATATTTTAAAATTTGGTGGTAAATCATAAAATGCCACTGCAGTCTCAAGGTTATATAATTCAGTGACTGAAGTTTACATAAATAATTCTAGGAATAAGTATCCATAGGATTTTAGTTCTATTTAGCTAATTTTAATGTATTTACATTAGGTTTTAAGACACTGAAATCAATTTATAGCCTAAGAGAGGGGACATAAAGCACTAGTGTTTAAATACCTACTCCGATATTAGCAACTCTGCTATTTTTGGAAACCAGGTGACACCTCTGGAGTCAAGTTTCCTTATCTTTAAAATGGGAATGATCATATTTTCCTCATGGGGATATTTCAAGTCATACTATAGATTCTGTATTCAAAAGAACATTGCCAACTTTCCAGTATGGTAGAAATTGTATTGTATGATTATTATCTTGTCTTGCAAAGTAAGATGAAATAATAGTCACACAGATGTCTTTGCAACTTGCCCATAGTCAGCAAATCTCCTTGTTCTGTTTCACCTCTGCCTTGCAGTTATTCTCAGTGTAATAACACATATATAAGCATAGCCACATTAATTTTTTTACCACTACAAATTAACATAAAATTTGCACTTGCATCATTTTGTTTCTCCTTACTTGGCCACACAAGGTACATTAAGGCCAGAATGTTCTTAATGAGATCTCTTACCCTCTCCCAGTTGATGATTCATGTGGTTTTAAAATTCCTATATAAAATGAATTAGCTATAGGAACAGAGACTGTGACTCAGAAACTAGTGTTAATGTACATATTTGGGTGGTTGTTTTAATGATGTTTTTTCCTAAATAAATGAAGTAAAAGTATGAATTAGTTCGAAAAACTGCGTAAACTCCTTAAACTATGGGTTAACTGTTCCAAAAGTTATCAAGAAGATTTGCGCATGTTACTAAAGAACATTTTTATTGCTAATTAAAATTTCAATCTTTAAAACAATCTAAGATAATTAACCCATTGATCTTGTAATATGCAAATATGATGTGATCCGTGGAACATTCTGTCATCTTTACATAAACTGCATATGTGATTGTAAGTGCATTTTTAGATTAAACATATGTCAAAATGCAGTGCAAATTGCAAATCGCTTAGCACTTTGGATTTAAACAGTATTTGATAATGAAGTAGATCTGAGCCAGAAGCTATTTTTGTTTTGTTTTGTTTTTATTATAACTCCAATACTTTTCACATGTACATAAGTTTTGCAGGCAGAGGCAATGTGATGTGTATCCTCTTTATTACCTGTTACCATAACCAAGTTAATTGTTGTCTCTGAATTCTCCATAGGAAGTTGAAAAATTGTGATAAATATTTGATAAATTGTGATCTGTATAAGAAACTTTTGGGAAGACGTGTTCCCCCCCCTTAAAAACTAAATTCTAGAGAAGGAAGCAATGAAAAGTAAAAATTCCTGTTGGTGGCAACACCCGTGGTGTAGGGTACGACATGGCTGTGTGAAATGTTATTAAGAGAACATCTGCGCCTCTTGAAATCTCCCCCAAATGAATGTGTACAGCTAAGTATGGCAACTTGATTTAAGTGTTTAAAAAAAAATCTTAAAGAAAAGAGAAATAAATACGTCTGGAAACAGAATGGGAAAAGATAGCTTTACCCCTTCATGATAGGTTTCTTCTACTAGTGAAAGATTAAAGCTTGAAGTATGTGAATAGCTGAGAACAGCACAGAGAAAGGTTGATTGCTTCCCCTCCAACAGTTCCAATTGATTGAAAAAAGCCTAATTTAAAGTTCTGTTTGTTCTATGTCTTAAACCATCAGAATTCTCTTTTAGGACCGGAGGAATGCTCTGGAGGAAAAAGAATCCAAGGATAAAAAGTCATTGCAAGCCAACAATTGTTCCTAATCCTCACAAAATGCTGGAGAAATTAAATTTATTCTTTATTGCTCAAAGTGTTACCTAGGTCACTGGGCGATGGGAAAATTGGACTGGAAGTTGAGTAGGCGCAAGCTTTGTTTTGTGTCTAGATGCTTAACCTTAGACACGACAAGGCATCTTAGAGTGTGGTGGGAACTTGGTTCAGAGCGTTAACACCAAGACTTTTATTACCCCGGATTTATAATAGGCTGTGCTGTCAGGAGATGAAAATGTTGTGTTTACATTGCAGTGTTAAATGATCATTTAATTAACACCTAAGGGAAAAAAAACTTGTGAAATTCTTAGCAGCTTTTATTGTTAGTTTCCTGGGAGGTTTTAATATCCAAGTTTCATTGAGATTTCTTTTTGTAAGTAGGGACACAAAAGACATTATAAACTTTTTAAGGAAGACAAACAGTTTAACCTTGACCCCTTTTTCTAAAATATTAATTTAAATTACATTTTAAATCTGGTGTGCTTATTGAAAAGGTTTCTAGACTAATATATTAAAAATATGTCTTAATTAAACACTTTATTTTTGTGTCAACGTGTAACATTTAAATATTATTTATAGTCTACACTTTCTACTCCAAAACATCTGAAATTGCCCATTAGTTTTTTGTAAGAAGTTTAAATATGTTTAGCCTACTAATTATACAAATTTTTACATCTTTTAAGCCACTGCTGTAGTTACATTATTTTAAGAATTGGGGTCAAAATATGTAATCACAAGCAAGCAAATTATATGGGGAAAAAGGTTTCATTATTATATTCAGATAAAAAAGTTTACGGGTAGACAGGATGAATGACACCATTAATATGAAAATTCAGATGCACTTCATTAATTATGAAAAGATTAGATGTTATCAAATTCCTTAATTTATTTTTGATCTTTTATAAAAAACAGTTACCTAAAAGGAATGTTTTGAGGCAAACTGATAACATTTGGAAAATATGATATGTAGGGCCAAGGGCAGCTGCTCACTCACAGTAGTTTTTCTAAAAGTATTACTAGAATTTATATCTTAACTCTTTTCATTTTATCTGTATATGCAACTGCATAATCAGATATATGAAACTTTAAAAATTATTTACAGTTATTTGCTGTTAAAGTAAAATCTTTCTTTATTTTTCCAGAAATAAATGTGCTGTTATAGTGTAGTTTTTCTAGGGACACTACTTTTATTCATATTGAAACTAAACATGTTTATTCCTCTTTTAAAAGTTTAAATTCAGATGCCTCAGGATAAAACCTGTTTTCTGTATTATTCATGGTAAAAGAGTGCAAGAAGGATTGAATGTTATTAAAATCTCTTAATAGAAAGCCCTGCTTTGAGCCAAGAATTACATTCACAAAATAACTGCTGAACATAGTATGAGCACTTTCTACAAGGTTATATGTTCTCCTTCTATCAAATTTCAGCTTTTCTCCAAAACTTTACTCTTTTTTTTTTTTAACCCACATTGATCTTTTTCTTCTCAAAGCTCCTTCTCCATCCAGAGTCGAGTAACAAAAACCAACAAGTAGGAATATTGCTTAAATTGTATTTCTTCCACATAAGGATCCACCTTTTAGATTGAGGTAGTTGCAAGACACAAAATGCTCAGAAGTTAAAAATTATGAAAGAGAAAGAGAGAGGTAACAAATTTTGATTATTTAACGTATTGGATAGCTAGTATATTCTAAATGATATAGTTCATTATACTAATAACTGTTCCAAGCCAACCAGGTGTTGTGTGCTTGTGGGGTGTGTGTGTGTGTGTTTGGAAAGTGGGGATAGCTATCAGTGAGAGGTAGAGAATCATAAGCATTTTGTGAATGTTCAAAATGCTTGAGGACTAGACATTTAAGGAAGTTTTAGGACATTTCACTTAACATAGATAATTATGTTGCTTTTATGCTAAAAAATAAAAGGCAATGTTATGCTCTTATATTGAGAAAGTCAGTGTTAAGGTTTATACATTAACTATTTGGAATCCCTGACTAATAAATAAAAAGAAAGATCTTAGGATTTATTACAGGTAAAGTCGCCAAGTTTGCTTCTTAAAAAATAGGAATAACTGCTCTAAATACAGACGATTGGGCACCTGGGTGGCTCAGATGGTTAAGCGTCTGCCTTCGGCTCAGGTCATGATCCCGGGGTCCTGGGATCGAGCCCCGCATCGGGCTCCCTGCTAGGCGGGGAGCCTGCTTCTCCCTCTGCCTCTGCCTCTCTCTCTCTCTCTGACTCTCATGAATAAATAAATAAAACATTAAAATAAATAAATAAATAAACAAATAAATACAAGCGATTATGCTGTAACAAATATATTTGGTAGTTATTCTATTGGAACCATTGCATATAATGAGATTGGGAGATAGGATACCTAGAGTGCATTTTTGGATTTTTGGATACCTAAAATGCACTTGGATTGGGAGATAGGATACCTAATGAGATTGGGAGATAGGATACCTAGAAATCTGTATCCTACTCCACAGGGATTGGGTGAGTTAAAATTAACTTCCCTTTTGCATAAAACTCTCTTGCCTGTCTTTCAAGACCAATTATAATTTAGTTCTATATTACTTCTTTCACTTTATACCTGCTATCATAGCTTGCACGCTATATCCTGGGTAAGCTGATTTTGCGGTTACTCGCCGGAAGTTCTCAGCACATTTCTGGCCTCCATTCTTGCCTCCAATTTAGAGTAGCATAGTTTACTTGTTCATATAATAAGCCTCACCTCCTTTATGAAACCCTTCTCAACTGCTTCAGTAAGTTACATCCCAATGATCATTGATTATAAGATAGTGGTTATGACTATAGATTGTTGACTGCATAGAAGTGAATCACTTAATGTGTAGCCTTGAGAATGTCATTCAATTACCTGTCCCGTGCCTCAGTTTCCCCTTGTGTAAAAAAAGGGAGGAAAATAGAATTTACCTTATGGAAGTGCTGTATGGAGTAAATTATTCGCTAAATAAACAAGGATTAGTAGGATGCTTGATATACCAGTAAATGTTATATATTTTATGTTATTTTTATTTTTGTTTTATTTTTAAAACTGTTATTTTCTGTGTCCTATAATATGTGGTTACATATTATTCTTTAATCATAATGTGTGTGTTAACAGAGAACCCTGTGTCATGTTTTACTTATAGGATCTAGCCTAGTGTAGGTTGCTTAATCAGTACTTTCCAACTGAATGCTTGTTGGAAATTAAGCCTGAAAAAGATTAACAACAGCTTGAACTTGGAATGAAATATATTGTGTTGTGAAGAGAACACTGGATCAGAAGTCAGAAGATATCCTAGTTACATTCTTAGCTCTTTTGGTCACCACCAGCTGCAGATACTGAGCAGAGGTACTTGATTTCTTTTTTTGAAGATGAGTTTCTTTGCTTATAAAAGTGTATAGTAAGTCAGATAAGAGAGTGACCACATCTGGTGTGTTCACCATCCTATCACCAGAACCTAGCACAGACTTCCTGGTCTCTAGGGGATGCTCAAACATAATGCAGAGAAGGGAAGGAGATTGAAATATATCCCATAATTCTAGCTCTTTTTTCAAAAAATGTATAGGAAACTCTTCACAGGACTTGCAAGAATTATGATGGTGGAATTATTCATGGTAATAAACCAGGAATTAGATAATTATATTGTGGATGAGTGATTTCTAGATTGTTCTCTCCCCTATTAGCAATTTAAAAAATAAAGGCAGTTTCTTTTCTAGATAAATACAGCCTGCTTATATTTTGCATGGCTTTGGTATTAAATGTGAATTGTTTGAAAGCTTAGGTTTAAAAAAAAAAACAAAGGAGATTTTATGGTTATGTGTTATTAAGTGGTTATCCTGATACATGGTAATCCCTCAATATGAGGATAGTGGTGTACAATTGAAGTAGTTTCAATAATCACCCGCCTTTCAAACATCACTAATGGTGTAGCATGAAGAGATGAGTTAAAAATCAAACAAGGCAAATCAAAGGAGAAATTGGCATTGGTTGATGCAGGTTATGTTCTTGTTTGTGTTATCAGCTTTTGATTGTAACAGGTTTGAGAGTAAGAGCCATCATTGTCTATAATTCTGCCTACTAAATGCATTGTGCACCCTGGACATTTCCCTGACCTTTTGAGGAGCATAGAAGGTATAGAACCTGAATACCCTGAAGGCAACTGAAATCTGGAGTCTTTTTCCAAAAGGCGAGCTCACTTTCTGAGTTGGTATGGTTTTTTTTCCCTGTCTTTAAGCGGAATGAATTCCACACCTAATTAATAGTTTCAAGGAAAGTTGTTAATCAGGTACTCCAAGTGACCACCCTGGATTCTTCTGTTATTACATGGGAACGTGATGGAATGAGAAAGCAACATAGTTACATTTGATAAAAGGAAATACCTTTTTTCCTCTCCCCACCCACCATGTAATCCCCTGGAATTTACTTGATGCGGGAAATTACTGCGGCAAATAGTGTGATTAAAAAAGTGAAGTTGTGTGAACAAGAATAACACTTGTAGTTATAATAATTACTTGAAAAATCATGACATATATCAATTATCATATTTCAGGGCAAGAGTTTTCACCTAAGGGTGTATGGAAAGAATTTTTCTTCATTCTTTTCAGTCTTACAGGGAAGCCCAACTATTACCAACGTTACTTTTTGTTCTTTTCTGAGTTATCAGACATCTTTCTATTGTCCTAAGATGGGATACTAGATGAAAATCAGATAAAAGCTTGAACTAAGTATGACAGAGGGGCAAAGAAGAACTATAAATATTAACAGAATGTTTTTAAAATAGACAATCTTATTCTCCTTCTTGTTCAGAAACTGTACATTGACTTAAAGAGAACAAAGTGGTTTAAAACAACAAGAAAATCCAGATATTGGTTTATTTTTATAAATTGAGTACGCTGAAACTATTAAGCTGTAGATAAATATGTTATTTCCAAATGTTATATCCATATCATGAGTGTGATGTCTATTGCAAGGTAGTTACTTTTGTTATATTCTTATACGATGATTCAGGTTTACATGTTTTATAAGTATAGTTGTTTTCCCCAGTTCTCAAGCATATTTGACTTTAGTGCCTTGTATTTATTTCTACACTGATTATTTTATGTTTATTATATTTCAAAACAGCGATTCCTAATGTGTGCTCTCCAGTGATCTAAGAGAAATGTATTCTGTGGTCAAATGTGTTGGAAAATAATGAAAGTCCTATCCCCTTGGTGACTGCATGTACATTTGTATATTTATCTACAGGGTATCACGCAGTAAAGAAATCTGTTTAATGTTTAAAAATTTGCTTCTCAAAGTTATTTGACAAAGCTATTTGACTATATCCCCCTCTTACCATCCTTCCCCCATTTATACCAATTAATTCAAATAACAACAACAATCTGTAGCTTTTCTGAGGAAGGACTGCTTTTCCAAAAGTAGTTTTTAAAAATGTTTTAGGTACAACTTGTGGATGATCAATGGACTTTGAATCAACATACAATTTCATTTGTTCAGTATTTCTTTCCAAAACCTATCTCTCTGGGACTAAATGACAAAACAACTTAGATATGATGGGTTAGAGACAGGAATAAAAGGAAAAAAGAATTAATAGTATTATAAATCTCCTAAGACAACTTTTTTCTTATATCTGATAGGATCTTATACTGATCTGTACTGAAAATTATGGTCCCTTCTCTTAGTTCCATGGAATGCTACTTTGACTGCCAATTCTTAATTAAATATTGAGGGATTTCAAAGAAAATACCATGGTATGGCTAAAACAAAACTACTTCAAAGCCTGATATTAAATGGGTTTAATAAAATACTTTACTTTACATCTTATCCAGTATTTACAAACACATTTACTTTCTGGATTTTATTAAAAGCATAAAATAGAATGCGTTTTGTAATAGTTTAGGTTCCCTCTGCCTAAGTAAGCTCAGTACCCTAACCCTCTCTTCCCACTTCTCCATGTTCTTTTTCTCTTTAGGCTCCATCATCACTATCATGTTGTATGTTCTATTTATTTATTTGGTTGTCTTTCTCTCCCAATTAAAATACAAGTTCCACAAAGGCAGAGAATGGTAGTAGATGCACAAGAAATATTGGTTGAATGAGTGAATATAAGCTTTGCAACAGTCTGCCAGAATTTGAATCCTAGCTTCCAAGCTTCCTGGCTGTGTGACTGGGAACACGTTACTTAACCTCTCTAACTCAGTATCTTCTTCTTTAAGTTGGAGATAATTAGAACATCAATGTCAGAGAGTCCTTGACAGGATTAGAAGATGTAAAGCACCTGCCACAGAGTTCAATGGATGTTAAATATTTTTTATAAATCAAACATTTCTTGAATTGGTTGATGAAAAATTACCAAACATTTGCCATCATCTATTAAAATCATGTGTCATTGCTTTCTGGTTTTTAGCTGAGACCCTCCCCACCCCCTACCGCCACCCCAGTTTTAGAATGGGAAACTGAACCATGCAGAGAGACACATTAGAAGCTACTTGTTCTTTCCTTCTTTCTTTTTTCCCATGCTTCATGAGCTCTCCATTTTCAGAGTTCTCTGTCTTCCCAGTTCTGCTTCTGGAATGTTGAAATCACACCTGGCTTTTCCACTACCCAGGCCCTGCTGCCATTCGGAGGGTGCCTCCACCCTGCCTGGTTGGGGGGGGAGGTCCCTTCCCTTGTGGGGCTGTGAAAGACCAAACACTAGCCACCTTCCAGTATGCAGATGTTTTCACTTACTTTTGGACATGATCGATTCACACACCTCTAGCCTAGGAAATTAAAAGTATTTGACTAAGTCTAGTATATATAATATTTATATATTGTATTGTTTGATACAATTGTTGTTTGTATTGTTTGATATCTATATTGTAAATATTAGTTTGTTCACAAAATCACCTCCCTAGGCTGTACATGCCTTGAGGGCTTGGGCATATCCATCTCTTCACCGTAGAGCAGTATTCCCATATCTGGACACTCAAATACTCATCGGCTGAAGGGAAAGTGCAGATAGTACAAAGGATCCATAGAGCCATCTTTCACGACACATGAGCCTCAGAGAGCATTTGAAGCTTTAACCTCTTAATATGTTTGCATTTGTTGTCCCTTCATAGTGTTTATGTTTAAAGAGAGTAACAGTAAACTTGTTCAATCAATATCTCTTGTATCTTATATCAATATAAGATATGCACTGATACGTGGGTGGCTTTTAGTAACAGTTTACTCACTGTGATATAAAGTGTCTGTTCTATTTATGGAAGCCTGAAAAAAAGATTTCTCTATGCCTTTTATAGTATGTATCATTATTTCCTAATATTTTGACACATTTGTGTGCCTGTGTGATTTTGTTTAACTTGCAAATAAAACAAGAGTGCTATAAAATGGCTACAAAGTTGAAATGGCTGATTTGAAAGGAAGCAACTGAGGCAGCTGGTTTAATGTCGTCACTTTGTATCCTTCCAGGAGTTGCTAAAGCCCACCGTACATCATTCAGTGCACTTCCACAATTCTTTGCCATCCTAGAGTGTGTACTTCTGACATTTTTATTAGGCTTTTGTGTTTGGTCACTGTATTAAATCCAGCAATTTATTCCTTTCCACTTAAATTGTCTTCCCTGTCCAAGGAGTGGAGAGGAATTCACAGCGCATGCACATAAAAGGCCATTATCTTATCTTAGCAAATCCAGCCCTACAGAGACAGTGAATCATGACAGCTCAGCTGGGCACCTGGGAAACGGGGAAGTGCATGAGGGAGGGTAAGGCAGGCAAGGGATTCAGCAATGAGGCCTGCGGTGTAGGGCACGGGTGAGTCTCTGGGAAGCAGCCCTTTGCTGATCCTGGCCCCATAGACTATTTAGCGGACGGACTTTGGAAGTTGGCATCGAGGGCGTGTGCTCTGCCTATAATCTTGAGTTAGTTGAAGCTTGTAGAAACTACTCAGGAGACCATACTACCCATTGTTATTTTTCTGGCCACAAATCAAAGCACTTTTTTTTTTTTAATAGGTTAAACAGAGACATTTGTGTGTATTGCTAGAGGCAGCCTATAGAGCAAATATGTAGAGACTTTGGTGCCTTACTCCCATACAGCCTTCATTCCACGAAGATAAATATTTTCTGATTGGAGGGAGAGATGGTGATGAGGAGGGAAGGGTTGAAGTCAGCTGAGTAGCTCCCAACTAGGTTCTTCATAGATTGAGTACATGACCAGAGAGCTCTTCCAAGCACTTTACTCATATTCATAGTTGCTCATTTGATCTTCAGCAATATGAACCAAATTACAGATGAGAAAACTGAAACCCAAAAGATGGTGTAATTTGTCCCAGTGGCAGGTAGAGGGCTAGTAAGTAAATAACAGAACTATTATTTTTCTCTAAAGCTGTACTAACACCTAGTGTCTGTGGTCTAAACTCCTGCTGTGATCATTCTCATTTTCTGATGTTTTCTTATTATACCATGTACTTGAAGAGTTACACAGGTAAGTTAGCTGTCCTTGAGCCTCTGGAGTTTTGCTTCTGATATTTCCTCCGCCTTTTTCCCCCAGGCAAACTTCTGTTTACTACCCAAGATCCAGACCATGCCTCCTCCACCAGGAAGGCCTACCTGATTTCACAGAGGAAAATGTGACCCCATGTACTCAGTGCCTCAGGCGAATAGCACTCTCCATTTAGAGGTCTCTCACACTAGGCTAGCCCACATGAGCCTTCTTCTCTGGAGTGTTTGTTCCTTATCCTGTGCTGCCTAACAAAATATCTCCCATCTGCTTTTTTGCTGGTAGTATGCCTTGTATCTCAAGAGGATGTTAGAGCAGGGGTCATATTTTATTTATCTCACTACCACCTGAGGTCCTGGCCCATGGTTGGAACTGCTTTGTTGGCTAAATGAGCTTACTTTAGGACTGACCATAATGAACTCCAATGTGTCTTTCTTCTGTGAGTCTTTTTTTGGGGAGAGCTTCATCTGAGCCTGCTCCTTTTCAGCCATGCCTCAGAGTCCTTCTTATGCCACCGTTAGTTTTATGGAACAGCTGTTTTATAGCACAGTGAGTGTGTTCTTCTCTCTCCTTGAATTCAAGCTTCTGGTGGCAGGTCCTAAGTCTTTTTCACTTCTGCGCTTCCCAAAGCACCTACCGTAGTGTTAGGTGCATAGTAGGGGCTCCATAAATAAAGTCTATTTATTGTTAAATAGACTTAATGAGGACTTTTCATTCTTTTCCTCCAGGCCAGATTTCTATCATTGAAACAGAAAAATTCAGTCTGAAAAAAAGAGTAAAGTTGAAGTAACACTCTATGTGATTTTTAAATAGTTCATATTTGAAACAAAAAACACAGCATGTGTAGATGTTCAGGTAAACAAGTCTTGCAGTTCTAGTGTTTCATCATATTTATTATGGGAACATGTTGTGTTAATTTATTTTAGAATTTTAAAAAATGGCGTGTGAGTCAGCATGCTGTAGTAAAAAGAGCCAAGTTTCAGTGGCAGACAAGATGGTGTTCAAACTCTGGTTTGCTATTAGCAGTGTGCTTGGTGGGAAACACCTTTCTGGCCTGGTTTCCTTACCTGTTATGTGTGCTTGAAAATTAGAACATTTCATTTAAATTTTTGAAATGCTGGGATGATGATCCTATACCCAGAATAATATTTCATGTCAGCTGGCTTATTGTGAATGCCTGCAGGAAAAGCTTTTTGATACTAAGGTCTTGTTTTCTTTAATGTATCAGTGAGACATAAATCATTTAAGTATAGAAAATAGGTGGTCATGATTAACGGCTTAGTTATATGCTTTTGGTTACAAATAACTGACACCTGTCTGAATCTGGCTTCAAATAGGGAAAATTGTTATTTCTCAGAGCAGGAATTGCCGAGGTAGGTCCAGCCATAGCTTTTAATTTCTTTCTATTTCTCCATCCTCAGTGTCAGCTTGTCCTACGACTTTGTCCTGGTCTCAAAATGGCCATCCGTGCTAATTAAGGCTCCCTGCTTCCTGGTTCATATTCAGTGGGAGAAGGAGAGGGGGGAAGAAAAAGGTGTAGAGAAAAGGAAGAGAAAGTGGGAAACAGGAAGGGAAGGAGATATCTCTCCCACTATCAAATGAATTCTAAATCCCTTTCTTGAATCAGTTGAACCAACTTAGATGAAGTGCATAACTTTAGACCAAGGGTTGCCAAAGAAATGGGCCATATTGTGATTGTTTTAAGTATGTTAAGATATCTTTCTGGACTTTTGGATGGTTGGGTGACTGAATCAGATCAGGATTCTATTAGGAAAGAGGAGGGGATGCTGACTGATGTGAGGAAGTAGCCAACAGTGTGCACCACAGTTAAGAACTTACATTTTAATTTTTCATTTGATTTTACCATAGAAATTAAGACAAAAATTGTTTTTATAGCAATTTTACTTTAGGTGTGTAAAACTGAACCTTTTAGAATTGTTTATTTCTTTGGGTTTCATTTTCACATGTCAGGGTAATAAAACCTACCTTTCATGTTTTTGAGGTGATTAAAAATAAAATTTATGCAAGGTACAGTGCCAGACCCATAACACAGGTTTGCTTTAAGTAGCTGCTATTGTTGTATTTTCTTGGTTAGAATTTCTTTATTTCATCTTTGCCTCATCTGTACTCCAGTTTCCACTTCCAAAGTTTCATATTATGAATCCACAGGTGCCTCACTGCCACATCCTAAGTTAATAGACCCAAGAGAAAACTCATAAAAGTCTTTTTTTTTTAGCATAGCAGTTTATAAATATCTGATCATACAGTCTTACAGGATCCTCAGAGAAACCCTGCAGTGTAGAAATAATTTATGCCATTTTACAGATTTTTAAAATCTGTCTTCTCTAAATCTGAGCTTCATGAGGACGGAGATCCTGTTTTCTTCATGGTTGTATCCTCAACATTCTAGATAGTGCATCATGTGTGGTAGACTGGTAGATGATTGATCAGTGTTTGTTGAAGGAAAGGAGAGATGGGAGGGAAGTGGGGGGGCTGGGGGGGTTGGATGTGACCTGCAGAGGTTGAAGGACTCTCTTTGTTCATGACCTTGCACTGAAGATAGAAACCCCCATTCATAGTGGGCCAATGAGACCCTGCACAGGCTGCCCCTCATGCTTTAGCTTCATTCTGCTTTCTTCACTTTCCTCTCCTCTCTGTACATTCTAGCTGTATAAGCATTTGCAGTCCTGTACGTGTTGCTTTCAATTCCACAGGGCCTTTGCATATGCACATTCCCAGGCCTATCGGTCTACCTACTCAGCCACCTGCTGCCTTCTTATTCCTGGTCATTGTCCCATAGTATCCCTGTTTGATTCTGTTGAGATCTTCATATTTCAGTTCAAACACCACTTCCTCCGGGAAGACTTCTGTGATCCTCTAGGATAAATCTTCTTTTTATACATCTCCACAGTATAACGATTACCTGGTTTTATATATATGTGTATTGTATGATTATTTTGTGAATGCTTTTTTTTTTCACTAGAGCTTCTTGGAAACAGGGGATGGATTTTTACTCATTGTTTCTCTAAAGCTTGAGCAGTGTCTGGCATATCGTTAAGTACTCAGTAAATGTGTTGAATGAATGCCACCAAACATTGTCTTGTCAGCCTATTTTCATGTGTTTCTCACAAGATTACACTTATGGTTTGTAGAAAAGGGGTTAGTGTTCCTTATTTAGTTCCTTATTTTTTATATAGTTCCTTATTTTTCATATGTCTTATTTAGAACCTAAATACTGGAAAACAGTAAAGTCTTCAGGAATGGCCACTGTTTTCCCTGCCTGAAATCCATATCCCCATTTCCTTCTCTTATTTTAGGGCTCCGATTAGACTTTACCTTCACTGGGCTTCACGTCACTGAAGCTAGAACAGGTGTCCCTCATCTGGGCAGCCCCAGCACCCTGTTAATATTGTCATCACTCATCTATTTCTCTCATTTGTGTCTCTGTTGACCTGAAAAATAGACTGAATATAGTCTTGAGATGCTTGCCCAGTGCTTAGCATAGTACTCGGCTTGGGTAGGGCCCAGAGAGACTTTTTCTAAACGATTAAATGTATTTCTTGCACTTCCAAGATACTTTCCAGATATCTAAATCATTCCTGAAAAAGCATTCAGTAAACAGTTGTAATTTAATTCAGTGTCTTCAGTGTGGCATACGCATCCTTCAAGGATTGCTTAAAATAATCTATGTTTTAGTGATCTTATAATTGTGGTGCATATTGCACATTGCATGCCAGTGCCTGGCTGATGAGAATGGGGGATGAAATCCAGCCTGCTCCCTGCTACCTGTGCTCTGTCTGCCTCTGAGAGGCATCCTTTAGAATTTTTTCACAGAGGCACTATATGTAATAGTATGGCCCGAGACAGGAAGAAAATGTTAAAATTTTCTATTTAAATCTCTATTTAAAATTTTCTCTCGATTCTGAAAACTTTCTACCTTTGTCTATATTTTAAATATTCATAGTATATTATATATAGACATAGCATATTGGTAAAGTAACACTAATTTAAAAACACATGAATAAGTTATAAATGGGAGGGGTGTGCTCAAAACATTGTACTGATGGTGATCCATGAACAAAATAATTACGGAGAGCTTCGATTTCACGAATAATTCCAATGTCATGGTAGTTTCCAAGCTGATTTGCAGCTTTTTCTTGATGTCATTTTCAGATGCCTTAAGAAAGGGACGAGTGAGCTCTGGGTAATGACATCCGGGACGTCCCATGCCACAGCGTGTGTGTGTGTGTGTGTGTGTGTGTGTGTGTGTGAGAGAGAGAGAGAGAGAGTCACATGTTTACCAGCTATTCCTATGCATGTGCTGTGGACGAGAATGGTTGGACTGTGGCTAAGGTTTATCTTTGATCCACACTCGCATCCATCTCCACGTCTTCCTTTCTGGGAAAGCAGATACACCGATATCAAGATTCATTAGCCAATTCCCCTTTCAGATGAGTAGTTTATGATGAGCCTTTTCTTCCTTGTTCCTTGGCATCCTCTAAAACTGCAGGTGTAAAGCAACTACTTCATTTCTTCTCTGCCTCCGGGACATGATACTAATGCATGGATGGTAGGATTCTAATCATAAAATAGACAGATAGGCTTGGAGTCAGAATATCTGAACTGGAACCATGGCCCAGCCACTTTCTAAAATGTGTGATTTGGGCGAAATTATTAACCACTCTCAGCTTCAGTGTCTTTCTCTGTAGTTTGAAAATAATAATTAATTCAAAGATTTGCTATAAGAAAGAAATAAGGATATGTGGAAGTGGCTGGCAGAGTTCCAAGTAGACTGTGTTTATGGAATTTTTTGAGTTTCAAACATATTAATTGCAGAATCCTTTTTCCTATTTATTAGTAGTAATAAAATCACAACTGTTCGTATGAGGTCTAATGTGATGATTACTGATTAAAACAGAAGTTTGTTCCTTCTCTGTATTATACTAGTTAAAATGTGACTATTTGGTTAGACGATTGGCTAATGGACTAATCTATTTTCCGAGGAAACAACAACCTCCTAATCTTTTTCCGACTACTATTATGTGATTGAGTGATGAGAAGCTCCATTAGTGTCCTGGATAATGTTGAGTCATTTGGGTGCTACAAGGCTCTAGAAGAGTAAAAATCATTTCTGACTGCAGAACTTAGGAAAGCAACACAGGGATTCCATTTTAAATGGATTTCTGTACTTTCCAAAAGCATAAGACAGAAAAAAGAGCATTCTTTTTTTTTTTTTTAAAGATTTTATTTATTTATTTGAGAGAGAGAGAATGAGAGAGAGCACATGAGAGGGCGGAGGGTCAGAGGGAGAAGCAGACTCCCTGCCGAGCAGGGAGCCCGATGTGGGACTCGATCCCGGGACTCCAGGATCATGACCTGAGCCGAAGGCAGTCGCTTAACCAACTGAGCCACCCAGGCGCCCGAAAAAAGAGCATTCTTATGAAGAGAATGACATCAGTTGAAATGGTTAAAAGATATGTTTAGCAACTAAGAAAAATTTCATGCATTTGTGGTATTGAACTAGGGAGAGGTAATCTATGAAATATAAATTGGGACCATTTTAAAGGCTTTGAAATACTAGGCTAATAAGGACCTCATTCAGACTTCATTTGGTAGGCAGGGGTCATCTGACCAAGGTAATGTTTTGGGGAAGGATTAGGATTGTGACTTGAAGTCAAGAGAGGCTTGAAGCCTGGAGATCAGTCACAAAAATAATGACATATTCCAAAGTCCCAATTCAGGGTAATGCTATTTTAGGAAAAGAGAAAGATCTTTCATAAAGAGGTATTTACAATGAAATTGCATGTAGAGTCATGATGGTTTTAGGTAGAGAACAAGATTTTAAAATTTTTTAAAAAGCCTATATAAACAACGAAGAAAGCCAATTCCCTAAGCGTTTTGATTAATTGAGTACAAATGATTATCAAATGAAGTTCTTAACCTGTAGTAGTATTAATCTTAAAAATAAAATGGCCAGTTATTTTACCAGCAAGAAGTATTTATTCAGGAATAACAGAGAATTGCAGGCAAGCTATGGCAAAACCATAGCCAAGTCCAACAAACCAAGGGGAAGAACCTTATTCTATGGAGAAGAGGATGGAGTTGGGAGGGGTTATTTTGACTGAAAGTCCATTGGAGGAAAGAGGAGGGTTCTCATAGGCTGAGTTGAAGGGGTAGTCAATTTCTTGTAGAAGATGCAATATACATCTTTCCTTGTTGCCGCCTGTAATTGATGATTCTTTCTTGTTGCTTATTCTTCTGTTGGGGTCTTGTAATTGACAGTTCTTCCTGTAATTGATGTTAGAGTCTACTTCTCCCCCTGTGTCTACTTTAGTGAGTCTTCCCTTTATTCATTTTCACAGTAGCATGAAATAGAATCATGAATAGAAAAGCATTACTGCTGTTTCAGGGTTTGGAATCACTTCTTACCTTTATTCCTGACACATAGACCTATTTCCCTTATTCTGTTGTCCAAAGAACTAGGAGTAGAGATATATTAATGGGGTCTTCATTTTTCAAATGAGAATACAAAGATGATATAATTCCCATGCTGAAAAGCACCTCAGAAACTATGCCAGAAGAAACAGGTGCCAGAAATGTTATGTGACCTGCCCAGGGTTGCCCAGCCTATGGGAGAGGAACCTTCCCCATGGCTCATGGGTCCAGGCTCCCCATGTAAAGGTCCTCGAGACTTTATGCTGTCTGGTCCAAACCTGCTCCAGGGCCCAAGACCCTTTTTCTTTCCTTTTCTTACCATTTTGTACTGTTTTCATTGCTATTTAAAGGCATCTTCCTGAAATTCACAGAATTGTACATGATGCTTTTCATTATTTTTTTGTCTTTAGAAAGTACTTATGTGTTAATGGTGCTATGCGGGGCTCTGTATAAAACCAGGTAAACATACAAAGGCCTTAGCTCTACTGTGTCTCATGTTTCATACATTGAGGTTTTTATCCTGAGGCCACTGGGTAAATGTTTAAGTTCTCTCTCATAAATTCTCCATTATTACTTAGAAGGTTTTTGTTTTGTTTTTAATTCTGGCTAATAGTTTTGGCTCTAAGGAAAAGGGAAAGGAAATTCACATGTGTTTGTCTTTCCTAAGAAGCTGTAATACATGGATTTTCAATTTATACATGTAACATGCTTTTAAGAAGGAGCTGTTAGAGGGGCAACTGGGGGTGGCTCAGTGAGTTAAGCTTCTGACTCTTGATCTCAGCTCAGGTCTTGATCTCAGGGTCGTGAGTTCAAGCCCCACATTAGGCTCCACACCCAGTTTTATATATATATATGTAAAATAATATATATTAAAAATATGTATATATAATGTGTATACAAATATATAAAATAACGTATTAAAAAAAAGGAGCTGTTATATCCTTTAGTTTATAGATGCAAAAGTTTAAAATTGACTAGCCTCACTATAAAAGGTAAAGCCATGTTTGGAATTCATATTTTCCATAAAATAGGCCAGTTCATATTGAGACATGACATTATAATATAAACTGAAAGACATTCAGAGAACAACAGAAGGTGTCAAAAGGCCTGAATGATATATGAGAATCAACTGAAGAAACTTGAATTATATAGAAGAAAGAAATAGTTACCTAGTTACTACTTCATCAAAAATTTTTTAAAACCTCAGAGGTGTTATCCTTTCGGAGAAGAATCAAATGCTAGGTATAGATAGCTCAACCAAAGTAATTTGGTGTTAGAAGTGACTGCTTGAGAATGCCCTTGCAGAGGGATTGGCAGCCACATATCTCTCACTACTCCACTATTGGAAAATTGCATAAGAACTGTGTCTTAATGTCTTAAATGTTTCTTTGTGTGTGTGTGTGTGTGTCTTACATGTTTCTAATTTTAATTTTTCTGTCCCTGAATTCCATTTAAAAGTGAACCTGGGATACAAAATGACCATATATAACATAGATTAACTGAGATTTCTCTGAAGGAAGGCTGATACAGACACCCCTACTTTGGAAAGCTCCTGAGGCTCTTTGAAACACTGTGTATGCAACAATCTTAATTTGAACACCTCTGGGGTAAATAATTTCCAAATTCCATTTCAATGGAAAAATATTAATTAATTAATTTATTTATTTTTAAAGATTTTATTTATTTATTTGAGAGAGAATGAGAGAGAGCACATGAGAGGGGGGAGGGTCAGAGGGAGAAGCAGACTCCCTGCTGAGCAGGGAGCCCGATGCGGGACTCGATCCAGGGACTCCAGGATCATGACCTGAGCCGAAGGCAGTCGCTTAACCAACTGAGCCACCCAGGCGCCCGGAAAAATATTAATTTAACTTTAATTTAGAACAAGGTCAATTCGTGCAAGTGACTTTCTTTTAAGTTGAAGTATAATTAACATACAATATTATATTATTTTCAGGTGTACAACATATTGATTTGACAATGCTAAACATTATTCAGTATTCACCACAGTGAGTGTAGGCACCATATAATATAAACGTTATTACAATATTATTTATATTCCCTATGTTGTACTTTTCATCTCTGTAACTTATTTATTTTATAATTGGACATTTGTACCTCTTAATCCCCTTTATCTCTTTTGCCCATCCCCTCACCTACCTCTCCTCTGGCAACTCTTGATTTGTGCATGACTTTTAGGGAAAATCCTTACTCAGGATTGTACTTGGGCAGAAGACACATCAACTGTCTTAATGGCTAGTCAGTCCAACTCTATTTATTGCCTGTTCAGTCTAAGTCCTCCCTCAAACCCCTTGAAAATTATTTGAGCTGCCCGAGAAGCTTTTTATCTCAATAAACAGAAAAAGAAAAAAAAAATCATCTGCAAAGAGTGAGAGTTTGACTCTTCTTTGCTGATTCGGATGCCTTTTATTTCTTTTTGTTATCTGATTGCTGTGGCTAGGACTTCTAGTACTATGTTGAATAACAGTGGTGATAGTGGACATCCCTGCTGTGTTCCTGACCTTAGGGGGAAAGCTCTCAGTTTTTCCTCATTGTGAATGATATTCACTGTGGGTTTTTCATAGATGGCTTTTATGATATTGAAGTATGTACCCTCTATCACTATACTCTGAAGAGTTTTGATCAATAAAGGATGCTGTACTTTGTCAAATGCTTTTTCTGCCTCTGTTGAGAGGATCATATGGTTCTTGTTCTTTCTTTTATTAATGTATTGTATCACATTGATTGATTTGTGGATGTTAAACCACCCTTGCAGCCCAGGAATAAATCCCACTTGGTCATGGTGAATAATCCTTT
>NC_138370.1:164387174-164408698 GCF_054177405.1 Leptonychotes weddellii | reverse complement strand
AGAGGGGAGGGGGGTGGGAGGATGGGTTAGCCTGGTGATGGGTGTTAAAGAGGGCACGTACTGCATGGAGCACCTGGTGTATACGCAAACAATGAATCATGGAACACTACATCAAAAACTAATGATGTAATATATGGTGATTAACAAAATAAAATAAAATTTAAAAAAGATTTAAAAAAATCTTATATTACTTTCAGGATTTTAAGGAGGTATCTACAGACATCCTTACTGTGCATAATGATCTTTTCTCTTCTAAAAATCTTAAATCTATGTTCAGTTGAGAAGGCATAATTGTAAGTAAATCTACTTAAATTTATTGGCTTGACTTTTCTTAACGGACCACTTTTGAGAAGTAATGGAGAATAAGGAAGAACATATATTATTAAATAAAGTGTAAACAGTTATTACCTGCTCAGATTACCATGTTCTTTGATGCAGAATTTTTAGAGGAAACTGCATTTTCACTTTGTGTGATGTTTCTTGTCATACATGAGATCTCTTCAATCCAAGAAAATGTCTAAAAACCGGTAGCACATTCAAACAAATTTTCTTGTCCACTGACCTTTTACATACTCTAGATATTCTAAAATAACAGCAAATCAAACAAAGGTCCATCAGTTCCTCTTGTGATGTTTATGAGAATAAACTAGTATTATGATTCACATTCTTTCACATTGAACACAGAGATATTAGTTAACTTATTTTATTACTCCACCTACTTAAAATGTCAAATGTTAAAAAAAAAAAAGGTATGGAGAGTGGAATGTTGCATAACAAGGAGGATAAACCAAAAATAAACCAGTGACCTGAACTGGAAACAAGTGGAAAAAATGTATTTTTTCAGTTGCACAATAGTTTCCATGGCATTACCTTTCCTTTTGTGTCTGCTGGTGATTTAATTTAGTAGTTTGAGAAAAAGTGTCTATGGCTGTGTTTAAAATTTCTAATTACAGCTATTGGTAAAAAAAGTTTCCAAGTACAAGGGGTATTTGTACAGCACTGGTGAAACTGACAAGTGATTGACGTGTAAACAACCCCACTGTGCCCTTATATTCCATTCCCTGATGCTGGACTATAGATACTGAGTAAGCCTCAGGAAGTTACCACTATCCAAGTTTTATTAAATGCGTGGCTTCCTGGATGTAAACAGCATTGTGCTTGAGCTGCCTGAATGTGCCACTTTCTTTTCCGAGGCCACGCTGCCCTCCCTCAGAGTGGTGGAATATCTGGGAAGTGAACAAATGGGAATTTTCCTTCAATATGTTTAACTAAATTTAAACTCTGAAAAGGAAAGCGAAGTGAAGATTTCATCAACTAGATTGAAACCACCTAAAAGTGAGTGAAAGGGATAGCTTTTCTAACTTGAGATTTTCTGTTTATGACTTGCTGGGGTCAGTGTGAAATTGCCCTTTCTTGTCTGCTAATGTAAAGGTGATAGCTCAGCAGGTACACACAGCATTATGTTATGAGCAATCAGAAACTCTTGTAAATGTCCTTGGAAGTGGTTTACTCTTAATATATCTTGATTTTCAGAGTGCCTTTTTTTTTTCCTATCTTGGATCAAGGCTTTTTTTTTTTTTGCCACTTCTTTATGTTTAATTCACACACATTTCCTTACTGTGTTTCTTAGTCCTCATTTCTTTTTAATTTTTAAAAATGATTTATTTATTTTAGAGAGAGAGAGAGTGCGTGCATGAGAGTGGAGGGGATGGGCAAAGGCAGAGGGAGAGAGAGAATCTTAAGTAGACTCCGTGCTGAGTGCTTGGAGTCTGAGTGGGGCTGGATTCCAGGACCCTGAGATCACAACCCGGGATCATGACCCTGAGATCATGACCTGAGCCGAAACCAAGAGTCAGGCGCTTAATCAACTGTTCCACCCAGGCGCCCCCGTCCTCATTTCTTTTAAAAAAAGTCTTTATTACAGCCTGCTTTGATAAACTATTTGGAAATAGTTAATAAAAAAGTACTATTATAAATCATGATGTTTTAAATGTGGTTCACATTTTTTGTAATAAATTCAAAATTAAAGGATTTATCTGAAGTGAAACTTTGTTTTCCTGAATTTTAAAGTTTGCAAGAAATTCTTCAGTTTGTAACCATTCTGTATTTCTAAATGTTCTAATAACTGCCTCAGAGTCTAGAGGCAAAATGTTCTTTTTTTTTTTTTTCCCTCTTCAACTTGAATGCTAAGAACTTGGATGTTTTAAATGAGCTATTTGCCAGCAGATGACGATTCATTCCAGATAAAAGAGAAAACAAGTATAGTAAAATCTGTGTTTGCTAACCAGCAAAATCTGGAAGATTGCATTTTTGAGATTCCCCAGGCAAAATCCTCATACCAGTACATGTCAGTAGAGCTAACTGAAATAGGGTAGGGTGGCTATGGTGGAATTAGATTAAAGTTGCTAGAGATTTTTATGTATTCTTGTTGCAAAAAATTATATACCCGTGTAAATCATGGCATTTGCGTTCCTATGCCATCCAGAGGAGGAAAAGTGGGAGGTAGAAAAAAGTTGTCATGAATTGAATCCAAGTCACCTGTAATCTATATCCTGTCTTCATCATGTGTCTCTCAACAACCAAAAAAGTTCTATCAGTATATTCAAACCTTTGTAAGTTATTTAGAATTTGGAACATGTTTTCCCATAGAAACAATGTTGTAAACATTGGTTCAGTTCCCAGGCCAGTGCATTCAGCCTATTTAATCCATATGTATCTAAGATACAGTACCAATGTTTGCTAGAGTGCTGGGTCCTAAAGGCATATGCGCAAGAAGGAGAGCATTGATGGGTATTTTCTCTCAGTTTTCTGGAAAGAAAATGGTCCCGTAGGAATTTTCAGAAGAAACTGTTTGATACTTGTACCTGCCTTCTGTGCAGTCCCTGAGCCTTCCAGGGACCCTGTAGTGAAGGCAGGGACCACAGTTTTAGCTCACCTGCTCTTTGAAAGGAAAGCAATCAGCTTTCACAGATTCTCTCTTATGTCATGGCATTGGGACCCTTTTACTGCTCTGGACATTTTGATAAGGCTTATTAACCTTAACTTTCTAAATGACCAACTTTAAGAAAAGTAACAAAATAAAGTTAAACAAATGACTTATGAAGAATGAAAAAAGAAGTAGGATATGAAAGAAATATCTTGATACGTTGCTGGATATCGAAGGTCTTTAAGGCTGACTTGTGATTTTTAACTTTTTTTCATTTTTGTTCCCCTTCAAAATGCCTCATTTGTATAAAAATCTTGTTGTATTTTACAGTAGCCCTCATAAGGATGCTGGTAGAGCCTTTACTGAGGAGAGGAGTGTGGTGTCATGGAGGTTGATAAATATTTTGCTTGCAAATTGGGATTGTAAATTTTTACTTTCACTAACATAAACTTGTTATTCATAGTTGTAATTTCACATTGATTTCAGTGGCTGTACTACTTTGTGTAATATGCTTCCCCTCCTGCACCACGTTCATAAGCAACTAGGGATTTTGTCTCTTTGCTCTATAGGAATTTCCACTCTTGTCCTACAAGACCTGCTTGGGCAGGCAGGCTAGACAGCCCTCCCACGGGCTGAATCATGGCAGCCATTCCTAAGAGATGTAACAGTTTCTTAAGAAAGATAAACCTCTGCATTGCTCTGAGCAACAAGAATGTACCATTTATTTTTATTTTATTTATTTACTTTTTTAAATTATTATGTTCAGTTAGCCAAATATAGCACATCATTAGTTTTTGATGTAGTGTTAAAAAAAAGTTCTTTACATATGAACAAAGGTAAAAACAAATTTCATTACAATAACATTATTTCAGACCATATTTTGAGTGTAGGAATAACTGTTCTGTTTTCTTGTGTGTATTTGAAAGGATGACATGTGGGTTTGTTTTTTTTAAGATGATGAAAGAACACAATAACATTCATGAAATTATATACCTCATTTGGACATTTTGTCTGTTTCACAAAATTGAAAATTTATTCCGATTTTCTTTAGTCACCATATGTTGATTTTCATGATTTCTTTTTATCTAAAAACAAATACAAATAAAATAAAATAAAATCTATTTAAAAAAACATAGATGTCCAATGTACTTGTAGATCTTTAATTTTGTTTACATTGTTCATTTTGCTTTTTTTTATTATTTTTTAAGAACTAGGATGTGATGGCCAAAAATGTGAACTTTTCAGGCCCAACAGGGGGAGCCAATTCCATATTCAATTGAGGTTGCTTGGCATCATTGCTGTTGCCCATTTGTCAAAGCAAAAATACTTTCTTTGCCTTGGGCATTTACAGAACCTCATAACAGATAGTCTTCATTAAAAATGATGCAGTATTAAAAAAAAGATGCAGTATTTTATACTGATTATCTTTTAACCTGTAATACTAAAATTATTAATCTATTATGGTCATGCCTAGGAAAGTCTGAAAAAAAAAAGATTATTTTCAAATATATGATTTTTTTTCAAATGTATGATATTTTTATTCAAGATAATCTTACAGTCTTTTCACAAAATCAATGTAGAAAATACAGAACATTTTAATGCTAACAAAAGTCTTTTGGATACAGTATATCATGATTAGGTTAATAAGGATAGAAAATAGTTTTTCTGCTTTTTGAACTCATCGAATTTATAAAATAATTAAAATTACATGATACTGTTATATGAAGTCTTTTTTAAAAACCCACATACCTTGCTTTCTTTACAATAAAGATTTTCACCTGAGTTCAGCGTCTGCAATGAATCATTTAAGGTGGTTTTGAATTTCCATAATTGTTTGGTTCTGGGTTCTAGTCTCAAGGAAGAAAGTAGAGTAGTTTTGCTTATTTGAATTAGGTTAGGGTATATTTTGTCAAAAAACATTTTCAGAGAATATAAAAATTTCTAGTTTGATATTTACATTTATCTTGACAAAGGACATGAAATTGTGCAAGGACATTGTTTTTACAGTTTAAAATACATGTTTTATAATTTTCTGTGGAAGTATAATTTTTTGAATCTTATTTCACTAGTTATCTACATATCTTTATATTCTAGGTGATAATGTATAATTGTATTTGGATTGTCTCAAATTTAGACATACACACACACAAATACACAGCCTTGTGGTTCTCAGTTACAAAAAAACTTTGGTCTTTATTTCCTTCTTATTTGGTAGTGAACATAGTAATAGATGTATATTAGGTGCTAAATACCTAATTAATTGCTTTTTTAAATTTCAAGAGAAGTAAATCTCCAGCTTATTGTTTGATTTTAGCAAAAAAGGAAATTTACATATATTTTCCCCTATAAAACTTGCTTTTTTTTTTTTTCTTTAAATTTAGCCTTTGTTGTGCCTAGATCTTCATTGGAATATTGTTATGCTATTAGGGAACTAAAATACAATAACAGTGAATTTGCAGTTTAAAAAAAAATTGGATCTGCTACATGATTTTCTAATGAAAAGATTAGTCTCCTTAGTCTTTGTATTCTCTCAATGTATAGTACAGTGTTGGCCACATAGTGATACTTTGTAAAAGGTGGATAAATGAATTAATGGTAAGTGAATGAATTCTTACTGGCTGTGGACCTCGAAGAGTGTATTTACCTGTTTTAAATTAGAGGCTCACTGCCCTGTTTGCTCACAAAGTTGTATGAAAAAGCTTTAAAAATTATAAATATTTAAGGGACACCTGGGTAGTTCAGTCAGTTAAGCTTCCGACTCTTGGTCTGGGCTCAGATCACGATCTCAGGGTTCATGTTCAGCCAGGCATCTGCTTGAAGATTCTCTCCTTTTCCCTCTGCCCCTCCCCCCACTCCATGCACATGCACACTCTCTCTCTCAAATAAATAATCTTTTAAAAATTATAAATATTTTATAATTGTGATCGTATGAATAATGATAACACTACACTTTTATGATTCAGAATATTGACTATTTTGTATATATCTTTATTACAGTCTTAAGAAAGAGATAAGCATATTGTTGCCTATTTAAAGTTTCAATATAAGAATGCCTCCTTTTTGCAGTGTTGCAATGAATCATGCTTATAGGAAAGGCCATGTAGATTCATGTTTGCTAAAATGAGATCCCTGTTATATCCAATTACCCTTTTGTTCTTCATGCCTCAGGATGTCATTTTGCCCCAATGGCCAAGCATTAATGGGGCATGCTAACTCTATTGTGCTTGCTACTCATGTAACATTAGTTCCAGACTCCCTGCTTTTAATTGAAGTGCTACATAGTTAAATTCTCATGCCATGAATTCTAATTCCCTAGGAGAGCTAAGGAAGAGAATTCTATTGAAACCTTCCTCAAATAACATTTATTTTAAGTTGTTGAGAATATTTTGAGTAATGAGATATTAATAAGAATGAAGTGTTTTCATTCGTAAATAAGAATTGAGTTTTAAAAAATTGTTTAAAAAGACCATTTTAGAATAATCCTATCCCTCATGAGAAAAGTTGTCTTGACAACAGTACCATTTATAATTAGAAATGATGAATATTTTATTTCTCAAAGGAAAATTCTCCCTAAGTATGCTAGACAGTGATTGGACTAAATGCTCATCATGCTCAATCATTTCTAATGCAAAAATACACTGTATATCAACTTTTTGACTCAATAAAAAAGAAGGGCTTTACATTTTAGCTCAAGGAAAGAATTTTCATATGCATTTTCATATGAGGAATCTGTGAGGTAAGAAAAGGAAATATTGTTGACCTCATTTTACAGAAAGATTTCATATCTAATAAGTGGCAAAAATAGAACTGGAGAAATGCAGATTAGTTCTTTCTTTTCATCCTTTTGCCAAAGGGTGCAGAAGCATATGACACATTTTAGAATTGTGCTTTCACTCATATTATAGTCTATTTTTTCATATCCTATAATTTATATCCTTTCCATTTGTAATATTTTATTCTAAAGTATATGAATGAAGACTTAGCTAAAGTTAAAATATCTAATACAAATGTCAGTCCTTTTATTGAGTTTTCATGATTTAAGTAAATGACTATTCAAACTGAAAGACAAGATTCAAACTTCATTTTATGCAGTCATTTGTTAGATCGGTCATCAAACATTTATCCCATGCCTATGACATGCCAGGCAGTGTGGACTGTTCAAATTAAATAAAACACAGACCCTATGGGAGGGATGGAAGGACACCTATACAAAACAGTGGTCAACCTTCAGAGTATTGAAATCAAAACTGCTGCATGATGTTGAGGATAGAGCTTCCATTTACAGATAAAGGGTTCATGAGGGCTACACAGAGGAAATGACACTTGAGATGGGTCATGGAAAAGGAGTTGTATTTGTAGAAGGAGGTTAAGGTGGGGGTGTAATATCCACTAGAAGAGATGACATCTGCAATCCGATGGGGTGAGGGAGCAGGAGAGAAGAGCAAGTGATTAGGGAAGAAGATGGAATGTTAAATGGGGCCTGACCCCAGAAGGTCTTGTGTTTCTAAAGCCAACATTTATCATCCAATAAGGTCTATTACCTTACCATGAATTCACTGGCTGATTGAATTACCCAATTGTTTGTATCTGATTACATGTGATATGGAGCTTGCCATGATATAAATTCACATTCTGTCATCATCTATATGACTATGTTAAAAATCCATTCACTTATGGAAATCTTCTAACTACATTACAATTAAAGCTGAATAGGAGACATATTTTATCATTAATTCAAATATACATTTGAAAACTTCAATGGATATATCCTTATGATGAATTTAAAATGAAACTAGCATTATATGGGATATTTTAGTTTTATACTATGTAAGGCCTGCTTTTAATATAGGTTCCTTGTTTAGGTTCTCTTAATGAAGATGTCAAATTTAATTCAGAAGTGTTCAGTGGCAGTTTTAGAGAGCATGCCCTTATCTTATCAGCACCCTTGGAAGTCAGCTATCTTGCTTATTATAAGGCACTGAAACAGGTGTAGTGGCTTTTTATATTTCCATTTGATTGACTTTCACTGAACAGGAATTTATTAGTCTCCATTTTTCATTAGAGCACATTTCATCCTAGAGAAACTCTCAGGTCCTAAATTGATATGTAACTACAACTGTGATATTTTTATTTTGAAGATAGTGAAGAAAAGAGAGTACATTTCATAGAAATGAAAGAAATTAAGAGATCTTTTTCTTTCCTCCTACAAACCAAGCTGTATTAGTAGAAAATGCCAAGTTGTATAACTGTGAAGATAGTGTCCTCAAAGAGTCTACAGTCCCTGGAAAGGACAAACATGCAAACCACATGGAACAGCACCAGTATTATGTTAGAGATATGTTTGCAGCCTGTGTAGGCATATATGTGTGATTTGTTCTTTTTGTCTTTGTGAAGATCTCATAGAAAAGTACTTAAGTGTGGATCTGAAGAGAAAAATTACATGTTCCTGGAGCTGAGGACTGGAGAAGAGCATTCCAGCTAGATACAATGGCAGGAAAAAAGACACGGACCTACAAAAGGGAGGAAGAGGCACGCTGAGAAGTGGTAGGAGATAAACCTGGAAAGGGTAGTTTGAGGGACCTTCCATGACGTGCTACAGAGTTTGGGTCTCATCTAGCAGGCTGGAGAAAACATGGAAAATACTTAGCAGGGTTGTGACATGTTGAAATCTGGAAAGTAGGAGGGCAGGTTTGAGGGACTGGGGGCATCTGTTAGTAGGGCGTTAGCTGTGAGGGCAGAGGAAGAATTGTGTTCAGTCTCGTGTCACATATGGTTCCTAGTACAGCGTATTCTTCACTACTACTAAACACATGTTTCCTCATTGAATGGTTGCTGCTGTTCTTCCCCCAACCCTTTTTAAAAGCCCAGCTAGATTTCAGCAAAAAAAAAATGGGGGGTGTCACCTGGGTGGCTCAGTAGGTTAAGCATCTGCCTTCGGCTCAGGTCATGATCTCAGGGTCCTGGGATTGAGCCCCGCATTAGGCTCCCTGCTCAGCGGGGAGTCTGCTTCTCCCTCTCATTCCCCCTCTGTGCTCTCTCTCTCTCAAATAAATAAATAAAGATTTTTAAAATAAAAAAAGATGAAAGAAAGAAAATGAGAAAGAGAACTGCAGATTGAACTAAGGACAACTCAGAGGTACTTGTTGGTGAGGGAGAGGGGGAACTTGTAGTAGACTGTTCTAGTCACCCTGAAGAAACACACTTCCCAGTATTCATGGCCACGTGTAGTCCCTTTAGTTGAATCTAAGTTTGGCCATGTGTCTGTCATTGGTTAGTGAAACATTAGCAAGTGAAATGCAAGCAGAGACTTAATAAACACTTGCCTTTTGGAGATTGTCCTCTTAGAATGTTTGTGGTTAAAGTGCGCCTTCATAGAGCAGCTCCCGTGCCATGAGGAAACCCAGGAATTGATGTAGAGAGGCCTGCATGGAGAAACCCCCAGGTCCCCAGCCAACAGCCCCAACTTCACTCCTAGCCTCTCGCCTGTCAAGCCTTTCTGCCACTCCCAGCCATCCCAGCACCCAGCTACTCCATGGGAAGCATACAAGCTGCCTGAAGGAACCACAGAATTTAAAGAGATAATGATTGGTTGTCATTTTAAGTCCCTAACTTTTGGGATGCTTTGGTATGTGGCGATATGTAACTCAAAGAGGAATCTAAAAGGATTATAATGCCTTCATTTAGCTATGAACAGAAATGCAAGAGTTGTAGCCCTCTTGCTAGTACACTAGACTGAACCGAGAAGACAAATAAACATTTTTACTGCATTTTAGCACATAGCAGGTACTCAAAACTGTTTGCTGATGCGGCATTGAAAGAAAGCCCTACTTAAGATAGTGGTGTGCTGTTTGATCCCTGTTAGACTGAGAACTTTCCAAATGGCTTTCTTTTTTATTTCTGTTTTTGATTATCATCAATCCTTGTGACCTAACATACTGTATAGTAACAGGAAGTATAAAGAAACCACACACAAACACACAGAGCCCAAAAAGGAAGACAAAATACTTGTTAAATTGAAATTAGCTGGATCACAACACAAGGAAAAAAAAGACTTAAGTTCCGTAGCACGTGTTAAGAAGCTAAAATTAATGAACAAACTTCAGTAAAATAGGATAAGCCAGGCTTATCCTTTGTATTTTATGTAATCTAACATATGCAGAATACCATCTATTGGAAACCTAATCATGAACACAGATTATATACTTGGACTCGAAAGTTTGGAACTCCATTTAAATGAGAGGCAAATGGTGTGTTTGGAGATTGGTTACTACTTTCTGATGAACATGTACAATGGACAAGTCCTAAATAAGTTATGATGTCCACATAGGATTACTTACATGTGCTCGACTTTCCTCCTGCCACGTTTTGCATCATTCTTTTACTTTCACTGCTATCAAAATTTCATTTGGCTAAGAGCCAAGCACCTAAAATCTTGGTCATCATGGGAAAAAAGAAGGGGGGGTGGGGGAGGAAGAAAGTGAAATGGTGAAATCAGTTAAATCAGTGAAAAATGAGGAGAGGAATATTTTGGTTTTGTTTTAAACTTCAGAAACTTAAAACAGCAACTGCTGTAAAAAAAAAAAAGAAAGGGAGCGGGGCAGTAGAAGATTTTGAGTATGTAACCAGGAAAGGACTGGTCAGTGGAGAAAGACATTGGTGTCTCTCAGGAAGCATTTTTGTCTTATTTTTACTTTATTTCTTATGCAAAAGACTCTCTTTGATCATACTCATTTTTTTCTTGTTCTCACAATCCTGCAGGCTGGGGGTGAATGGTTGGTCACATATCATCAACACAAATGGGAAAGGAGACTCACCCATTTAGAAAAATAGCCTTTCCTCCTGTCTCAACTAAATCAGTAAATAGAACTTGCTTCCATGCACAGTATACAATACCAATTTGCGTTTTAATTCCCCTTTCCTCTTGTGTATAACTTTGTTTGAAAATCCTGATAAGTGGAGTAGAGGGGCTCAAATCAGGAAGCATGAGAATTAGTAGCCAGATAATCAATCAAGTGTTTAATTTTTCAATACATGTGCAGGTTTCTTTTCTCTGCAGTTTGTCTTTATCCTGTAAACTTTCTCATGCTTCTTGTGCTTTGGCAAGTCATACCAACCAGTCTCCGGTCCCAGGGAAATCCTTTGCCCTCCTACCTCTGTGCCTTTCTTCACACTGAACATTTTCCCTAGGATTTCCTCTCTTGCATACCCATGACTCCAACTTATAGTCACTTCTTCAAAATTTATTTCAGGTTCCAGATGTTTGGGGACCACTTCTGGTTTCTCCCCAACCAAAGCAGCTGCACCCCCACGCTGGATTCCCCATAGCAGCATCCATGCACTTAGCTTATAGTACTCAATTTTCCACCTTATTAAAAAAAAAAAAGGTCATCCTTTGAACAAAATTATGTTCCCCACAGGATTGTCAATTCTTTGCAGAAAGTCACCTTTCTGACACATGCACACAGAGTCTACTAGAGTTTCTCATTCTTCTTACACATTTGAGCAAGATTTGTTCCATCAGTAAATGCACGTAGCCTCATTTGTTCAATCAGTAAATGAGCTCTTGCCTATCCTGCATTTAGGAATTCAGGAAGGTGGAGGGGAAAGGACAGGAAACTTACGTTTATTAAGTACTTAATTGCATATTAGGGACTCCAATTTCTGAGTTGGTTCTCTTTAGGTCATTGTAGCAACTCTTGAAGATAGGTAATCTTATGTCCATGCAGATGAGGACATGAGGCTCACAGGCAGTAGCTTGTCCAAGCTCACGCAGATAGTGTGAGACCCACCCACCTCTCCCCTCACCCCCTCCAAAGCCCACGGTGTTTTCTCTCCACAGCAGACGGTTATTTATTATCTACTATGTGCCACACACTGCTTTATGCACTATTGATTCTACATTGAATAAAATACGGTCTCTGTCTTGGAAAGGCTCACATTCCAGCAGGGGAGAGATTAAAGTAATTATTATGATTCTGAGTGATAAGTGCTTGAAACGTGCCCTATGGGTACAAGGCGAGGGGACCATTAGCTCTGCCTGGTGAGAGATGAGCCTCGTGCAGAGCTGGAGGTCGGATGTGGGAGGTGATGGGGCTTTGGATGATGAGCACTTCAGGTGGAGAAGGTAGGAAGGCTGCCCAGGCAGAGACATGAGTCTAAGGTCAGGGAACTGGAGGGCACAGCGTGAATATATCAGTTCACAGACTGGGAGTGGGCTTGACAGTTTGGAAGTAGTGAGAAGAGAGTGGAAGTTGCCCTCACCCTGCACCCCAAGGGGCCGGCGGATAACTGACTGTGTCACCTCACAGTGCAGAGGGTTACAGTCTGTGGCTTAGGTATCAAGGTGGTGGTTTCTACTGAATCTGCAGGGTCGGCCATGAAATACATGAGAGGAAGAAACATGGTGAAGAAAATCACGGGCTCTGAAGCCAAATAGAAGACCCGAATCCCAGCTCTGACATTTTTTAGCTACATATGTGATCTTGACTGAGAGCCCAGCTTCTCTGAGTTTCAGCCATTGCCTTTGTAAAATGGGGATATTAACTCTCTCAAGACTTGTGGTGGGGATTGGACAGACAGATGCAGCGCCCATAGACAGTGGAGTTAGTAAACATGGGCCTCTGTGTAGGCTTCACTTTTCTGCATATCAGTATACTTGTAGAAATATTGGGAAAGCAGTTTTAAGTTTCTGGGCTGTATATTCTTTATACTGACACATAAAGTAGTTCCAAGGTGCTAGTTATATACATACATACATATGTGCATAAATATACAAAAAATGCATATATTTATTTTTATGTACTTTAGTGAAATTCTGATGTTGTAAAAGCCAGGAAGTTCACACGCTTTTCATTTTCTTGCATTTACTAGCATGAAATAAAAGTGATTTTGTCATTCTTCATTGAGTCATATTTTGGGGAGTTTTGAGAATAAGTCTAACTTTGTGCCATTCCTAAAACATTGAGGCTTCTAACAGCAGATTCAACATTATTATCATTATTAATTCAAAATTATAAATTATATGATTTTTCATATAAAAAATTTCATACTGGCTTATAAAACAGTTTCCTTGGTTTTCAAGTATGGATAATTATCAATAGTATGGGGCCTGTAACTCAAATAATGTCTCATCGAAGTCCTATTTGAATTTTTTTTTTTAAGTTAAAAGAGTGAACGGTCTTTTTTTTTTTTTTTAAGAGAGGGAAAGAAAGGGAGGGAGAAGGAGAGAGAGTGAATCTTCAGCAGGCTCCTTGTCCAGCATGGAGCCTGATGGGCGTGGAGGGGGGAGGGCAGGGGCTGGATCTCACAACCCTGAGATCATGACCTGAGCCAAAATCAAGAGTCCCATGTTTTTGGGCTCCATGCTCAGTGGGGAGTCCGCTTGAGATTCTCTCTCTCCCTTCCCTTCTGCCCTTCCACCCCCCCCGAATACATAAATACATCTTTAAAAAAAAGTCAGACGTTTGACTGAGTCCCTCAAGTGCCCCAAAAGTGTGAATATTCTTATTACAGTGAAGCTATCCTTATGTATTTCACAAACAAGTGAAGGTTCTCAAATAAGATACCCGTGAAATTATGCATGTGTTCAAGTAAGAATTCCCTGGGCTAGGAACTTCTCCACACACTGAATGTCCCTACTTTCTATCTCGAATAGAGCAGTGTACCCTCTTTTGCTTATAATTAATCTCTTTTTTTCTTGATGCCCTCTGGTTTATTTCTCACCAATTATTTCTATTTGTCTTTTACTTTTAACTTACTACTTTTTATGACCTTTTCTCTTCTGCCTGTGCATATGGTCAAGATTCTTCAGTTCTTAGGAAAAAGAAAAAGGAAACAGCAACTAAAATCTCTTTTTTTCCCCAGTGTTTTTCTTTTTGTTAAAACCTTATAGCTGGGGCGCCTGGGTGGCTCAGTCATTAAGCGTTTGCCTTCGGCTCAGGTCATGATCTCAGGGTCCTGGGATCGAGCCTCGCATCAGGTTCCCTGCTCAGCACGGACCTGCTTCTCCCTCTCCCACTCCCCCTGCTTGTGTTCCCTCTCTCTCTGTGTATCTCTCTGTCAAATAAATATATAAAATCTTTAAAAAAAAAAACTTATAGCTCTCCACTCTACAGCTAGACATGTGGGTATAATTTATTTACTCTATCGACTACCTAATTTCTAATTAATTTTTCAATCTGCTGTGAGAAACCTCTGCCCTTCGCCACACTGCTTCTGCTCTTTTTATATGAAAATCATTGGTAATCTCCCCAGTCCCCACTTACGAAATGCAGTGACCCAATCTCAGTCTTCATCTGCTACACTGGACATGATTTACCATCGTCTTCTCATACACGCTTCAGTGTTTTCTCAGATTTTTCTTTTTTCTCTCTTCCTTTCCCATTCTGTACATGGTTTCTAGACAAGCTCACCAATTTTCAAGTTTTAAACTACTACCATCAACTGAGAGCCCTAAAATGTAACTCTTCATCCCAGAACGTCAGATTCACACAGGCAAATAGCATACAAATTTGGATGAAACATGAGCAACTCAAACCTAACCAGCACAAAAAGCTCTCTCTCTTTCTCTGTCTGCGCTGCTCTTCTCTTCTTTCATCCTTGTCAAGAATGTGCTCAGTTCCTTATATTTTCTTTTGCATTTCCCAGCACCTTCATTCTCAAAGTTACCTAGGATGCAAATCTGGGTGTCATACTCAGACTTTTACTCTCTTTCCCTCAACCAATAAACCTTTGTGCCTGTCCATTTGACTCCTAATTACTTCTTGAATCTTTCTCCCCCTCTCCTATCCTGTTTACTGTTGCCCTGGATTGTTGCACTGGTCCCAAATCTTCTTGCTTGCTAGAGAGATGCTGTCCATCAGTGAATTTGCTGCAGAGTACTGTGTCCCAAACCCATGTAAATATCCTGAAAGCTCTTTCATGCTACTTGGCCTCATTGTGTAACTGAATTTTCCAAGTCAGTTTCCACTTACAGATCTTCAAAAGAAGGGAATATGTTTATTATTTATATTCTCAGAAACTATCACAATATAGGTAGTCCATCGTATATAATGGCTATATATATTATATAACATATATAATATATATATATAAATATATAGGTAGTCCATAAATCCTTGTGAGCTAAACTCAATATTTTATACTAAGATAATTTTTTAAAGTTTTGATTTAAATTTCAGTTAGCTAACATACCATGTAATATTAGTTTCAGGTGTACAATTTATCAATTCAACACTTAGGTACAACACCCAGTGTTAATCACAAGTGTACTCCTTATCCCCATCACCTGTTTAACCCATCTCCCCCACCCACCTCTCCTCTAGTAACCATCAGTTTGTTCTCTATGTTAACCAACAGTTAAGAGTCTGTTTCTTGGTTTGCCCCTCTCTCTTATTTTCCCTATGCTCATTTGTTTCTTAAATTCCACATATGTGTGAAATCATACAGTATTTGTCTTTCTCTGACTGACTTACTTCACTTAGCATAATACCCTCTAGTTCCAACCACATCATTGCAAATGGCAAGATTTTGTTCTTTTTTATGGCTGAGTAATATTACACACACACACACACACACACACACATGCACACACACACACACACACCACCCACCATGAAAGACCCTGAATAGGCAAAGCGACCTTGAGAAAACAAAGCAAAGCTGGAGGCATTACAATTCTGGACCTCAAGCTCTATTACAAAGCTGTAATCATCAAGACAGTATGGTCCTGGCACAAAAACAGACACCTAGATCAATGGAACAGAATAGAAGACCAAGAAATGGACCCACAACTATATGGTCAATTCATCTTCGACAAAGCAGGAAAGAATATCTAATGGGAAAAAGCCTCTTCAACAAATGGTGTTGGGAAAACTGGACAGCCACGTGCAAAAGAATGAAATTGGACCACTTTCTTACACTATCCCCAAAATAAACTTAAATTGGATGAAAGACCTCAATGTGAAACAGGAAACCATTAAAATCCTAGAGGAAAACACAGGCAGTAACCTCTTTGACATTGTTTGTAGCAACCTCTTACTAGATATGTCTCCAAGACAGGGGAAGGAAAAACAAAAATAAACTATTGGGACTTCCTCAAAATACTAAGATAATTTTGACAAAAAAGTGAATGTATAGGGAAAGTTGGAACATTAGAAAACAGTTTTGAACTTGAAATTCTACATCCCATTTTCAATCCATGCTGTTATAACAAAATTATCCCTCAGATATTATGTTTACAGGTAAATATTTAAAACAACTTATTGAATGTATGATGAAATACTGTGGAATATATTTCCATTGTATTTAGATGGTAGTGTTATAAATTTAACATGAGGTGATAGTATAGGATTCAGTGCATTGTAGATAGACATTCTTACTGTATTTTAAATACAAGTTGGTATGGAAACATTTTGATAAGTTTTAAACTTTTTATAGATTTTTTTCAAACCTGTGTTACAAACTATTACTAGCAGTAAATAGTACTAGTTTGGTTGAAAGCTTTTGTTTGTTGTGTTTTACTATTATAAATCAGAATGGACTATTCTTTGTAGAATATTTAGTAAATTATACAGAATATTGAGGCTTGATTGCTTGCAAAATTAATGTATTTTTGTTTGAAATATACTCTATTAAGTCACTATAAATGTGTATTCAGTGATTTATTTGAATTTGTGCTCGGATGAAAACATATTGAGTTTCTCTGGGCTTTCAATATCAGTTCTATTTCTGTATGACTTTAGCTTTCTAATACAAGGAATGTAATTTGAATTGTTTACTGCTATAAGCCATTGGTTATTTTCAGGCATAATGGAATAATGGTGTTTAGCCACAATGTGGTATTTTCTAAAAGCACATGAGATATTTCACGAATAAGATTAGCGAAAGAATTTAGTCTCATTTTATGACCATGACAGTTTAGGTGTGCAACATGAGAAGTTTGTATTTTCAGAACAGTTTCTCAGAGTGTTATTTTAAAGAAAATGAAACTCTTTCTTATAGGATCAGATATTGGGTTTCCACTAACTGTGTTAAATGTCTGGTTTTAAGTTACAGTATGGAAAATTTAGGTTACTCACTTATTTAGGCATTTTAATGTGAACCAAGAAGAGTTTAATAATTATAATCTGAAGCTGTCATGCATATATGATAGTGTGACTGCAAATTATTCTTTAGTGAAATACTAAGGATTTTATAATTTCATCTTCCTCAGAATGTCTTGGGGACTTTGTTTCTTGCCATCCTCTCTTCTCTCCCCACTTCCTCCTACACACAGTTTCTATGGAAGGCCTGAGCCAGACGGTTGGAGGAAACATGGCAAAGGAGGGGATCAGTTCTGGGATGGCTGGGCCAGAGGTGAGACTCTGGAACATTCTCTTCTCTAAGGCAACAAGATCTCAGCAGTTTCTTTCCATCAAAAAGAAAATAAGCCTCAAAGAAGCAAAGTTTGATATGTCCTATCATGATTGAATTTTAGAAATGGCAAATTTGACTCTATTTAAATTCTGGTAGTCTGTAAAATAGATGTGTCTCTGCTATTGTGAACATTTTTTAAAAGCACAAAGAAAGAAAGTACTTTTATAAAAACATTCATAAAACTCCTAGAAACATCTTCTGGGAAAGAATGTTACAGCTTTAGTCATATCAGTAGTTTATTAAATTGACACTATTTCATAAAAAATAAATGAATGCCCTTGTGATAAAATATTAGAATAAATATGAGAAATGATTTATTTTATATTACTAGATAGGCATTTCTTTTCATGATTAAATCATATTATGAGTTCCTCATTTAACAAATGGAAAATTGCCTTTTATTTGTCTCATATATACTTCATAACTTTACATTGAGAAGTTATAAACATTTTGTGGTTATGTATTATATCCTTTGAAAATAGAAATGCTGGGGCGCCTGGGTGGCTCAGTTGTTAAGCGTCTACCTTCAGCTCAGGTCATGATCCCGGGGTCCTGGGATCGAGCCCCGCGTTGGGCTCCCTGCTCCGCGGGAAGCCTGCTTCTCCCTCTCCCACTCCCCCTGCTTGTGTTTCCTCTCTCGCTGTATCTCTCTCTGTCAAATAAATAAAATCTTCATAAAAAAAAAGAAAATAGAAATGCTTGTATGCCAGATAAATATAAATCATTTTAGATTATCATTTTCATTAACATTTGCCCAACATTTTCTTGAGTAATTTCCATTCATAAAATCATATAGATTTATATGTTATAGTTTTAGATAAAGTTAAAATACATATTAAGAGGAAAAAGTATTATTTAAAGTAGAACTTACAATATTTTCATCTCTCTTCAAATGACAAATTTATAACAGGTTTTCTCGGTTTTTGATAGCTGTTATTCTGGTAGTAATCTTAATGGGGTTCTGTCTATAAGAAATTATGATTTTTGATGCTAAATTTTCAACATAGAGATTACTATCCAACTATTTAAAATGTATGTGGTTAACATTAACCTTTAATCCAAGCTTTCTTTGTTTTCTAACAATGTTCTTTCACACAGAAGATTGACAAAAAAGAACTCTAACCCTAACCCAAGAATAATGCCAAAGGTTTTGGATTGCCACAGCTAACTGTGTGACTTTTGGATAGGAGGGATTTTCATTCAATAGTGTTAGTCAAATGATTCCATGGTAATATCACATTTTAGCAGTAATTGTATCCCCTGACCCCCAGACATGATAACCACTGGTGTTTTGCTTGCTCTTAGTTGAGAGAATTGTATTTTGATCTAAACAGAGGGTGCTGAGTCTGGAATGTAAAATTAAAAAAAAAAATCCAATGTTTTTGCCTGTAGAAATTTTTCTACCGTATCTGCTAACTATAAAAACATAGGTTAACTTGTGATAGCCAACACTAATAATCCCTGGCAATTGTTATGGCAAATAGCATTTAAAAAAATAAAAAGAAAAAACTTAATGATTCCACTACATGAATAAGAACATTCTTGAGTTACAGAAAATAGTCCAATCAATGATAATCAAATTTTATTCAGTAGAAATTATTAAATTATGACACTTAATATAAGTTGGAAGATTTTATATAAATACACATACATATATTTTACAACGTCCCTGTAAATAATTCAGATTTAATTTACATACACGCACACAAACTTGGTTAATGAACTTTTTGTATCTTTCAAGTTATTTTAAAATTTATTTTGTAGCCAGAAATGCTTTTAGGCTTTTGCTGTTAAAAATGTGTATTTGACAATCTCTATATGATTGTGTTACAATTTGACGTGATTAAGATACTTTTCAGTTCTATGATTGGGATAGTGTTTCTGGACTGGTTTGCAGGATTTTGTTCCTAAAACACGTTGATTTAGTTAATCACATTCTCCTGTAGTCTCTTGGGATGAAATTTGGCTTTTTGTAGAGAGCAGCCTTCTGATTGCTTTCTGCCTCCTATTTCTTTTTTATTTTTAAATTTATCCACTTCATTGCTTAAGTGTTTTAGAGCCCATGTTTTTAAAGCTATTTTTAGGGCCACAAAACCAAATATTTTATGTATTATGACTACAAATAGAATGCTATTCTTGGTTCATAGATCTTAGATTATTTCTCAGTCCCAGGGCATTTGAAGTTGAAAATTAGATGATAAGCATATTTCTCCCAGCCCCAGGTCAGATACTCATGCTGAAAGGCAGGATGACATAGTGGAAAGTATCTGTCTCTGTTGTCAGAATAACCTGGATTTATGTCTCAGCTCTCTTATTTATTGGCTGTGTTATCTTGGACAACTCTCTGAGTCTTGATTTTCTCATCTGTAAAACAGAAATAAGAATATCTGCCTCTCAAGATTAAGTGGCATGTTTGGATGTGCTAAAAATTAGACACACAACCTTCCTTCCCATTTGGAAAATGAATATTTTATAGTGTTAGAGGTTGATACACAGTTGACCCTTGAACAACACGGATTTGAACTCTGCGGGCCCCACTTGGATGTGTGTTTTTTCCGATGATACAGTACTGGAAATGTATTTTCTCTCCCTTCGGATTTTCTTAGTGAGCTTTTCTCTTCTTCACTTTGTTTTGTGGGGAGACTACAGTGTATAATATATATAACATACAACGTATGTGTTAATCAACTGTCTATGTTATTGGTAAGGATTCTAGCCAACAGTAGGCTATTAGTAGTTAAGTTTTTGGGGAGTCAAGAATTATATGTGGATCTTCAACTGTGTGAGGGATTGGTGCCCCGAACTCCCCAGTGTGGCTCAACGGTCAATTGTGTGTACACAGACAAACACACACACACATTTATTCAACAAATTTTATTGAATAAATGTAAGTAGATATTTACTGAGTTCTTACTATTTGCCAGCTCTGTTCTAGATTCTTGAGACACATGGTTTAATGAAACAAAGACTCCTGTCCTTGTAGAGATTAATATTTTAGAAAGTGAATATTGCAAACTTCCCTTCAATGTCACTAATATTTATTTTAAACCATTCCAGCAGTCTTGGCTATCGGTTTCGTTGGTTCACATTATATGCATGTTCCCATAAACTCATGGAAAGGAGAAAATGTAGCACAGGATGGGAGTTATTTATTTCTCATATTAAAAGAGGTCTTATAAATCAATTCAAAAAGATAAGCAGTGAGCATAGTGTACTCAATAAAGGGTCATTTCAACACCAATGCATTAGTGTATGAAAAATGTCTCCAAGGCTGTTCTTCATCAGTGTTTGTGGAGGCAAAAAATGGAAAAAAATCGTAAGTTTTCATCAGTAATGGAGTAGTTCAGCAAATTATGGGGAACCCAAAGTATGCAGCATTATATCAATATTAAAAATGATGAATTAGAGCTATCAGCATTGACTTACATGGATATCTATGATCTATGAAGTGAGAAAAGCAAGTGGGATTGTGACAGACTTATTAGTATGACCACATTTTTGTATTAATATTTCGCTATGGATGGTTATTTCAAATTTGACGATGTTTTATGAACATAGAGAAAGTTAGGGAAGAATGTACACAAAGTGTTACACAGTTTACCTCATGTGGGGGTTATGGTGGGAGTTGTTGATGGGAGGTGGAAAACCACGGCACTTGAACTTCTTTGTGATTTCTTTTTTTTTTTTAAGATTTTATTTATTTGAGAGAGAGCACACGAGAGAGAGCACGAGGCGGGTGGAGAGGCAGAGGGAGAGAGAGAAGGAGGCTCCCCACTGAGCAGGGAGCCCATGCAGTTTGATCCCAGGACCCCCCCCCCCAGGATCATGACCTGAACCGAAGGCAGCTGCTTAACTGACTGAGCCATCCAGGCGCCACCCTTCTTTTTGATTTCTACGAGTTGTTACCATTATCATGTAGAATGTTGTAATAAAGAAATAAAAAATACAAAAACTAAAATTTCAAGCTATTAAGAATGGTCTGTTCGAACCATGAGAGACGATGGACTCTGAAAAACTAACAGGGTTCTAGAGGGAAGGGGGGTGGGAGGATGGGTTAGCCTGGTGGTGGGTATTGAGGAGGGCACATTCTGCATGGAGCACTGGGTGTTATGCACAAACAATGAATCATGGAACACTTTATCTAAAACTAATGATGTAATGTATGGGGATTAACATAAGAATA
>NC_138370.1:164366294-164386674 GCF_054177405.1 Leptonychotes weddellii | reverse complement strand
TGAGAGACGATGGACTCTGAAAAACTAACAGGGTTCTAGAGGGAAGGGGGGTGGGAGGATGGGTTAGCCTGGTGGTGGGTATTGAGGAGGGCACATTCTGCATGGAGCACTGGGTGTTATGCACAAACAATGAATCATGGAACACTTTATCTAAAACTAATGATGTAATGTATGGGGATTAACATAAGAATAAAATAAATAAATAAATAAATAAAAATAAAATTGTAAAAAAAAAAAAAAAAGAATGGTCTATTTAGGGTTTCATTGGTATATCCCTTATCAGTGTGGAGGTTAATACAGAATCTACTGTAATGCTTTGTTTCATAGCAGGTATTTACTAAATATTTCAAACATTCATTCATTGAAATGTATTGAGAACTCTGAGGGCTTTTAACACATACGTGTATTAAGTGTATCATTCTATATATAATATTTATTACTTAAGGTTATATATATAATTATACATTATATATTATTGTATATCATTATATTATATAATTATATGTTATATTATATATTATATGTCATATATAATTGTATATTATATTTTGCTTATGATTATATATTACAGATAATATATATATTACATAAATTATATATATTACATATTGTGTGTTAATATATTGTATATTATATTTTGCTTATTATATATACATATTACAAATAATACTTTGAGGGCAATTGTTTGCAAGATACCTTTGTCTAGAAATGATTCTCCTGCTTAGTTTGGACTTTTATTTTCTTGGTAGTGGGAGTGAGCCAAACAAGGACAGCAACAGAGCCCATAATAAAGTCACCTCCTCTGGTTTCCTCCTACTCCCCAAAAATGTGAGCTAGGCAAAGCATAATGAACTTTGTGCATTCATTCACTCAGTTCTTCCAAGTTTTATTGCTTGCTAAGCCTTGTGGGGGAAACAGAGATTTATTCATGGGTCTTTTACCTACAAGGAGTTTACAGTTCTGCGGGTTATAAACATGTCATCAGTTCCTTCTCACTTAATTTTTTTCTCTTTAGCATAGATTAAGGTTTTATTACATACTTATTATCAACTTTTATAGAAAAATCAAAAACCCCTTCATTCCTAACCATGAAATACAAACTCAGTGAAGGAACTGAAGCAAGGTGTGATCTCACTCAGAAACAGCAGAAGATATGTAAAAAAAAATACTAAGATACAGAAGGCAGTTTAGGCATACTATCAAAATGGCTATGGGGTGCCTGGGTGGCTCAACTGGTTAAGCGACTGCCTTCAGGGGCGCCTGGGTGGCTCAGTTGGTTAAGCGACTGCCTTCGGCTCAGGTCATGATCCTGGAGTCCCAGGATCGAGTCCCGCATCATCCAGCTCCCTGCTTGGCAAGGAGTCTGCTTCTCCCTCTGAACGGCCCGCCCATGCGCTCTCTCTCTCTCTCTCAAATAAATAAATAGAATCTTTAAAAAAAAATGGCTATCATGGGCATTAACCTCATTGGGTCCTAATACACTCAGGAGCACATTCTAGTTTAATAAGCCTCCCTTAGATTCATCTGCTAAAAATCTTCCATCTAATAAAAGTTTCACTCTTTAAGTCCAGAATTCTCAGTAGAAAAAAGCATTCTAATAGACAATTATTCCTAGGATTCTAGTGTGAAAGTATTGGCTTTTACTATACTTTTAATTTTTATATGTTTATATTTAAATGTATAGTAACCAAAATATATGTAACATTATATCAAATATTGCATCAAATAGTTTAGATATTTTCTATAAATTTTATTTAATAGAAGTTATATATTATATATTTATATAACCATTTAATATTATTTAATAATATAATATTTAATAGTTATTTAAAATAATAATAAAATTTCTAGTAAAACCACCTTTTTGCACCAAAAATAAAAAACAATGTTATCTTTATGTTTATATTTATATCTTATTATATATATTTTTGTAATGAATCTACTAATGCTAGAACAAGTGTTATGATTTTTTTATTTACCTATGCATTTGGGCCTTTGCTATATTATGCATTTTTAATTTTTGTGAATGTTTTTGGATAGCATTGTTCTCTCTTCTTTCTGGCCAGACTTGCGATTTTTCATTATTGCTAGGAATTCTTCCTGTTTTCTAATTCATTGTTTTTAGTGTACTGTGAGCAAAGAAAGCAGATAACGGAGTTTGCTGAATCATGTTTAAAAGAACTGTTACTAAACCCAGAAGGCGGGCCTGCAGTCTTCTCCTCTGTGTGAAAGGCACAGCCTTCATTGACAGAATGTGTGGAGTATTTGGATTGCCAGGGGGCTTGTTATTTAATCTGTTGTTTGCTATTTGTTTTACTTACCAATTCTCAGCGATTTCCTGAAGAAGTAAAGGTAGTTGCCACAGATACATGATATATTATAGGAGAGTTTACTATCTCCTTGAGCTTAAGGTGCTACGAATTGTGAGGTTCCTTCCACGTACCACACGGTATCAGTGATGGCATGGTATATTTAGAGCTAATTTACATACACCGAAAAGGCGCTTCATTGTTGAGCTCACATATGTAAAGGAAAAAAAAAAAATTGAGAGGCTTCAATTCCCTGTAGAATTTTGCTGGTAACTTATTAAAATGTTGTTCAACTTACAGGAAAGTCTCCTGTCCTCGGAAGGCACAGTGGAAAGGGGAGGTGCCTCAGCCGTAGGTTCCTTCCAGACCTGAGTGGGAATCATCGTTTCTTTAGTAGGTGATGGAGAGTGAGTTACTTAACCTCTCGGAGCCTCAGTCTCTCCATCTGTAAGATGGGCTATCAATACTTCTGAGTGTGTTGTGGAAAATGATACTTGTCGCATACGGTTAGCCCTGGACCTGTCCGTGTTTCTGTCAGTAACTGGTGGTTTAGCATTTAGTTAACACATACCGATACTATTTGTAATGAATTACCACTGTAAAGGGTCAAGTCTGACACTGGCTATGGGAATGGAGGTTTCAAAATCATTCTTTTTCTTCTCATTAGAAGATAAAAAAGCACAAATGGTGAGACAGTCCTAAAGAATGCACATCTCCATGTTGTGACTGATTCTCAACAGAAGGGCAAAGACATTTAAATAAAGGATTTCTATTGGGTTTTTAGCTGTAGACAAGAAGCCATTTCCAAATCGTGGATATGTTATAATTTAATGATTCGTTCTTTGGGGAGATGGTCCATTTTTTTTTTTTTTTTGCGTATTCATCACGGCTCTAAAACTGAGTAAGGATGAAAAGCATGTAGTGCCTGCCTTGTTCTTACATCAGAAGAATTTTTTCTTTTGTCCATATTATGCTTGTTTCCAAAGGCTTAAAATGAAAGCTTTGTTTCTGCAATAATGGCTTAGTGTAGGCTTACATTGTTGATCCCCTCAGTAGATGCAATGTAATCCACTTTGGTAATGTGAATTTTTAAACAATCACCGGCCTTTGCCATTAACCCTTCTCTACTAATGATAATACTCTACAAAAACTACAAAGGAACGCGGGCCCAGCTTAACGTTAGACTTGGAGCACACTTAGCTGAATTTGCATTTCTTATTTTAGTAGCAGTGAATTGCTGAGCATATGTTGAACTTCATCAATACCAAATGTAGAATAGGTGATTGTGAAACTAATGTTCAAGTGCAAGCATTCAAATACAAACACGGGAAACAAGAAGAAAATAATGATGAAACGAAGCAAAAGTGCTTTCCAGCCCAAAATTCCCCTTGAAGGGGCTTCGGCTGCTGTGGCTTTTTGGAATATTTTTTAACATGACCTGTTGCTTTGCTTCATTCATTGTAGTGCAAATGTCTCAAATAAAGCTGTACATGAGTCATTTTTTTTTTCCTCCTCAGTTCAGGCTACTTGGATAATAGCGCACTTTGAACACAAGCATGGGAACCTATTGAATGTTTCCTGCATTAAGCCTTCAGAGCTTTGCTCAGCAGCTTGACATGTTTCTTTAGGAAAGAGAAATGGTAAATTAGCTAAGAGTAATTTTATTCCATGACATATTTCCAAACTAACTTTGAGAACACATTTCCCACTTAGTGTTTGGATTCCACTTTGGGGACTTAGAAAAGGTTTCCTGCATTTGGTTAAGTAATATAGATGGTGGATGGCTAAATTAAGATGTTCTTTGGGGATTTGTAGATATTTAAAGTTTTACCTAAAGTAGAGAGGACTTTACTGCAATTCGCGTTGGAGCTGTATTGAAACTGCGGTACTGTATGCCTTCAGGGCTGTGGATTTAATAAACAAAAGATCTGTCACTGAGCTTGGTGCACAGTAGGGGGTAGATGTAATTATATACTTTAAAGGGGAAAAGACTGTTGTTATTATTTTACATTTATTGAGTGCCAACATTTTGCAATGTGCTGTACCTAACATAGGATTAGACACAGTCCTTGCCCAGTGGACTATCTATTTAAATTAGACACAATCTAAATATTTCTCTTAAGTAGTTCCTGTGTTTTCAAATTCGTTACCCAGTGCATTGTACAAGTAGAGAAATATTATTGTACTTGCAAATGTTATTTGAAGCTATAAAGGCTTTCAAAGACAGGTGGTAGAATGAGATGTGATTATTAGACTATAAAATTGCTCATGTTTTTCAGGTCTTTTCCTTTAACTGTTATTATAGAACTGACTTTAAATGGGGAACGGGAGAGGTATTAAGTTCAGGAAATGATGGATACCTCCTTTTGATTTTTGCCTTGGAAAAAAATGCAGTTTAACGATTAAAAATGCCACTTCCATATTTAGTTCAGTTTGGAATTACACTTATTTGTGTGGATTTTAATTAATTCCAGCCTGAAATTCCATGATGGCCAGTACTCCATTGTCTGGCCCAGCGCGTCGCGTGTGTTAGGCACTCACTAAAAATTGTGGAAGGGTTGAATGAAATGGGTTTGCCAGTGGATTTCCATGTCAGCCATCCTTTTCTCTGCACTCTCTTTTCTGATTGTAGAAGCTGAGGAGGCAGGGCTGTTCTGGCTTAGGGCCAGCACTAAAAAAAATAAATAAATAAATAACAAAAAAAAACCCAAAATCTTCCTGGAAATACCTTCTAAGAGCCCTGGTTTGGAGCGTCTTCTTTCTGATAAAGATGTTTCTCGTCTCTCAGCAAGGCCTAGATCTTTGAGAGCCATGAGAGGCCTCAGAATTACCCAGATCCCTGCCAGTGATCAAAGGACCCTTTCACCCCGGACGCCTGGTTTCAAGGGAGCTAGCCACCTTTTACAGCCGTCAGCTTACTGGTCTGGGATGCAGACACACACAGTCCCTAGCACCTGTATTACAAGTCACACTGGGATTAGGGAAAATGTGCAGATGAACATAGAGAAGCATATATAACTTGGTCTCTTTATGTATTTGTCCTGAGTATTGGGACCATTTTACACTGGCTGCTGAGTCCCCGGCTCCAGCATGTGCACTTGGTCTCTGGTCTCCTATTCATCTCATGTGTTGCCTATCAATTCTCAGCTGCAAGACTGTAGCTGTTCCCTCAGGAAGCAGAAAGGAGGATCCCTGATAACCACAGTGGAGTCATCCAGTCCTGAGTTTGCATCTCTGGATTGCCACTTACTATCTCTGTAACTGAAATCAATTCTTTTAACTTTCTTAAGCCTTGGGCTCCTCGCATGTGCAATGGCATTAATGAGAGTACTGAGCTCTTAGAATTCCTGTGGAAATTAACTAGCTGTGGAAAGTGCTTTGAACATAACTATCATTATTATAGGCAATCTATCTATCTTATATTGTCATGGTCAACTATAAATATAAAAAATTCTATTGCATGTATCTTACTATTTTTTGCATGTACCTTATTATTTTAATGTAAAATACAGAACGTTGATACTTGAAAGCACTTTTATAAGCAACTATATTTCTGATCTACCAGCAGTGTAAGTGAAAAGCTTAGGAAATGGGGACACATGTCCCCTTTTGACCACAACATCCACGCTGCCCACACCCTCATGCATATGTCACCTGTTCCTTATGTTCATTATGACTCTGCTCCTTCCACGTGTCCTTCCTGTTCTAGCTCCCACCTGCCCTGAGTTGCCTTCTGACCCAGCGAACCGTGATACTTTTCCACATAAGGCTTGACTTCTTACTCCCAGGATGGGCCTCACTTTCTACTGTGATGAACATCTGACCTAATTTCCTTAAGTATTTCTTCCATTTGCTTCAAACTTTCTTCTGTGTTCCTCTATCCCTTTTGTCCTCCCTCCTGTTTCAGAACACAGAGTGTTTCTGTGACAATCAAAATTGGTGATTATGTCTTATGTCTTCTGTCCATTGCCCCTGTAGTCTTTGCATGTCCTTTTTCCCCCCTTTCCACCTAGTCTCTCTCTTTTGCCCCCAAGAGTCCCTTGATCTACTTGTATTCCATACACTCATCACACGCTTGCTCTTCTTTCTGCCTCTTGGCTGAGATTGTGTTCCCCAAATTCACTGTGATGTTCTCATCGCCAAGCCTGAGGGTCTCTGTTCTCAACTTGCCTTTCATCACTCTCCTTGCTCCCTGCTCCTCACCCCTGCTTTTGTAAGTTAATGGAAGGATTTTCCTCTTAGCTTTTGAGCTTGCTTTCACTCTTCCTTCAACCTTCACCAACATGTAGGCCTTAAATATCAAGTATTATGTTTATGTACATGACGTACAGAAGTGTACATCCCAGTCCAATCTATATTTCAAGTTCCAGACCTTTTATCTCCAGTGGTGCTAGACACACCCACCTGTCTGCATTTGAGGTAACTCCACCCAACCACTTAAAAGCCAAACTTATCACCTTTTTTCCAAGCTAGCTTCTTCTTGTGGTTTTCCCATTTTTCTTAATGATCCCCAAATTCTCCTTAGACGAAGTTCAGGCTACAAACCACCAAGTCATTTGATAGTCAATTAATTGCCAGAATTCTGCTGATTTTTCCTCCATATTGTCCTTCGTATGTACTGCTTCCCCTACTTTCTCTCTCACCAACCCATACCACTTCTTGCCTCTGCTGGTCAGCCTGAAATTCCTCCCTGGCCCCTCCATTTCTAGTCTTTGTGGAAAATGAGAAGCCATAAAGTCCAAATGATTTTTAACCGCCATTCAAGGTGCTGGTCTGCAGTGACTAACTTCTGACCCAGTGGTGAAGGGACCTAAATACATGGAGAATATTCCCTAACTCTAGGGCCTGATTAAGCTTCATAGATGAGATACCTTTCTGTGAGAAATGAAGAGAAATACCATATACGGCTCCCCACTGGATTGGAATCATGAGGAAGGATTCACAAAGTGTAAGGAACACACGAAGCATCCTCCTCAGTACAGGCCAACCAGATCCCAGCTTGTTTCCAACTCTCCTCTCTCCCCAGAAGCTCTCCTTCACAATTTAGCCCTTTGTGAACATAGGCACCTCTATGCCTATCATGTTATATCCATCTTCCTTTCTGCATTTTAAATCCAGTCATTTCTTCGTAACCTTGGCTTATGTCTCACTTCCACAAAATTCCTTTGAAATTAAATCCTATAGTGTTTTTCAATAGTGATACTATTTCTTTAAGAGTGATCATGCATTATTCCCCTTAATCATTGTATTTTATGTCTTAGCCCCAAAAAAGCTCTAGGAAAAAAAAGTCAATGCCCAAGCTCCATTGCAGTTCCCTGTAGTGTCTTGTGTAAGGCTTCTTTATAGTCTTTGATGATGAATTTTCAAGACTATGCAGACTAATGGTATTGAGCATTCTGGGCTCTTTATTACCCCTTGTCAATATGATGTCACCTCTTAACAACCGGCTCTAGAGACACTATGTTTGTAAGAGAGATCTTTTGGGACAGTGGATTAGGTGGATAAGTACCATTTTAATGTCATCTCCTAACCACCAGCTCTTAGGGACACTATGTTTGTAAGAGAGATTTTTATGTCAGTGGATTAGGTGGATAAGTACCATTTTAAAGATGCTTCAGAGTTTGCAAAGTTCTTTCATAGAAATATGTCATTAGATCCTCAAAAAAATTCTGGGATATGAATACTTTCATTATCCCTATTTTGCAGACGAAAGCACTAAATATCATCGTATTTGAAAGTGTTATCCTCTATGTGAGAATGGAAGGACAGTGGAGTTTAGACCAGGAATCTCCCACATAGGCCAAGATACTAACAATTCAATTTTTTTCTGTAGAAGATTTCAGCTGAAAAATATAATGCGGCCTTGGATTTCCAGAGTGTTTTATCCATTTCAGGATTCTGATGTCTTGCTTTCCAGGCAAGAGTAGCCTATCCTTTCGAGGTAAATGTTGAAAAGAGTCATAGAAATGGAGAAGAGAATGGATTCTGTCTTTGGATAAAGACATTAACATTTATTTTTATTATTTTTATTTAAAGGTTATTTATTTATTTGACAGAGAGAGAGATAGCGAGAGCAGGAACGCAGGCAGGGGGAGTGGGAGAGGGAGAAGCAGGCTCCTCGCCAAGCAGGGAGCCTGATGCGGGGCTCGATCCCAGGACCCCGGGATCATGACCTGAGCTGAAGGCAGACGCTTAACCGACTGAGCCACCCAGGTGCCCCCAAGACATTAACATTTAAAGGATTGGGAAATAAATACAGGTAAATAAATATCAGAAAAATCAGATTTTGAGCAATTATGGGGGAAAATTGAAAAGCAAGTCAAAGCGCAAGAGTAGAGACGAGTGGAGCTTGCTAAAATTATCTGGTTGGCCAGTCGTCATGGGACAAACAAACCAATCCGAGGACCGAATCTTGTGGCATTTGAGCTCTCTGGAGTAGAAGCTGTGGAGTCCCTGCCCAGGCATGACAGCTTGGGTTGTACTGTTTTCATGTTCCCAGTGCATAGAGGCTATTTGGATGGACTGGAATGTTCTGTCAGTCAGCCACTGCAACCCTCACCAGGACTTCCTTGCTCTCCTTCCATTAGTGTTAAAGCACAGGCAGTGATTATGGGGACAACAGTTCTTTTTTAGAAGCTCCTTAAAATAGCAGAAAGATGTAACTCAAGGGCAAAAAAACTGCAAGTCTCAGGAAGTTCTGAAAATAGACTCATGGATTGAAAAGCCAGTGAAAACCAGCCAACCTTTTCTTTCCTTCCATTCTTCCTCCTCCTCTCTTCCTCTGCCTTGCCTCTTTCCTTCTCCTCCCCTTCCTGAGCTCTTTTCCCTCCTCTTTCCCTCACTCTTCTGCCCCTTTCCTCCCTTTCTTCCCCTTTTCCCCATCTTTATCTTCCACCAGGTGCATAGAGAAGCATTGGTAGAAGATGGCTTTCTAACTGCTCTCAAGTTTATCTCATTTCTGCTTGAAGGAACGGCACCAGTTCATTGAGAGTATTTCAGAACATGCTGTGGTCTAAAACAAAGAAAGAAAAACAAACAGAAAAAACCCTTACAGGTCAGTGACTCAGCCCTTTATGTTAGAGAAGGTAGGGATAAGGTGGGACAGATTTTTTTTAGAAAAGAAAGAAGAAGAAAGAAGAAAAAGAAAAGAATACATGAGTTTGGGCTCAGCAAATATCCTGAAAAGTAGCTGATATACCATCCATTCTCCCAAATTACTATATCAGATTGCCAGACTGAAGCTTACCTACATCATTTGCCTTTATAGAAGTATAACCAGATATTTTGTCCTCAGCTTTATCAAAGTTGGTTATAAGCCCTAAGTAGAACATGTACAGTTTTTGTAATTTTGGTATAAGGATACCATTTATTCTTTAAATTCTGGTACCAGATTACTAAAATGGAGTATACCTGCATTATTTATTTTAAAATGTTGCCTTTATGTAATACACACACACACACACACACATATATGTATGTATGTATATATCTATATTTTGCCTTAAGTTTTATCAAAGTTTAAGAAATAATCCTCACTTAGAGCAATTTCAGTTTTTGTGATTTGGTCATAAAGGATATCACTCCTACCTCACACTGATTGGGATCTCTCATTTAAATATCAAAACAGATTTCTCTTTGAATTCAAAACTAGAAAGAGATTAGCTATTGATGAACTAGTCTTTTTCCTTATTTTGGACCATAATTTTGTACATGCTATGGGATCAATAAATATTTGCTTCTTGATAAATTAAGGAATGGAAGAATTTGTCTTTCTTAGCTTGTACTCTGGCTACCAAAAATCCACTGCTCAGTTTTGTGTTAAATGGCAGTGGCTTTTCTTAGTTAAGTGTTCCTGCTATATTCTTGCTCACCCTCATTTACTGTTTTAATGTTCTTTTATGATTTTACTCTGTGCCCTTCAAAAATCTGTTTTGGAAGCAGCTGGTGTATAAATAGCATAAAAATAAACTGCATATTCTGACATTTACAGTTGTAAGGATAATTCTGTGTTAAGAATGATTCAGTCTGCAAGTAAAGTCATTGGATGTCTATCTAAATGTGTTTTGGAATAATTGTGACCATCCCACAGCTCTCCTAAGGCACCAGTGTTTCTTGTTCTGTTGTTGTTGTTTTACCCATCAAAACATTTCTCTCTCTACCCAAAAATGCACGATGACTCAGATTGGCTACTTTTATCAACCTGTTTTGAAGGGCATTTCACTCTCCGGAATCCTGTCACAGGTCCTACATTTTCTTGATTGTACTAGCCCCAGTGTGGATTGCTGTATCCCAGAAAGCATAACTGCCCATCTTGCTCATTTCCATCTTTGAGATTTATTCTTTCTGGCTCTCTTTGCATTTGCTTGCAGCTTTCTCTTAGCTTTTCACCCACTGCACTTCTGCCTTGTCTCTCAAAACCTGGCTTAGGTCTAACCTCTTTTGGTTAAATTTACTTAATGAACTCCAAGTGACTCCTATTGCACGTCTCCTTGGAATTATCTACTCAGTTTTTACTCTATTAATTTGCCCTTATTTATATGACATGTTGAAAGCATTCTGAAGCCTTTTTTTTTTTTTAATTATGAGAATGAGTTCTGGCTCTCCAGTTAGAAATTTACTAATTGTTTCTTAGACTGTGTCTTCTTTTCCTTTTTATATTATCCCTAACCCACATAATTCAATGTTCTATGGGATGAAGGAACGCCATTAAATGATGTTGGCTCCTAGACTCTCAAATGAAAACATGGAATATTGATTGTTTGTCTTAACAAATATTTTATTAGGGATTAAGATGGGAATTGTTTCCAGAACATTTAAATATAACTCAGAGAGGTGCAGCACAGTGTTGGATATGGTTATACATTCAACCATTTCAAACAACAGTTTTCTAAGCTGGTTTCTTTGTTTCTCCTCTATTATTCATATTCTTTCCAGATTGATGGAGGCATATGGCTTTAATTATCAAGTATATGCTGAGTACATGCAGAGCTACAGCTTTTTCCTGACTTTTCTAATGAAGCTAGTTCCTAACAGCAACATTGGCCAGATTATTTTATTGTATTATGACATTAAACATGGACCAGCAGAGGTCTGGCTAATTGGGAATGATACCTTTTCCCCTCGAACTGCTTATTTATTTTCCAGGAAACTAATTTAGTTTGGTTATAAAATGAAACCTCATAATTCAGTATAAATGAGTTTGGTCATGCAATATCGATAGCCAGGCTGGGTGAAATCCTATAAATAAACAAAGATGCTGAAAAAAATTGTATTTAAAAATGAATAAATGCAGCCTTATTGCTTTTGTTTACTACCTATGCAACTGAACATAACACTGAATACTCATTGCTCTTCCTTCTTTTAATGAATTGACAAGCATTATTTGTAACTAGTGGGTTAATTATATATAGGCAAAGACTGTTGCTAAAGTGCTTTAAAATTAAAAATAGTTATTTCATTTCACTGGAAAGTAGGCAAAACTCTTATGCTTAAGTGATAAAATTAAGAAAACTTTTTATAAGTCAAATTCAGATTATAAATGTTTCAAATATAATTTAGATTTATTACGTACCAAATGTTTAAAGTTGCTCAAAACCATACAACCCTTGTCACCGACTGTTCACCCCACTCATTAGCATCATCTATCTTATTTTTATTGTGGCTCTCTGACTTCTGTCAAGTCAGATCCTATGTTGTTCGTTTCATATATGTTGAACTTTTAAAATGAGTGATATTACCTTGAAAGATGTTTACAAATTTAGACTTTAATCTTATGGTCACACATTAATTTTATGAACAATCTCGATGATGGCATGAGACATGACATGTTTAGCTAATCTTAGAGCACCTTCTACATCAAAGAATGATAGCATGTAGGGGCTAGGATGAAGGAATTTGCAATTGTACAGGAAAGACAGCCTAAAAACCGACTGTGAGTGATGGTGATGATGATGACTTAATGGATGCATGACTTGGAGCTGGTCCTTGAACTGAAAAGAAGTGTTCCAAGAAGAGTGTATGTGGGTTGGGGAGGGAAAGAAGAGAAAGACAGAAGGAAGACAGACAGAGACACATAGAAATATTGATTAGCTGATTTGTGGTAATGTTGCTAAACCAAATTATGGAAATTGAAAATAGAGCAGAAAAAAAAATACAGTAGAAATGGAGATTAGGACATGCCCCAGATATCTGTATCTGGACATATCCAGTAGACAGAACATAGCTTAGCATGCAGGCAAGAGATCAAAGTTGGAGATATTTGTTCGTTCGTTCGTTCATTCATTCATTCATTCATTCCATAAACATTATTGCTGTTAACTCTGCCTCAGGCATTGTAATAGGCAGTATGCTAGGGAAGGGAATACAAAGATGAAAAGACATGGTATTTATTCAAGAAATATGTAGTCCATCATGGGGACTGACACGTAAACAAGCAGTATGCTTTAATTACTAAGCGATTTATAATAGGGGTGCCTGGGTGGCTCAGTCAGTTAAGTGTTTGCCTTTGTCTCAGGTCATGATCCCAGAGTCCCAGGATCCAGCCAGGTGTTGATGTCAGGCTCCCCACTCAGCTGGGAGTCTGCTTCTCCCTCTGCCCCTCCACCAACTGACGCTTGCTCTCTGTCTCCCTCTCTGAAATAAATAAATAAAATCTTTTAAAAAAAGAGATTCATAATAAGCAATTATGTGAAATAAGAAATATAATTAAAATCTGATGTGTAATCATGATAAAATAATTATATGACTTATAATTGTGTATAACAAAATTATATTGCATTATAATTCAATAATGAGAATTGCTTTAATGGAATATTTGCTAACTCTGTTTATTGCATAGGAGGTAGAACAGCTTATAATGCCTGGAAGGCTTCACAGTGGAGGTAGCATTTTTACTGAGGATTAATGGATGGTTTCAGAAGTCACTTCTAGCATACGAATAAAACCTTGGGAGTAGATGCTATCTAAATATACCAATCAAGCATATATTTGGATTGAAAAATGGATTTTGCTCAAACCTCTCAGACTTTAAATCCATCATAGACAATGCCTCTGTGGTTCCTGTAGTGGTCTGAGCCGACTTGATAGTATATGCATAGAACAATGCTTGCTTTTTTCATGGACAGTGAGGATAATCAGACAGATACTAATTATTTGCCTGCATATTGTGCTTATGGACATAAATAATTCCTAGATGGCAAGCCACTTTTCATTGTATCCTACTCATCTTAAGAAATTACATGGGCTACCTTTCAGAGGGACAGGCTTTTTGTGACTGGCCCATCTTCTTTATGGTTTTGTCAAGACCTGTGGCCACTCTAATTCTATCATCTTTTTATTTTCTTCTTTGCATCTTTATTTTCTTTTTCCAACTTAGGTTTTTGTTTTGTTTTGTTTCCCATTTAAACCATACACTGTTAGCCCTGCTCCACACACATTCTTATTTTTACCTCTGTGACCACAACTTTTGCAGCATTGGCTCTCCAAATCTAGCTAGATGGTCAGTTTATTTGGTAGTTCTCTTCTCCTCATTGACTGGTATATAGATTTTTCTTTTCAACTAGTTTAATAAATCAGTATTTCAGGAGACAGCACAGCTCATCAAATGGGTCAACCGAACTCCCCTCATAGAACTTGGTATTGGTTTAAGGTCTCCATCTTAATCTTAATCTTAAATCTTAATCTTAATCTTAAATCTTAAATGTAATTGTGCAAAGCATTATAAAAATAATATATTTGGTGATAATGATGTGGTTGGTATTAGATTAGCATGATTATGAATTACTCCTCATTTATAATGCGGAATTAGTTTTGGATTTGGAGAAACCAGTTATTTTCATTTGGGTACTATCCTAGAAGATAAAGAGGGAAATAACTTGCTGATTCATGGTATGTTTGGAAGGAAAATTAATTAATAGCTTTAAAGCACCTAGAAAGCATGAATCATTATATACATAGTAATTATATAATCCCCCAAGATATTTATGTTTGTTAGCATATACTCATTAACTGTAATTTCTCACACTCGGTTCTGGGGCTTTATTTTAGGAAGGGTATTTTCTTCCCTCTTCCAAAAGAATTATGATGTGGGATAAAACTTGTATAGTCTTGAGGATTAATTCATTCTAAAAGATAATCATTCAGAAGTTAAGATGTCAAATCATGACCTTATGGAGTTTAAAAGAATCTTGTAGATCATGTAGTCCAATTTTTGACAAGGAAACAGAAGTCATCAAGTGTAGGTAAATTTATAAAGTTGCAGAGCCAAGACTGGTCCGTCCCCATGCTTATATTAAAATTTGGTCTCCAGTGGCAGCTGTCTTTAAAGTAAGGTTATAGGAAAGTCAGCAAAAACAAACAAAAGCTCTATTAGAGCCAGTGGTTGTTTAGTTATTACTCAGTGTCTTTTATGACACCAGGCATGTTTTATAATGTGTGATTTTCAGTAAAATTCCATATGGATTTCTATACATTCACATAAGGAAAAACATTACAGAGAAAGGAAATTATGATGATACAGGGAAAATACTGTCCTACTTGTAGACAAAAAAAAAAAAAACGTGTAGGAAGATTGTACTTTCTAGATATAAAGCTAATGAAATATATTTTACAAATGTATTTTACAACTATTGCTATGGAATGATATTTATTTGCAAAGCAGTATTATGGATTTCCAAGAGTTAAGCAACGGATAAGAATATTGAATTCATCTTGAAAAAGAGAAATTAAATGTCCTATATTAAATTACTATAGTTTAAAAGTTAATTTTGAAAAGGGTGCCTGGGTGGCAAAGTTGGTTAAGCATCCGACTCTTGATTTCAGCTCAGGTCATGATCTCAGGGTCTTGAGATCGAGCCCCACATCAGACTCCACGCTGGGCATGGGGCCTGCTTAAGATTCTCTCCCTCCCTCTCTCTTCTCCCACCTTCTCTCTGCCCCACCCTCTCTCTCTCCCCACCAAGAAAATTAATTTGAACAAATACATCTCTCTCTCCCCATAAAACTTACTTTTGACAAATACATTTGTTTTCTTTTTTTAAAAGATTTTATTTATTTATTTGAGAGAGAGAGAGCACAAGCCGTGATGGAGGTGTAATTCACATGCCATATAATTCAATTTTTAGAGTGTATAATTCGTGTTTTTTAATACACTTTTAGAGTTGTGCAGTCATCACCGCCACCTAATCTTAGAACATTGTCATCATCAGCAAAAAGAAACCCAGTAACCCATTTGCAGTCACCCTGTCATTCTCCTAACGCCCTTGCTCCTGGCAGTCACTTCCTGCCTCCATATATTTGTTGATTCTCGATATTTTACATCAGTGGGATCACATATATATGACCTTTTGTGACTGGCCTCTTTAACTTAGTCTGTTTTCAGAGTTCTTCCACGGTGTAGGCTGTGTCTATATGTTACTGCTTTTTATTGAAAAATCATATTGCACCGTATGGATTCACCACATCTTGTTTGTCCTCTCATCAGTTAATGGGCATTTGGGTGGTTTCCACTCTTTGGTTTTTGTGAGCCATGCCACATTAAACATTTATGTGCATCATTGTTTTTAATTGTCTCGTATATGTACCTGGAAGTATAATTGCTGGTTTATATGATAACCCTATGTTTAACATTTTGAAGGACTGTTTTAAACTGTCTTTTAAAGTGGCTATAACAACCCAGCAAACAACGTATGAGCAGGGTTCCCATTTATTCACATCCTTGCCAACACTTGTTATCCTCTTTCTTTTTGATTTTAGCCACCCTACTCCGTGTGAAGTAGTATGTCATTGTGGTTTTGATTTTTATTTCCCTAATGACTAATGATATTGAGCATCTTTCCTGTAGTTATTGATCATTTGTATATTTTCTTTGGAGAAAATGTCTGTGCAAATCTCCCCCCCCCCAATTTTTCAACTGGGTTATTTGCCTTTTTATTATTGAGTTGTAAGAATTATGATTTATTTGTGTAGTATGGATACAAGTGTCTTATCAGAGATATAATTCATAAACATTTTCTCCCATTCTGGGTGTTGTCCTCTCATTTTATTGATGGTATACTTTTTAGGACATGTGTTTTTAATTTAGATGAAGTCTACTTATCTTTTTTTGGTGGATTTTTAATTGTCATATCTGAGAAACAGTTACCTAATCTAAAGTCAGAAGATTTACTACTATGTATCTGCTAAAATTTTATAGTTTTAGCTCTTACATCTAAGTCTATGATCCATTTAGAGTTAATTTTTGTTTATGGTGGGGAATGGGTTCAAACTTTATTTATCTACATGTTGGATGCCAGTTATCCCAGCACCATATGTTGCAAAGGTTACACTTCTCAACTTAATTGTCTTGGCACTCTTGTTGAAACCAATTGCTTATAAATGTAAAAGTTTATTTCTGGACTTTTAATTCTATTGAATTGATTATGTATATGTGTGCATACTACATGCCAATACCACATTGTTTTGATTTCTGTAGCTTTGTAGTCAGCTTGAAATCAGGAAGTGTAAGTCCTCCAACTTTGTTCTTCTTTTTCAAAATTACTTTAGATATCCTTGGTCCCTTGCATAGCCACATGAATTTTAAGATCAGCTTGTCAATTTCTATAATAAAGGCACCTGGGATTTTGATCAGGATTGTGTTGAACCTATAAACTAATTTGGGAAATATAATATTAAGTCTGATCTGGGCACAGGATATCTCTCCATTTATTCCAGTGTTCTTTAGTTTCTTTCAGTGGATGTTTTGCTACTTTTAGCGCACACACCTTGCACTTCTCTTGTTAAATTTACCCATTAGCATTTTGTTCTTTGCAATGCTATTGCAAATGGAATTGTTTTCTTCATTTCGTTTCAGATTGTTCATTGCTAGTGTATAGAAATAGAATTGTTTTTTGTATATTAATCTTGCATTCTGCAATTTTGCTGAATTAATCTGTCCTAATGTGTGCATGTATATTTTATAGGATTTTCTATATACAGGATAATTTCATCTGTAAATAGAAGTAGCTTTACTTATTTCCTTCCTGATCTCGATGTCGTTCATATCTTTTTCCTTGCCTAACTGCACAGGCAGACACCTCCAGTATAATGTTCAAGAGACATAGTGAGTGCAGACATATTTGTTTTGTCCCTGATTGTTGCTCTTTTTCACCAGGATTGGTCATGCAGCCACTGGTTTCCAAGCCTACCATGGAGCTGGGAAGAGCTCTTGCTACTTTTATTAGAAATTATTATTTTGTTCGAAACAAAAAAAAGTATTAGAGGAGAATATTCATATTGATACTAACTTAATACAAAAGTGAAAGCTGTTAAACTTTTTAGTATATTGTTAAATTCTTCTGAAAAGAAAAGAAATTTTCAATATATTGATAACTGACCAAGACACTTTCTGTGTTTTATTTGGTGAGCTGAGTGGATTTCAGAAGCTTAGAACTTTCTGGTTGTCAGCATACTCTATTTTTAAACAATCAGAATTTCTTTGGGTAGAGTAAACCTGAAGATAAAATTCAGTTTCTTACTGCTAATCCAGAATATGCCCTTGAATCATTCTTTAAGCACTCATTCTTAAATCATCGTATGATTACATGCTCTTCACCTTTCTTTCTCTTCCCTTCCCTCCATTGAGAACAGATTGACTTTGGAACACTGTGCAGTTTGCTTTGCCAGTCACATTCCAGCAGCCGAGAAACTTACTTTGTTCTGAGTGAATCTGAACCAAGAGTGTAGCCTGTTCTCGAAGTGTGTTCACTGACAGATGTTTCTCTATAGTCCTCTGTTGCTACATAAGACAAAGAGAAAAGATGCTTTGGCTAATTGGAGTTGCCAAGAAATTGATTTTCCAATATTTGTTTCAAGCTGGGAGGCACAGAGAGTTTCTTTGTTAATTTGTTTTGAGAAATAATAAAGACCCAGTACCCAGTTTGGTTTCATTTCATGTGTATAGATAATGCTCGTTTAGGAGAAAACATGAAGAATGGATTCAGAAGACAACTTGATGAGGAACTAGTTAAAAATATTTTGTCATTTGCATTTATTCAAAATGTTGCTTAATAGATAATAATCGGCTTCAAAGATTGGTGCCTAGATGTTCTCAAGTTGGAGCACAAGGAAGAGAAATTGCTAGTTAAAACAATTCAGGAGCCAAAGGATCAGCATTGGCTGATCAGATTTCAGGTCAGAATAGTAGTACTAGTTATTTGGATATAAGTATATCAGAGAGGGATGATAAAGCCACTCAAGGATTCTTGTTTCAAGGCAAAATTGATTTGGCCCTTTAGACTGAGCTAGACCAACAGATGGGAAAATCAAATGAATACTACCGTCACGGGATTACTAGTATGAATTAGAAATAGAAATAAAAATAATAGTATAATTAATAATACCTATCGTTTAGGGAGGACTTACTCACCACATGCAGACATGATGCTAGATACTGTATAATTCAGATCTATGATTTTAGATCCAGTTGCCCTTGTGACCTGGAAAAGGAGTTACATTATTTTCCCCAGTTTGCAGATTAGGAATCTGAGGCTCAAAATAGTTAAGTCACTTCTCCACAATCATACAGTTACTAAGTTTTTGGAGGGAAGGCCGTCACCCATCATTCTGGATGCTGTGTTCTCCCTGATTTGCAGTACCTCCTTCCACCTCTTGCACTCCAGCAAGCTATTAGTTTAATTCCTATCCCAGTTCACTCATCTCAATTTTAGTGTCAGATCTTACTTGTCACCTTCTCATCCCTGAAGTCAGGGATTGTGGCTGACTTCCTGGATTGTGCCATGCTGTAGCTGATAACGTTGAAAACTTCTGTTGCCTATGATTATAATTTAGGCATGCATTCATTCAAGCCAGTATTGATTCATCTCCCATTATGTGTTAAGGATCAGCATGCTGGTTGCTTTAGACACAGAATGGACCAAACAATCTCCTGCTATCCTGTAGAGGGGCGAGACAGTAAAAAGTAAACAAATATAGTACAATATCAAGGAGTGGTAAGTGCTAGGAAGACAACAGAGATGAAGACAAGGAATCCTTGGAGATGCTGTTTTAGCTAGATTAGACAGGCAAGGACCTTTTGAAGAAGTGATATTTGAGAAAAGAAAGTATGTGAATATCAGGGGAAGGAGCATGTAAGGTTGAGTGAACAGAATGTGCAAAGGCCTTACTTAATGTAAGACTTGCTTAATTTCTCTGCTCACATCCTTAAGGTGGGGACAGTACTGCTGTGCTATACAACAGCATACTTCTAATATGTGACAGATGTAGAAAGAGATGGAAAGCTGAGTTTAGCTAACCAATATGCCCTTGATATATCTAGGACAGAGATGATGTCAAAAATCCATCAAGTTGTATTCTAACATATAGGGTGATAGGGTCTGCCTTCTCGTCCCAAGGTGACATGTAAGCACATCAAGGTTTGCACAGAGCTCACGCAGTTCATCAGCATATTGAGTTTTTGTGTTACCTCTCGAGCCCCCACTTCTCTCTTCTAATGATCTGAAATTAGTTTCCCCTTTAAAATGTTTAGATGTGGACCTATACATAGAAGCGAAAAACACAACTGAGGAGTAGTTTTCAACGTGTGAAAGGGCTGCCTGCTCCTGGTTGACCTTTCAGCTACTTCCTCATTATTACTCTGCTCATTTGTTCAACATCCACAGCATCTTTAATTCAAAAGTGTTCACGCCATTTAGGACTTCGACATTATTCTCTGAACAGTTTTAGTGCCTTATAAATTTTTGTTTGGGGTTGTTTCCTGATAAAGGAATTAAGAGTTTTACACAATTTTTTTTTCAGGGGTCTAGTTCTTCACTGTTTCTCTCACAAGAATTTTCAAGGCATCTTATTAGAATTATTTCAGTAAACGACAGTAATAGAAAATATGGCTTGTGCATTGTGCAGGACTGTTGAGTCTCAGATCTGTACCTCTGAGACAAATAATGCAAGATATGTTAAGAAAAAAAAAGAAGAAGAAGAAGGTAGCGGGAGGGGAGGAATGAAGCGGGGGAAATCGGAGGGGTAGACGAACCATGAGAGACGATGGACCCTGAAAAACAAACAGGGTTCTGGAGGGGAGG
>NC_138370.1:164358917-164366194 GCF_054177405.1 Leptonychotes weddellii | reverse complement strand
AATGACTAGATACCATTAGGTGAATATAAACCTGCGTGGGCAAGAAGCAAAGAAGCAATCTCAACAGGCAGCCCATGGCTTCTGTATCCTTTTCTTTTTTTCTTTTTTTTTTAAAGATTTTATTTATTTATTTGACAGAGAGAAACACAGCGAGAGAGGGAACACAAGCAGGGGGAGTGGGAGAGGGAGAAGCAGGCTTCCCGCCAAGCAGGGAGCCAGATGTGGGGCTCGATCCCAGGACCCTGGGATCATGACCTGAGCTGAAGGCAGACGCTTGACGACTGAGCCACCCAGGCGCCCCTCTGTATCCTTTTCTCAACTGATCAAACATTGACCTTTTCCTCTTTACTTCTTCTGGGTTAAAAAGAAACAAAACCTGTAGAGGTCCCAGTCAACTTATATTTTCAAAGAAAAAAAAAATGATGCCATGACATATGCCAGATTTTTCAGTGGATCAAAAACCCTAAGTTCAGAGTGGTTGCCTGAAAGCCGCTTAATCAATTAATTGTAAATCCAAGGGAAAGGCAAGAAAACCACTCGTGTGAAAAAAAGATGCTCGTTTTGGATAAATTATTAGGTAATTGTTCAAGGATATCACTCACAAGTAAGGATTTTTTTTAGTGTATTTGAATGATTCATTTTCAGTCTCTCATAAATGTTTAAATTTTGCTCATTCACATTGTCACAGCCTGACAGGGTTGCTCGTAAGGGTTTATCTTCCCTTGTAGTAAGATTACAAAGGAAGAAAGTACTTTTAAATATCTGTTGCTGGGGGGCAGGTGCTGTCTAGTGTGTGATGGTCACTTTTACCCTATCAATACGTTGTGGTCACAGTGACTCCCTTTCTTATGGCAAAAATTACTTTGATGATATTAAAGTGGACGAAGTGAGTGCCACCGTCTGTCCCTAAAAGATTCAGAACATGATCCTTTGATGACAGCTTTGGGGCAGAATATTCCCAGCATCACATTTAGTCAGAAATTTGGAGGGTATATGTTAACATGATTTGCATATCTCACTCCTGTGGAGTCTTGTGGTAAATAATAGAAATGGGCAAGGAGTCCTGTATCAAGGCAAATTCACGTTATTTCCTGACACACACAGTGAAGCTTATTTTGGGATAATGGCTACATATGTTCAGAAAAATTGGGCTCAGGAGCCCACTGTCTGAACATTTTCCAGAAAAAAAAATGAATGTATTATTTGAAAACATCAGGAAGGGGTGCCTGTATTATTTATACACTCCCTTTGTATGAGAACAAATACCAACAATCTATTGTTCCCTTAATCAATAAATGGACTATTGTGACTAATTTAATATTTTGACAAAATGACCTACATTATACATTCCATGTGGATTGCAAATGTTTATAATATTGAAAAGATAATCACCAGCTCTTTCCCATGGCAATGCAGCTGAACCTGATTTAAGTCTTATTTTAGGGGGTTAGTGAGGTTTCTGAAAAGGCAGTTTAGAATTTTACAGTTTCTCAGGAGTCTACTTGCTCACTTGCTCAAGAAATATTTGTTAAAAGTCATTGCATGCCAGAAAGAATCTAAGTACCGGGGATGTGAACCGTAATTGAACACACTCCCTACTCTCCAGCAGCTCAGATGTAATATCAAGACAGGCACACAAACATGGAATTCAGGAGAAAGGAAGGATGTTCCTAATTCTACTGGTGCTATTTGGAGGGGCCTTTAGAGGAAATGTTTAAAAACAAATCTGTTCTTAGCCAATGAATGCATTTGTATGTGGTTTGCATATGGTCTCTGGGGCAAAGGGCATTCTAACAAAGGGGGACAAATGCAAAATTAAAGACATGAAATAGCATTACCCTATTCTAGGACCCACAGCGGATTGGGTGTGGTTGGAGCATAGATGGTTTTGAAGGAGTGACAAGGTCTGAACCTCCAGTCTCAAGACAGGCCAAGAACTTATCCTGAAACTGCTTGCTTGTATTCCCTGCCAGCATCTTGGATTTTGATCCTGAAGGCCCCAAGTCATTGAAAAACTTGGAAATCAGTGTAAAAAATCTCTAGCTGAGGTTCAGAAGTACCATTCTGGTTCTTCCCACATTGCATATTGTCATTATATAACATTGTCACTAGGAGCGTGCCTAACGAGAGTGTCAGATGAATCTAAGCATCTTTCTAATCATCGTCAGATTTTAGTAATTTGTTCATACTCCATTGCTAATCCCCTTTCCCGAATTCTGAATACCTTGCCCACTAATCTTGCCTTTTCTAAAACCTTGTTTTCTCCTTTATCCTGTTTCTCTCTTAATCTAAGTTTGTCCCTTCATTGCTACCTTCTTTCTTTCATATTCTTCCAATTCGGGGAGGAGAGGGAGATATGACAACCAAACCCCCAAAATTCCCTTGACATATTCAGTTGTGTGTTACAATTATTCATTCATTGATTATCATCTCTTTTAAACCAAAGGAGCATCTGTATCTTGCTCATTAAATATTTATTGAAAATCTTCTAGTACTGCTTCTCTTTGGATGCTTAGGATGTAATGATGAACCAGATAACCAAAGACGCCTGGCCTCATGGACCTTCCTTTCTGGCCAGAGGAGATAGATGATAGATAGGACCAATACGTAAATTGCATAATATATTAGAACATGGTAAGTTCTTTGGGGGGAAAAAAAAAAGATACTACACTGAGTCCATGTTTGGACCTCAACTTCTTTTCCCTCAAGCAGATAGTAAACTAGATGCTAAAGCTGCTTACACAGCTCCACCTATAGTTTTGTTTACTGTAACTTTTGGAGCCTCATAAACACATTTCCCTGTGCATTTTAATCACCTTGTTTTCAAAGAGAGTGAAGGGAAATGTACTTAGGGCATTTGTCATTGCTTATTCGACACAAACCTGGTGCAGGGCAGAAGAGAGTGGATAAATCCATCTAAGAGTTAATCTAGTGGAACACTAGTGAGCACGATTATTTGACAGAAGCAATTACGGCCTGGGGCAGCGTTCAGGCCTTCACTTTATGGTAATCGTCCTGCTCTCTAAAATTATATGAATTTGAAAAATAACAGCAACATCAACAAAAATTTCACTCCAGTGAGTAATTAACTCTTTATTGACAGATAAACTATTTTTTAGAGGTTAGTAGGAATTCAGTCTGCTGCTTGCCCACACTAAATATAGTTGTGGCTTCTTTTTTTTTTTTTTTTTTAAGATTTTATTTATTTATTTGAGAGAGAGAGAATGAGAGACAGAGAGCAGGAGAGGGAGGAGGGTCAGAGGGAGAAGCAGACTCCCTGCTGAGCAGGGAGCCCGATGCGGGACTCGATCCAGGGACTCCAGGATCATGACCTGAGCCGAAGGCAGTCGCTTAACCAACTGAGCCACCCAGGCGCCCAGTTGTGGCTTCTTTTGGTATAAGGTAGATTCTCTCATTTGTGCCTTCCACTCCAAATTTTAAAATCATTTATAAATTTACCGATTTTAGATTTCTGTTTTAGTTAATATGTCAAACAGGATGTTACAAATTTTTGTATAAAATTGCACTTTGTCCAGATAGTTTTCTTCAGTTTTTTCTTATTTCAGAGTCGAAATCAAAGATAAATTTATTAGTAATGATATTAAGGTGGAAAGGCCATAGAACAAATTTTGTGTTCAGGGGGTTGAATTCAGTTGCTATATTCTTAGTATAAAAAGGTAGATTGGTACATGACTTTTAGAAACATGTACAATTTATAATTACTAATGATTAATCACATTTCTAGGAAATTAGTGTTTTCTCTTAACTTTTCATCTACTGTGCCTTTAAGTTATATGAACATCTGTTTAATACTATGCCCTAAAATCTATAGTTAATAATGTAGATTGTATAGGAACTGTTTTCCCTGGTTGGGAGAAACATTAAAAATAATGGAAATAAAGGCAAAATTTCCAGTATTTTTGATAATGTAATCAATAATTCGATGCTAAAATGACAAAATGAAGAAATATAGTGTTGTTTATTTCAATCTTGATAAAGAATAATCAAGACCCATCACATATGTTAACAAGGTTGTACCGTATCATCCTCCCTTCATAGGTTTTCTGCATAACTTTAGATGTGAGGAGGGAAGGGTGTAGAGTTTGAACCATACAATAGATGTGAGGAGGGAAGGGTGTAGAGTTTGAACCATACAATATCTAAGTCCAAGCTATATATCATAACAAAATTTCCCCAGCTAATGATTAAAGGCTTAATTAGAATTTAGCAAAAATTCTAATTGATCTAGGGTCTAGGACCAGAATCCAAATTTGAATGTGCTGCTTTAAAATAAAAATATTGATTTATTTCATTTTTTTCCTAAGCTTTAAAATAGCTATCTTATGGTTATTGGAATTAGTCCTGCCATTCAGCAAATCTTTACTGAGTGCCTGCCTCTTCTAGTTGTGACTCCAGGTTCTGGATAAACAGGCATGGGCACAGCTGCAGATAGACCAGCTAATGATTAAGGGCTTAAATATTTGGGGGGCCTGGGTGGCTCAGTCGGTTGAGCATCTGACTCTTGACTCCAGGTCAGGTCATGATCTTGGGGTCATGGGATCCAGCTCCATGTCGGGCTCCATGCTCAGTGGGGAGTCTGCTCAAGTTTCTCTCTCTGCCTCTTCCTTTGCCCCTTCCCGAACCCACCCTTTCTCTCAAATAAATAAATAAATATTAACAAGGGTGGGGGAATAGGCTTAAATGTTTGTTAGGAAATCAGTCAACTCTCTATTTCTGATCATGGATTTCATCATCAGAACCACACAACTTTATCTACAATTTTGCATTGACATTCATTCAGTAATCTTGTTTGTTTGTTTAAGACTTAGTCTGGGCAAAGTATCTTTTCAAACATAATCCAAACCTCAAAGAAATAAACCTAGAGTCTTTTTGCCCTCATAGCTTACAGTCTAGCAGGGCAGGGTTGATGGACATGGAGAGAGCCCCCTCTCATTAAGGTGACAGTGATGTAAGTGTTATAAAGAGAGAATAACTTGCTATGGATTTGGGAGAAGAGAGACTTCAGTCTGATAGGGCAATCTGGGAAGATTCTTAGAGAGATTTTCTTAAGTATTATCCACCTTTCCGTGATCTTCAATATTTTGATGATCTTCTCCCTCCCCACTTCCTGCATTGAAACACTGCTAGCAGAAAGTGTGCACATTGCCTGGGCAGATGAGATGAGGGTTTAGATTTGTAGAATAGCCATATGTTGTCACTGATTGAAGCAGGGAGAGTGGATATATAGTCAACATTTCCTCTTTGCTTTCCTTTTACTGCCAAACTCTGCACACATGGTTTGCATCCTTTGCTTGTTTCCCTCCTTTACACCCTGGGGACTTTCACTCCATTCACTCTAGTGAACTGTTTTGTGAATGGCCGCCCTTGACATCCAGCTAGCCAAATTTAAGAATGTGTAATCATAGTAATTCTGCTTAACTTCTGTGGGTGAAGAGGCACTGTGGTAATCCGTGGCTTCCTAAAATCCTTTTCCCTCTTAGGAGAGTATCTTTCACATATCTGTTCTTGGCTTTTCTTTTGTTTAAACATGAAATGTTTTTTTTTTTTTTTCTCTACTATAATACATTTTTTGGAAGAAAAAGGGACCACACTTAATTTTATTTCCTGTAATGCCTACCTTGCCAAGAATATAATAGTTGCTCCATAAATACATGCAGATTCATTTTGGGAGGGATTATATTGGTGGCACTCACCATTAGTTATTGCTTGTAGAATGTGTAAGAGATGTGGATAGTATTTCACTCATTTTTGTAAGAAATATCACTGTCTATCTTGAAAATCAAGTTAGAGTTTAAAGCCACATCCCACAAGACAGATGGGAGGTTCAGTCTCAGTCAAAATGGCATCCCCCAGGATCCTGTAATAATGGAGGGCATAAGGCAGTCCCAGAGAAATAATGGCAGGGCCTCTCTCTTTAGTTCATCTTGGTCACTGGTGTATTTTCCCCCCAGATCCCGTGGGTCATTGAAAACCTGTGGCTCTTTGGCCCTGTGCCTTAATTAGGGTACACAAATTTTTGCCAATGCTGAGAGCTTGAGTGTCAGGGTCAGCATCCTATTGCACACGTGGACCTTTTCCCTGCAGATGTCCTACCCCTCCCTATGGGTGCTTTAAGGACCTTCGGCCCTTTCCTCACCTGGAATAAACTCTCCTTCCTATGTGAGTGCTCTTGACCCTGTTTCTTCTAGCTTGATGGAGCAAGCTTTCTGGAATGAGATGCCTAGGAACAAGAAGTCTGCAGACAAATTCTGCATTTGTCCCTGCAACCCCAGGCTTCTCAACCTCAGCCTTATAGATGTTTTGGATCAGATCATTCTTTGTTGTGAGGGGCTGTCCTAGTAATTGTAGGATGTTTAGCAGCATTCCTGGCCTCTACCAAATAGATGTCAGTAGCATCCCCCAATTGTGACAATCAAAAATGTCTCCAGATATTGCCAATATCCTTTGGGAGGCAAAATGCCCCTAGTTATGAATCACTGTTATAATTCAAGCTTACTTAAATATGAAAGACTTTCAATAAACTATATTGTGACAAATATGTAGTTAGGGGATATTCTCCTTTAGAAAAATATTAGAAATTAGTTGGATTAGTAGCCAAATTGGGGTAGGGGGTAGGTCATGAAAAGGAAGGGGAATAGCATTTATGTGTCAGCAAGATATTATTCACATTTTACAGAACATGGAGAGACTGCATCCCCGAGCTGCTTATTTATTCGGCAGAGGAGGCAGGCTTCAAACCCACATCCATCCAACCTCAGAATTCAAGTACTTTTCATGATACAATATACTATTCTAGCTCTGCAGTTTGCTTTGCCAAATATTTTAGGGCCCTACTTAAGAAGGCTGCATTCTTTGCTTTATTTTGTAATGCTTTCTTTTGTAGTGGGCACGAGGTTACAGGCATAGAAATACGTCACTAAAGATAAGTTAGCATATGAAAAGCCCATCAATTCATTCAAATGTGAGTACCAGATCTGCCAGGGAATCTTAGGGGCTACGACTTTTTATTTTATTATGTTATATTAGTCACCATACAATACATCATTAGTTTTTGATGTAGTGTTCCATGATTCATTGTTTTCGTATGACACCCAGTGCTCCATGTAGTACGTGCCCTCCTCAATACCCATCACTGGGATAACCCATCTCCCCACACCCCTCCCCTCTTAAACCCTCAGTTTGTTTCTCAGAGTCCATAGTCTCTCATGGTTCATCTCTCCCTCCGATTCCCCCCCTTCATTTTTCCCTTCCTTCTC